>NW_008358774.1:1132572-1139879 GCF_000622305.1 Nannospalax galili | reverse complement strand
TGTTTGTATATATGTGTGTGTGTGTGTGTGTGTGTGTGTGTGTGTGTGTGTGTATGTGCATGTACTTGTATGGGCCAGAGAACAATCTCAGTGTCCTTTCTGACATGTCATTCACCTTGTTTTCTGAGGTGGGAGTCTTTCAGTGGCATGGAACCCACCAAGTAGGCCAGGCTGGCCAGTGATTCCCAGGGATCTGATTGTCTCTGCTTCCCCAGCTCTGGGACTGCAAGCCCTGTATCTTTCTTTAAAACATGAGTTCTAGGGTTCAAAATCAGGTGGTCATGTTTACAAGGCACTTTACTGACTGAACTATGTCCTAAGCCCCCAGTTATGCATTTGTGAATCTGACTGAATATTTTGTGCCTTGTGTTTTCAGCTTGGTGCAGCCACCAAGTAACTTCTCCTCCTCCAGACAACATCTAAGCCTTCAGGATTTCACAAGCCAAAGCCGACAAAGAGGAAGACACTTGTCCAAAACCCACCAGAGGTCTGTTGAGAATTGATCTAACTACAAGGCTCCCTGAATATCATTCACTGTTATAAAAGACATTGTAACTCTCAAGTCATAGCCTTTTTATTTTATTTATTATTTTTATTATGTATATGAGTGTATTGCCTGCATGTAGGTAAGTGCACCCATGCCGTGCAATGCCCACAGAGGACAGAAGAGGCTGTTGGATCCCCTGGAACTGGAGTTACAGACAGTTGTTAGCTGCCATGGGGGTGCTGGGATTCGAACCAGGGTCTTCTGCAAGAACAATCAGTGTTCTTAACCGCTGAGCCATCTCTCCAGCCCCAAGTCATAGCCTCTTTTATGACTACTAGGCAAGAAAACCACTGTTACAGACTCTAACACTGATCTAGGCAAATTATAGAGGTTTAAAAAGTTTTATTCTTCTAAAATCTCCACAAAGCCAGTTGTGTGCATCAATAAAGACAAAACCGAGGTGTCCCTGTAAACTCTAAACACAACAGCACACAAAACTGTATGGGAAGAACATGACGCATTTATTCGAAATTCAGAGCTATTTTTCTGAAGAAATGAGAAACAAAGTAAGATGGAGTCTACCTACAGGCTACTCGATGTGCATGTGTCTGGCTGTTTAAGATGACAGGTATATTATTCATTGCTGTTTCAGAATAACATGCCAACTTTGTTATCTGTGTGTCTGGTGGCATGACTAACAACTTTGCAATAATCTGCCAGACAACTTCTTTTCGTATTCCAGGAGAGACACTGGCAGTTGAGTAACATATTCAAAGACAGTATTAACTTTTCGATTTTAGAGATTCTTTAGGCAGAAGCGTGGAGGCGACCCTAGTACAGGACGAATCCCTCTGCCAACTTTCTTTCGCCAACTTCCTTTTTGCTTTCCAGTCCCTAATTCTACTCTCTCCCCAACATACTGCTTTTATAGAACTACAATTTTTAAGGTGCACTTGGCTTGTGTCACAGCAATCTAAGGCATAGCTATGTGGGACACATCTATATTGCCTATAAAATTGCTATGGGGGACATTATGGAGCTTTCTATCCCTTATATAAAGATTTTTTTGACAAATTCATCTTCAAACTCAGCGATAAGAAACTTTGTCTTGTTGATGAACTGGTGCACTTTCTTTTTGTAGAAAATGATAGCTCAGTAATCCATCTTGTTGTCTCCCCTTAAGCTGTTAGGAAACAATGTTCTAGAACTTGGCCCAGTCACCACAGTGCTGTTCAGGTAGGATTTTCCTGTGTAATTTCATTGGCTGGTTTCCCTTTTGCTATTCAACTTTAGTTATTATTTTGTTGCAAATGTCTTTGTCTCACTACAGTGATGCATTTAAAAAGTATAATTTAAAATGTTTGGGTTTAGGTTAGAGTCCAAGTGAGTTAACAGATACATGTCTTTGCAGGTGTGTGTGTGTGTGTGTGTGTGTGTGTGTGTGTGTGTGTGTGTGTGTGGTGTATGGTATGTTTTAAAGAGAGGCAGAAGAATGAAGAGATTTCCTAAAGATTCAGAAGTTCTGTTTTATTACTTTTTTTTTTACCATGTACTAATCATAAAATTATTCAGACTCCATGGTGAACATAACATTGTGCTAAATATATACAGAAGAGATTATAATAAAAATATGAATCTGTGAGATGGAGGACCATATGAATACATTTACTCTTGAAAATGTACAAATTCTTCTTGAGTTTTTTTCAAGGTCTTTTGCTGGTTATATAAGAAGGCAGTCTTCCAACTCATTACTTTAATACATAGATCATATTTTTCCTGAGTATAGATTCATTTAAATTTTATAAAGTAAGATTTGTTTATTTTTGTTCTTTTTTGCTTCAGTAAGGATTTAGATCAGTTGCAGTAATATAAACTAAATATGAATTAAATATATGTGATTAAATAATAATAAACTTCATACTAACAAGATAGAACTAAGAATTTAATGGATTTTTAACATATTCGTGTTATTGTAAGGTCAGTGTGAACTTTTAGTTAAGGAAGGGAATGACTTCTACTGATTTGCTAACTTAATGTAAACATTTGCTTATACATGTTTATTGCTCTAGTTTTTGGTAAGAGATCAGGGGACAACTTTCAGGAGCTGTTCTGGATTTCTACTAGAGATTAAACTCAGGTTGTCAGATTTGGCAGCAAGCACCTTTACCTGCTGAACCCTTCCTACCCCAATATTTACCAATCTTTAATCCAGTAATGAGAAGTTATTAATGTTAGAGGCAACATATTTTGGGAGAAATGAAAGCAGTCTAGCATTGGAATAAAATACTAAGAGCCTTTTAAAAATTTTATTTATTATTATTTTAGTGTGTATGAGTGTATTGCCTGCATATCTTTAATTGCATCTATGTCATGGCAATGTCCACAGAGATCGGAAGAGGGCATTGGATTCCCCTGGAACTGGAGTTATGGACAGTTGTTAGACACCATGTGGGTGTTTGAATGGAACCCAAGTCCCCTGCAAGAGTAGCCAGTACTCTTAACCACTGAGCCATCTCTCCAGCCTCCAAACTAAGAGCATTTAAAAAAAAATGCCATCTTTAATTGTATATATATATATATTTATTAATTTTTTTTTTTTTTAGAAAACTATCAATTTTTTTTTCAGTGTTTTGACTACCTCACAGTCAAATCACAGTCAGCTTACCTGTATTTGTTTTTCATGGTTCACTGTGCAGGAATGAGCAATGATTTACTTTATCAACCATCCACTTAAAATTGTTTTGCTTATTAGTCAACATAAATTGTTTGCCTACAAAAAAGAACATATCAGCATAGAAGGATTTATTGCTGAATTTCACTCTAATGGTTTTTCCCTTGTCCAGTAAAGGACCATGAAAGTCCTGATATCTGCTATAGAATAAAAACAGTCTGTGTTGTCATTCAGCTCAGAGACTTTTAGAACTTGGCAACATCCTTTAGTTTTGGCCTTATCTTCTGTATTTTTTCTTGACATGAATCATCCCTCTACCTTACCTAGACCACTTCCTAAATATGCTTTTAAATCTTGGATTACAGTTTATAAACATATTTGTTCAGTTACCCTCCACTAAATACTCTTCTTAATTTCTTTATGTGGAAGTAAAACCGTTTCTGATTGTTCTTTTACAACCTACTGCCGGAACCACTCACAGTTCATTGAGTGAATCATTGTGATCAGCTTACAAATCACTGTTGACTGATTTTTGCATATTTGTGTAGTTTCCCAAATGATTATAGGTTACCTTTATTGTGCTGTAAATACTGACCTTATGCTGTATGCCAGTCTATGTAATAAACAGAAGATAAAAAGAAGACTAAGGAAACATCTCTGCTCTTAAAGCGTTCAGTTAAACGGTAGTGCCATACACTTAACCAATTAATTATCATATAATGTCATCAAATGATGAGCGAGAGAGTCTCAAAGTGTTAATGATAGCCTCCAACAGTGTTATGGTTTTCACAGATGATCAGGTTGATTACATCTGAGTTAGGCCTTGAAGGATGACTATTAGCAGAGGAAATAGGTTTTACAGAGGAAGAGGAGAACACAGTACTGGGGTGAAAAAGATCATTGACTTCTTACTCACAATTTCAAATCCTAAAACATTCTGAGAACTATAAGTTTTCCTCAGCTTGTTTCACACTGATCTTGATCTGACCTGATCAGACTTTCCAGGACAACTTCACCTGAACTGACAGCAGATGAGAAATTTTATTTTTTTACTGAGGCTGTACTGCTTTTGATAGGCTATTTTCCCATAAGTAATCTGAAGTCAAGCACCAAGTTCCTTTCCAAAAATCTGAGCATGCCAGTCTGTGTCACAGCTAGATAAGAGGCCGTGGAAATGTTGAGGGGCCTACTACTAGCTGTTAGGGTGGAGGAGAGAAGATGAGACAGGAAGTACAGTTTGGATCAGGCTATGCAGATTATTTCAAGGCCAGTTAGTTTGTACTTAAACTGACAAACAAAGGAAAAGGTGATACAAGAAAGGCCAAGGTTTACGTGGCCTCCAAGTCCTGTATCTTCAATTCTCATCTTAGACTTCCCCAAGAGTGCCATCAAGCCAGGACTTCTGCCGCTCTCATTGGTTCACATGACTTTCCTCAAAGAATACTATAAAGTAGCACTTCACAGAACACAGCTTAGACTGTTTCCCCTTTCAATCAGAACATAAACTATGTCATGACAGTCTTTATTGTAATTCGCTCAGCAGTTCTTGTTGACTTAGTTATATATTTATGTGTCATATATAGCATTTCATTTATTGACTTGCTTATAACTCTCTTGTTCTAAAGATTTAAGACACTTGGGACCAACATGCAATAACTTCATATTGAATCCATTACTTAAACAAAAAACTATATTTACAGTGCTTTTACTAAGTGCCAGGATCTGTTCTAAATATTTTACAAAGATAATTGACCATGGTGTTACACACCTATAAACACAGCACTTGTGAGGCAGAGGCAGAAGAAACATGACTTCACTACCAGCCTGAGCTATGCAGGTAAGACTTTGTCTCAGACACAAACAAACAACTCATTTAGTTCTTATCACAGTTTTATGAAGTTGGTACTACTATGATACCCATTTGTAAGGCAAAAAAGAGAATGTCCAAGAGGTCAGTTAATTAGTTTAAAACCATAAAGCTGGTGGAAGCTATAGCCACATCAGTCCACTTCACCATGATGGTACACTACCTCTTGATTAATAAACCTAAATTCTATGTCCAGCCCAGCAGAGAATGAACTAAACTTAATATTTTAAAACAGTAATAAGTGACTACCTTCTTTCAGGAATTTTATGATGCCCAATTCAAAGTGGCACATTTGGTGAACCTCCGTTGAGATGGTAAGAACAGAACATACAGGCATGCTCTAACACATATTTTAAATACATGTATTTAGTTGAACTATGATTTCATTCATATATAAATCTGTATTATAATGTCTATGCTATATAAAGTTATATTTGTTGTATTTATAAGTGATGATCTATTTTATTTTTGTTTTTAAATGTAGTGGCTTTAGTTCTTTTTAAATACGTAAGACATGCTTATTGCAAAAGACTTGAAGATTATAGGAAAAAATGAAGGTTTTCTTAGTTTTCTGCTAGATCTTATTCCCCAGAGTCACTTGACCCCTCTGAGCAGTCAATTCATCTGCACAGATATGCAGTCTTGTCTTGTCATGTACATTGACTCACACATGCATATACCAAATGGGTCATGAATGTATGTGTGCTTATAGTCTTTTTTAGTGTAGCCCATTTAATAAATTTGTTCATATATCAACATTATAGCTGCCATAACTGTCACAGATTTTAGAAGTTTCATAGCAAGAAACATTCAGGTTTCTTTTCACTAACATAAATGTATCATCCATATAACTTCTCAATTTTTTTCATGTGATAATTTAAAAACTTAAACAATAGGAAATATTTCTAGATATCCTATTGTATGCAGTATATATATGTAAAATTTTATTCACCAGTTTTAATAGATATTGAAGTAAATTTTAAAGCTAAAAAATGTCATAATGTTAAAATTATTTTATTCCTTCATAAAATTTTGGACCCAAAATAAATTTTATTTATTTATTTATTTTTTTGTCTTTTTTGAGACAGGGTCTCCTTGTAATCCCAGCTGTCCTGGAACTCTCTATGTAGTCCAGGCTGGCCTCGAACTCACAAAGATCCGCCTGCCTCTGCCTCCCAAGTGCTGGGATTAAAGGCGTGCGCCACCACGCCCGGCTCAAAATAAATTTTAAACTCTCTAAAGTTTGTTAATAAGAGACATAGTACAGGAGATAATTGATAGGATTGGGTCCCTCTTTTGTGTTATACTTTCTTTAGGGATTGTATCTAGCTTTCAAACAAATTAATAAAGAGTCTGTCCTTGGAGCCTCTGCCTCCCAAGTGCTGGGATTAAAGGCGTGCGCCACCACGCCCGGCTCAAAATAAATTTTAAACTCTCTAAAGTTTGTTAATAAGAGACATAGTACAGGAGATAAGTGATAGGATTGGGTCCCTCTTTTGTGTTATACTTTCTTTAGGGATTGTATCTAGCTTTCAAACAAATTAATAAAGAGTCTGTCCTTGGAGGAAATAAAAGCATCTAACCTTAGCAATGATAAAATAAGCATATAATTGACTGAGCCTTTCCATTCTTCTACTTTTAATTTTTTAATAAATATTTTTATTATTATTTGAGACATTCGGACAATATATTTTGATAAATTCCTCCCCTTAATTCTTCCCAGACCCACTCCCATCCACACCTATGGCAATTGCCTGTCTTCTTTTTCTCTTTAATTTCAAAACCCAGTTTGTGTTGTCCATATACTTCTGGGTGAGGGGCCATGCTCTCCAGTGTGATTGATCTATGTGGAGCCACGCCCTTAAAGAAAACTGACACTCATACACACCCCCAGAAGCCATCAGCTATTCATAGGTCCTCAGTTAGGGGTGGGAGCTCATGAACCTCATCCTACTCTGTGTTGGAACATCGACTGTTTTGATCTTGTGCACTAACCACAATTTCTATGGGTTCATGAGCACAGCAACTCTGTCACATTCAGAAGACATGGTTTTGTTTGGTTCTCCCTGACCTCTGGCTCTTACAATCTCTTCTTGCCCTCTTCTACCATGGTCCCTGAGCCTTGGGCTTATATAGATGTCTCATTTGTGCATGAACACGCCACTGTCATTTATAATCAATTAACTTTAAGGATATTTTAAAAAGCCGTATAGAAACATTTATCTATCTATCTATCTATCTATCTATCTATCTATCTATCTATCTATCATCTATCTATCATC
>NW_008358774.1:1123709-1132429 GCF_000622305.1 Nannospalax galili | reverse complement strand
TCTATCTATCTATCTATCATCTATCTATCTATCTATCATCTATCTATCTATCAATCATCTACCTATCTACCTATCACCTATCTATCTATCTATCTATCTATCTATCTATCTATCTATCATCTATCTATTTGTCATCATCTTCTATCTATCTACTAATGTGAGTTATCCTATCCAGGGGATTATGCTCATTCCAGAAGCCATAGGTTGCCAAATAAAAAGCCGAGTACCAGGTGTGGAATACTTCCCCTAAAGTTGTTGGTCAGAGGTGTCCCAGAGATCCCCAAAATAATACAGGTTGTTGTTATTGCTCCTGGATGCCCACAAAAACTTGATGGTAAGACTCTATTGCTGAAGACACACTTTGATCACAAGACATGGAGAAATCAAGTGTGTATTGACCAGAAAGCTTCCTCCCTACTGCCTAGCTCTCATAGTACTGGAAGGTGGTATGTAGGCTGCTGGTTGAAAAAGTCATCGACCATCTCACCCAGCTGTGAACCCTGTGAACTCCAATAATAACCAGTATGGCAAGATATGCCCATGAGTCAACAGTGGCATGAATGTTATATGGGTAGCTAACCACTTTCTGATTTTAAGCCTCACTCCACAGGAAGAAACATGCCTGGTATTGAAAATTTGGCCAAGAGCCCATGGCTGGGAAACTCACATGTCCTAGTGGTGACCTTATTGCTATTATTTTTCTAAATGGACAGTGTCAAACTGCTTTCTAAATTTAAATCTCTCTACTCACAGATTAGTGCAGTTCTCAGGCTGTATCAGGGAAGTTTATTTGCTCAGAAGCTCACAATTCCTGAGTTTTTAAACATCATTGGTAATTTTCCCATTTTATGAGGTAAAATGCACTGGAAGTGAAATATTGTGGGTTTTTAGTGTAGTCTGCCACGGTTTTATATAGGACACATTTTTCTTGGCGGGGGGCACTTCTAAGGATGGAACCCAGGGCCTTTGGGCCAGTTCTTTACCACTGAACATTCTCCATTCAAGTCCTAATTTAGGAAACTTTTAATTATCTATAAGAAAAGATTTTTAAAAAGCATTTAATTAAATTTACAGACACTGCTAAATTTGAACATGTTAAAAACATCCACAGGACAGATATTTAAAGAAGTTAGAAATATGTGAAAGACAGCAAAACAATATTTGGATTGCAAAAGCTTGATTTGAATGTGTTCTGGCTTATTAATCAACACAAAAATTACTCACAAGGAATGAAAGGAGTAACGACGTCTGCTTCCATAATGTTGCATGACTGTGCAGCTAAGACCATATTCAACCTTTGCAGCTTTCATTTACATGAATATCAAGGTGCACCTCAGTGTATAGGAAAAAAATTATGTTAGTCATCCTCTGTTCTTTTTAGGCTATTGCATGCTGCTGTGTCCTAAAGCAAAGTAGAGGGAAGTCACTGCCTACTGTAAACTACTCTCACTTGGCATTCGATTTACATCATCTCATCATAGTCATAATAATTGTGCGAAGAAGATGTAGACAGCATGTATATTTCTGTTCATTTTGTTTCAGTTCGTATCTAAATCTGACAATTTATTTTGATATCTAACACAACATTTTCTCCTAAAATCTGACATGTAGGCGAATCCACATTCAAATATCTGTGTATCCAAGACATTAAACATTTATAATTCAAATGCAGTGCCACCCTTGTAACCTCTCATAAACAACCGAGTGATTCCTAAAGGAGTCCAATTATGCAAATAGAACATTGAGCATTGTGCTAAGCTACAGTAATAATCACGAGTCCATAGTTTGTTGTTGTGTCCATAGCAAGCATTTGTGAAATATCTATTCATCAGGCAATACTTAGTGAGAATGTGTTTAGCCATTATAACAAGGTATATGCAAATGAGTGTCCCATGAGACTTTGCAACAAACATTTAATTAGCAATACAAAGAAACAGTTAAACATGCAAACACACTTTGAAGAAAATTGGCTAGTGTATACTGTTAGTTTTGGGTATATAATTCCTGAATAGCATCATTTAACAGCATATGTCTTTATCATATGCCTTTTCATGGAAAGGTGTGATTTCGCTTGATAATTAATTTTGTTAAACTTCCTATATTTTCCCTTTCTTAATATGAAATCATTAGTATATGAGCAACATAATTTGCCTACTTTTAACATTACATTTGTAAGCAAGGATAGTAAGATGTCAAACTGAAATATGTATTTATGAAGCTATGACAGAAAGGAGAAATTCATACGGTAGTATCTCAGGGTGACAGATGTCAGACATTCGTTATCATTGTATATAAGGAATAATACTGATCAATATTTGCTGTATTTATTCAGAAATACCTGTATTTCATTTTTAGTTTCTTCTCTGTTACAGATAAACATTTCTTAAATTTAAAACAAATTAAAATCAAAATAATTTCATCTCCTACACACAAAACAATTCTTTTGTGAATCTGGGTTTTTAGAATGTTCTCACAATTGTACTTTCTTGCTTTAACTCAAAAAGCCATTCTGTAGTAATAAATTCAGGTGAATATTTAAATTCTACTTTAGTGTAATTATCATATATTTTAAAATCTCTAAAAAACCGATCTCAATTTTCATGATTATTTTCTATGTTTATTGTTCACATGTATGACAAAAGAGTTAACATGCTGTATCTCATAATATAAGATACATAAAAATACATTTAGAACAGTCTTTTTAAAAAAGTTTTAAAGTGATCACGTTATAAGAAGGATAGTATCTCATAATTTTAAACAAGACTATTGGTTTTGAGTATTAACTCCCTGTTCAGCATGATTCATGAATACCTAGGGTTGCATTTCTATAAATATTTTAAAAAGAGTTACTTTATTATTTGATAACCAGGAGTTTCTAGGTGTGGCAGCTGACCAGCCAGCCTTCCCAGCTCCATTTACCACTCTGAAAACCCCAAGGACAGAAAAGTGTCTTTTAACTGGTGATTCAACTTCAGTAGAAATGTGCATTTAGGAAATGAGGCCTACACTGTTGTCGCCACACACCAGGCAAGCCAGCGCCTGTTGTCATGGTGATCTTCTATAGCATGCAGGAGCCAGTGATGTGGAAAACAAGATGGCTTCCTCCTGTATTCTAGCCTTAAAGAAAGTTGCAGATACTAACACAAGATTATTGAATTAAAAAAAAATACATTTTAGCATTTTAAAAATACCCATAGACATTGTTGCTATTAATAAAATTAATAAAACTTCTACAAATGATGTATGATTTCTTTCCAAGTAAAGAAATTATTTCCTTTCTTTTAAATGTAAATGTCTCAAAATGCTGCCTTTCCATTGAGCTATGCTTCAAGGAGCAGGTCAGATTTCAGTTCATGTATGATTTCTATTTACTTTGGATTAGGAAGAGGGTTATAGAAGGACGCATGCTATATGTGGGCTTTATTGTGCAAGAATAAGCTGCTTCAGCAATTTCAATGCTTGCAAAGGCACTCTAAAAGAGCCCCTGAGTTTTCAGATTGGAAGCTGATAAAGTAGGAAGACAGAGGAAGGATTGATCCTGGCCATCCAAGATGAAAAGAGGCTGCTTGTGCTGTGTAGATGAATTTCCAAACTCCAACTTAAAAGTGAGGTAGGACAACAATCTGAGTGTCTTGTACACATGTGTGGACACAAAACAATCTTGCCAGTTTTGGTTCATTCTCCTTGAGCATTTAAGAAACAAAACACTGAACTGTGATAACCTCTACAATGCTTTCTAAACGTTAGGAGAGGGATGAAAGATTAAGATGCAAATGCTTCATGACTAATGAACTAATTGCTTGTTATATTTTGTTATGGAAACTGGAACTTGGTAATGAAGGGAAAATTTTCTTCTAAATTATGATTTTTAAAATTGCTGGGAATGTTGACAAGCATTATATTACAAAATTCATGATAAATTTGTTGTTTTCTCTTCTGATGGCAGTTTTTGGAAAGTGATGATTAAATTTGGTTTTATATATGTTGCTATTGTTAATATTAATTCACCATTTTGATAAATAGCCTTAGGGTTCAATAAAGAATAAAGACATTGATATCAACATCTGTTGAACTTCCATGTAGCATTTTCCAAGCTCTTTGGGGCACATGTCTTGCAAAAGGCTCAATATGTTTTCTGTGCTCAAATTGCATTGCAGCCCAATTAATTTGGAAAAATTTGCTTTTCTGTTACCTTTTTGGAAAGGCAAATTTGTCTTGCATATTAAAGACCCTGAAATATTATAAGATAGGGAATTCTATTCAACTTTTAAAATTTTGTTATTTATTATTTTTATTTTATGTGTACGAGTGTACTGCCTGCATGTAAGTGCACCTGTATCATACAATGCCAGAGGAGGTCAGAAGAGGGTGTCAGAGCCCCTGGAACTGGAGTTATGGACAGTTGTTAGGTGTCATGTGGGTGCTGGGAACTGAACCCAGGTCCTCTGCAAGAGCAGCCAGTGCTCTTAACTGTTGAGCCATCTCTCAAGATACTTCTATTTAACTTTTGATTACAGATGCAGGTTTTTGTTTTTTTATTTCATATTTATTCACATACTAGTGGTTTTGGAAGCATGTTTGGGAGCCATGATTCTAATAGGGCCCAGGCTTTTATTTTGTTTTCTTCTTGATTCTGGTAATCTTTATTTCAATTTAGTGTGGCAGGAGATTAAGGCACAGAGAGGTCAAATTAGCATATGAAAGAAACCAGTTGGCAGAAAGGAAGACTGGAAACCAAGCCTACCAAGCCCCAAGTATAACTGAGCATCCACAAAAACCAGCATGCACAGTACAAATGATATCTAAAGGTCTCAGTTGGCTGGGCCCATGTGCCCTTGAGTTCTAAGCTTTCTCCCAACTCCCTCAGTCTTCTTCACTTGGAGGAGCTTTCTTCCTTAATAAATTCTTTGCTTCTACCACTAACCATGTGTTCTAGACCAATTTCTTGCTCTGGGAGATAAGAACCTGGAAATCCAGGTGATCACCCACTGAACTCGGATATCCATAGGTAACATCAGTATACAGTTCCAACCTGTGCAATCCTGACCACTGAGGCTGCTGAATAGATAATGCTATGCGGAATTAAGAATAAAAACTGTCTTTACTGAGATTGTGCCTTAGTCTGAAGTGCTGCATGCTCATTTCCAAACCTATTTACCATCTTTTATTTACAAATTCATCGGCAGAGGTGGTGACTATTTTTGAAAAATTTTAAAAAGACTTGGAGCTATTTTGGCATGACAGCATTTTTATTTGAGCATCTCTGGCTGTCATTACTATGACTGGGCAAAGTAAGCTATACAGAAATAGACAGTTTTACTAGGGGAGCAAGGTTATAGAACATTTTTTTTAAACAAAAGTTGAGCAACTTTTAGCAAAAAATGTACATTCCAACAGAGCTATAATAAGCTAATGTAATGGCTCACACTATAAAAGTTGTGAATATTTGGTGTGAAGTTTATTAGCATGTGTGATGGTTTGTATTGATTATCAATTTGACAGATGTAGAATCACGTAGGAGACAAGCCCCTAGACATGCTGGTGAGGAGTTTCTAGGTTAGTTAATAGAAGTGGGAAGACCTGTCCTAAATGCAGGTGGTACCATTCCATGGGCTGATGTTCCAGTTTGCATAAAAAGAAAAAAGCCAGTTGAATGCTAGTAGCTAGCATCTATCACTCTCTGCTTTCTGACTGGGGATACAGCCTGCCTTCCTGCTGCCCTGCCTTTCCTGTCATGATGGACTGTGTCCTTCCAACTGCAAGCCAGAATAATTAGTTGTTTCATGAATTTTTCCCTTCCTGGAATCAGATCTGCAGCTTCTTAAATCTGGCCTCCAAAAATGCGTAATCCTCCTTTTCATCTCACTAATCTCTTTTCTAAGCATGCTTTTTCTCCATTTTGGGCTTCCCTGACATTTTGAGCTTCTTTACTCTTCCTCTTAGGTTCCCCTCCATTCTGTCATGTGGCTGACCTCTATGCCAGCTGGCATGGCTTTTTCCTTTCTCTCCTCCAATCTCCTCTTCCAGGCAGCTGTTGAGATTTACAGCTTGCTTGCCGTAGAGGTTTTCTGTTAAACTCTAATAAATTTGTCTTCAGCTTCCATTTGAGTTCATTCTTACGTTCTTCCATTGATGAAACTAAGAACCCCAAGAAGGGACCCTAGTTTCCTCTGTATCAAGATCTCACCATCCTATGAAGTTTTGTAGGTTGTTTCTGTGTATTTTGTTAATTACTGGGTTTGGATGAGGGCTAATTATTCTCTTAGACTTCAATCTTGGATGTGTATCTTTCTGATCTTTGTGTTTTATTTGCTTAGCTTTTCAGAAAGACAAACCAACAGTTTGATTTCTTTCATCTCTGAAAATACACATTTTTTCAAGTCCTTTACATCTTGATTTTTTCAGAACTTATAAAAAACCAGAGTCCTTAGACACTGCTGCCTGGGCTCAGCCTAACTGATTTGGGAAGCTTGTCAACTCTTTGAAGATTCTGATGATTTGAGGAGAGCATAGCATTTGTCACCCAGGAAGAGGAGATGAGAGAGGCCACATGAAATCACATTGGTAAGTCCAGGGACTCTTCTCCAGTGACTTGTGAGTACTGAAATATTTATCAAACACAAGGACACAAAGAAGATGGGAAACTCAAGATGATAAGAAACATGAAAGGTCAGAAGAATTCTCAGGGAAGTGGAGAGAAATGCCAGGGTAAAATGAGCAATCCTGTAGTGACAGGGACAGAGTGTGACAGAGTAAGAGAGATGAGAGGAGGGATGATGATCCACAGACCCCAAATAAGTGTTTGTAGAAACCAGTATGGACTTCAGTGTGTACTAGATTCCGCAGGTTCTTCTGCTGATTTTGTTTTCTCTTAATGGGACCATCAGAGGCTAGCACAAAGGTGTCAACTTACTGTGAGTAGGCAAGGTGGCCTTCCGGCTTCTCACCTGGCATTTGTCATCTTCCCTGTGAGAGTTGTCAACACAAGTAATTTCTACTGAATATCTTAATTAATATCATTTCAATCTATATCTCATTATAAAGTTCAGGAAAACCATCATGGAGACCAGGAAAAATGCTTTTCAACACCCAAGAAGAACCCATCCATCTAGATGGAAAAGTCACTCAAGCAATACTTTAGCCCCACTTAGACATTCTCATCAAAGCCTGTGTTTCTCCAACCTCAGCTTCAAATTCTCTACCTTCTGCAGCATTGTTGTAGATAATTTGTCCATTTCTGACTCTTTGTCATATGTCCAACATTTTTTTCTTCCAATTTCCTACATAAATACACTCTCTAAATTTTCTTTTACAATCACAATTAGCTAAATATTTCCCTTTGAAATGAGGGTAAGGAAGAAAGGCAGTTTACAAATTGGCCGTTTTCCTTTAACATGTGAGCTTGTAGTGAGGCTGAGTGTTGAATTTTTCTTAAAGCATCTGCCCCTTCCCCCATGCAGCTCATGTTTTCCCAGCAGAGAGGAGAATGACTTACGCACACAAATGTTCAAAGTTACCTCACCACATCAGAATCATGGGGGTGGGGAGAGAAATTACATTGCTATGAATAACTAGGAAGAGGGTTTTTGCAGGCAATTGCTCAGAATGAAAACTTTGACTGCACATTAGTTGGTCTGAGGGAAAAAAATTGCTTAGTTACTTAGGGAGATAAGGTTCTAACAATTATGCCTCATCTATTTAAATGAAGTTCAATTTCTGACTTTTAAAAATTCTGATTTCTACTAGATTGCATACATGAATTATTTTTGTTTTGAATCTCGAATAGAAAATGGTAACAGCTGATTTTTGTGTGAAGCTGACCATTACCATATTTAATGACTTTGGCTTACCCATTTCTGATTTCTAAACAAAAAAGAACATTGAGTTTGCTCTTTGACTTCACTTCTGATTTAACAGCTTGCTTCGGGATGCCCTAACAAATTTCAAGTGTGATTGTTGACTCAGCTTCCCCTGGACCCTGAATGGAACATCTAACTATTGGGCAAATTTTAAAAGTTGAATGGCATCAGTGCAAATTGGGAAAAATTACTCAGTTTATGGCAAAGGGAAGTAACAGTCCTCATAGAAAAATAGGTAAACTTCAAAAACAGTTCATTAGACTTCAATTCAGAGAAGGGTGGTTTACAAGTCTTTTTATTTAACTTGAATGCCTTGTATGTCAATGAAATGTGATATTCTTTTTAAGAGCATCAGGTTGAATATAAAGAAACTTTTAAACACTCCAGAGAGACCTTTCATTAGTGGTTCTTTTTACAACATCTGGCGAGTGATTTTTAATAGGCTGAAATTAGTGTCCTTTTCTTTTCAATTTTCTATGCTAAAACTATTAGGAAGATTACTTGTGGCCTAGAGAGCTAAACAGAATTCATAGTACATGCTTTACTTAATACAGCCTTTGTAATACATATTGGAATATAAAAGCAGTTTTTGTGTTCTGAGGAAATTTGAGTGCCAGGCTGCAAGCAGTTGTCTCTACTAGCCTCTCTTCTGGGGTACAGATGAGCTGGACACTCTCAATAGGACAGGCACTCCACTGCATTGGGAATTCTAGAAAGCCACCAAAATTTACTTCCTCAGAGTTTCTATCTAAGGGGTCTAAAGATGTTACCCTACATGGTGGCACATAGCACTCAGAAGGCTGAGGCAGGATATTGAGTTTGAGAGCAGTCTAAAGCTATGCAATATAATCCTGTCAGAGA
>NW_008358774.1:1119049-1123690 GCF_000622305.1 Nannospalax galili | reverse complement strand
CTCCCAAGAAATGATACCCAAAGTTGTCCATGTGATACACACAGAGAGAGAGAGAGAGAGAGAGAGAGAGAGAGAGAGAGAGAGAAACTCAGAAATTGCAAGTCAACAGATGTCAGTAGTATTCATTCAGCAACAATTGTAGAGTGGCAGAGATAGTAAAAACAAACTTATGAGGAAGGGGTAAAACAACGAAATTGTCATAACAATGAATTGCTGAGTCTAGAGCAGTGACTTCCAGCTTGGAAGAACTTCAAAGTTAAGTGTTAACTATGCCTTCCAACCGCCTTTGCAGTTAGGTATGGGCCGGTTTAGCTAGTGGGATCTAAGTGAAATTCCACAGGAAGTATCTAGGAAGCACCCTTCTAAGACAGGGTTTGTTAAATGCTAGCATTCCCATGCCTTCCTCCAGCTCAATTACCTAGAGTCTGTCTTGTCTATGGACAGCTGGGACAGGGTGATTGGTTAATGAGAAATCAGGAGCTGGAGTTTCTGATAGTAACGCCATATCCACATTGAACTACCTGCTCCCACTCAGATTCTTTCACTCAACCATGTCTAACATTAAGTAATAGACATGACTCAAAGACTGTGATACAAATACTTTACATTTGAAAAATAGCAGATAGATGCAGATTTTAGTTACTTAATGAAAGTATTTCTAACAAAGAGATTCAAAAATAAAATGTAGATTATCCCTGGAAGTGTTAAAGTGAAGTTCTCATGTCTACTGATGAGAGATGTTGGAGAGCATTCCAGAAGTACTTTAAATTGGGTTTTGGTATCTACATCATCAGTCTATCATAAGAAGACTATACCCAGCAGCTTAAATGAAGCAACACATACTTGGTTTGTCCTTGGGAACAGTTGATCATGCCCTTAACCCATGAATATTTCTCTGGTCATTTAGTTTGAAACAGATTATCTTCCTAACCATTCTTTTTTCTTCAAGAAATTAGAAATCAGACAAAGTTTCTGACTAATAATATGTTTGATGGTTAGTTTAATTGCCAACTTAACACAGTCTAGAACTTCCCAGTGTTGATGCAAAAGCATAAGTCACTTCAAAGGGGATAAGAGATAATTTATTCTGAAGCCAAATATGAATGACCATGCCCAGGAACATAGATTCAGGTTACTCCAAATTCCCTGTTCCAGCATGGTAACAGTTGCCTTACATTTTATAGTAACAGAACAAAGAAAAGTCATAAATCAAGACACTTTTCAAATACATTGGAGGATACATTCAGTAGAAGGGTCGCAGCAAAGCGAGGTGTTTTTTACTATAGGTCTCAGATGCTACCTGATGACATTCTTAGCCTTCTGATTGGTGAGACTGGGTGGTCTGCTAGGATAATACACTCTAAAAGGTTTTTTTTATCTGTTAGTCACAGAATCTTAGATCAGAAACAGAGGTGGGCAAGGATGGCCCATGATAAATGGGAATTAGGCTCTGGACCTGCAACACTCCAAACTGTCCATAGTCTCTGGACTGATAATCAGTTGGTCAGCCTTGCAAGAAGTTCAGTCCAAAGTACAAGAGTTCTTTTTGGGAACTTTACTTTCACACTGAGGAGAGAGTGTCAATGATGAATTGTCTTAATTGCTTTAACTGATGTGGGAAAATCTGGCCCACTGTGATCTGTACCATTATCTGGGTTTGGGGATATTTATGCTCTTGACTGTCGATGTGATGTGACTTCAATTTCCTGTTACCTGACTTCCCACATTGATGGACTATCTTAGCAATAGAAATGAAACTAAAACATGATTTTATTGAACATTATAATAAAAGTTTTATCCATTGTAATAAGGTAAGAAAACAAATACAGACTATAAAAGAAGATGTAAGACTGTCATTTTCATATGAGTGTATACAGAGTGATCAAGAAAAATCCAGAAAAAGCTAATTAAATTTATGAAAAGGAAATGTTAATAATAAGGGAAAACTCTTGAAAGGAGAGAGATGTGTTACGTTGGAGTATAATAATGGGAATGGCCCAAGATATCATCTTAGAAACTACAGAAGTGCAACTCAAAGACAATAAAAGGTATTTTAGAACAAAAATTGTTGATCTATAATTTTATAATTAAAGAATTTTGAAAGTGATTTCCAAATCTTAAGACTTAAGAATTGTTACAGTAAACACAGAGTTTTCATTGCCAGTAAGTCTGCACTATAAAAATGTGAATGTCAGCTCTTCAAAAAGAATGAAAGTAACTCTAGGTTAAAACTTGGATTCAGAAAATATAGTTTTAGAATGGCGTAAATGGAAAATATGAAAGGCTTTTCTTCCATAGTCTAAAAGTTTTAAAATATAATGGTTTAAATCAAGAATAAAGGAAAGGTATTTTGAAGTTTGTAAAATGTGTAGAAATAGAAAGTCATAGGGCAAAGCAGAGGGAGAATCCTGACCATGATCTGTGGGAGTCAGGGGCTCATGGGAAAGCTGGGCAGGGACCGTCTCCCAGCCGGTGACCGGCAGCACAGATGCCTAGGTCTTGTCAAAAAACAAACAAACAAACAAACAAACAAACAAAAAACAAAGACATAATCTAATAATTCACAGTGAAAATGACCTGGGATATTGAAGACAAATACTCAAAACACATGACATAAGAAAAGAAGGAAGCCAGAGCATATAAGTAGCATAGCAAAATGGTACCCATATGGTTGACCACACAAAATGCAGAGGATTCAGTTCACAGACAGAGGCAATGGACTGGGGCTCTACCTGTAGGTTAGTGATAGAGTGCTTACTTAGCATGAGGCTCTAAATTCAATCCCTGGCTTGAAGTGCAAAGTTAAGAGGAAGAGATGGTCAGGCAGTAAGACTTAATCAGCTACATGCTGCTGATAGAAACAGTTCTTTAAATCTAAAGAGTAAGAGTACATACACTCTGGCTAGGAAAGAATATGTTGTTGTTAAACTAGTTGTAGGTAGAATGCACTATATTAATAAAAGTGACTATATTAATACCAAAAATATACTTTTGGTAAGAATTTTAACAGAGATGGAATTTGTTTTTTTTTTTTGTTGTTGTTGTTTGTTTGTTTTGTTGTTGTTATACAAGATTTATCCTCAATCCTAGAGCCAGGCATGGCAGTGCATGCATTTAGTCCTAGCATATGAAGGCAGGGGCAGGTGGTGGATCTCTGTGAGATGGAGGCCAGCTTGGTCTATGTAGCAAGTTCTAGGCCAGTTGGGGCTACAGGGAGATCCAGTCTCACAAAACGAGAGAGAGAGAGAGAGAGAGAGAGAGAGAGAGAGAAAGAGAGAGAGATCCTAAAGGCATGTTCTCTTCAAAAGTCCTTCAAATAATATGATCCATTAGCTCACAACAATGAAGAAAGCAATAGGCAAATTCATTACTGCAATAGAAAGAACACAGAACACCAGAAAAAGAAAGACAGAATATGATCATCACTCTTAACCAACCTGACCTAGCTGACATCTGTGGAGTGTTTAACCAACAGAAGCATAGTGAATATATACCAACATGGATCATGGAACCAATAACAGAAGAATTTAAATAAGATAAAATATTTTCTTTAATGGCAACCAAATTATTTTCAGAAAGCAATATGAAAATTTGAGGTTGGGTATGCTGGTGCATGTCTATAATTATAGCACTGGGGAGGCAGGAGGAGCTCTGATTAAGTCCAGCCTGGGCTACATAGTAAATTCAGGCCAGCATCATGAAATCTCACCTATCCCTCAAAATTGAAAACTCCAGATATTGGAAAATTAAGCAAAAGATAGGACAAAGAGAGAATCACAATGGAAGTTAGAAGGTACTTGAGAAAAATGATAGTCAAAATAGATGAGAAAATCTTGTTGACTATGGAAAGACAAGATTTATCAGGAAATTTATACATTATAAACTTATATTAGGAAAGAAATAATTTTCTAATTGTTCTAATAAGTTTCTAATTTTAAAAATTAAGTTTCTACTTTAAACAGGAAATGAACAAAATAAACACAAAGTAAATAAAAAGATACACATAAGAAAAATATGATCATTGATCATCAAATATAAAAATATAATAAGGGTGGGGGACATGAATGTGACCAGAATGTAGTCTATATGTGTATGAAATTGTCAAAGAAAAAAGTCATAGAAAAAATTAGAAGAAACTGTCACAACAAAATGATGCTTTTCTGAAAAGATGAGTTACCAACATGATAAATGAAAGGGGACTATCAGTATAAATCCCATATGCTTGAATAAGCTAACACTGTAAACAGACTTATCTCCATATATTCAATGGGTTAAAGATAACAGTAAGAGCCAAAATTGACAAATTCTTTGACCACAGATTACCAAAGATTATATAAGAAAAAAGAAAAAAAGTCCAGCTTAACTAAAATGCATTTGAAATATTTTCTAGCTAAAAATTTTCTAAAAGAAATATTTAAATCTAGACTGACAGAGATTCACTGGTGAATTCTACCAAATAGCTCGTGAACAATTCACACCAACCATATGCTGTTTTTGAAAATCAAAGAGGAAGAATATCTCAACTTATTTTATAAAACCAGTTTCACTTCTTTTCTAAAATAAAAAAATGGACATTATAGAAAGATAAAATACTGACCAGTACCTTTCATAGACATAATACAAATAAACTTACTAAAAAAT
>NW_008358774.1:1106860-1118864 GCF_000622305.1 Nannospalax galili | reverse complement strand
GCTTGGGTTCTATCCCAGTACTGGAGAAAACAAAACAAGATAAATCAAATCAAATCAAGACAACTCTTGGCAAACTAGTACTGAAGTAGAAATTTGTGAACGTCATAAATGACGTTTACAAGAATTGTAGTTAAAAATCATAGTCAGTGCTGGTAAAGTGTATACTTTCCCCTTAATATCTGGGACAAGGCAAGAATGCACACAGTCACTATTATTATTCAGCTGTGTATTAGAGGTCCCATCCAATCCAGAAGGGAAATAAATGAACAGACTTTTGTCTTTTATCTACTTCCACATAGATTAGCAGATGTAAACTTTTTTTCTTATAATTTGTGTTCATTTCATGTAAGTGTATTCTTGTATTTACATTTGTGTTCATGCATGTTGAGGCCAGAGGTTGATGTCAAGTGCACAAAAAGTTTCTAGAAATAAATGAATATATGTGCATATATGCATATATTTATGCTTATATCTATACGAGCATGTATATGCATATGTATGTGTGTATGTATTACAGAAAATTTATTTTTAATGTATAAAAACTCTTGGGGCTGGAGAGATGGCTTAGGGAGCACTGGCTGCTCTTTCACAGGACCCAGGACAAGTTCCAAGTACCCACAAGGTATCTAACAACACCCATCCATAACTCCACTACCAGGGGATATGACACCCTTTTCTGCCCTCCATGGGCACTGCACACCATGGATGCACTTATACACATGCACGCAAAACATTCAGACACATAAAATAAAAATAAGTAAAATAAAATAAAATTTAAAAACTTAAAATTCAACAAAAATAAGAGAAATAATGTATTTCATGAGTCAATAGGCAGAAGATGTAGACACTTTCCAACAGAAGGCATTCATAAGTCTGGAGTGTTTAGGGAGAATTAATGTCTATCTGTATCTGGGAAGTTAAAATTAGAAATGAAGGAATACCATTACACACTCTGTTCAAAGTCTAAAATATAATAAATTGACAATACCAAATGTTAAGAAAGGAACAAAAGTCTATTTGATTTTACGTAATATGAAAATTGACAAGAACACTTTGGAAGCTTTTTATCAGTATGTTTTTCAAGTTAAATAGATCAATTAATATAAGCTATGGCATTTCCACTCTGAGTGATATGGCTTGTGATAGCTTCAATCGTCAACTTGACATAACTTAGAATCAATCACCTGGGAAAAGAGTCTCAACCCAATACTGGGTCAGTCTGTGGGGCAAGTTTGTGGGGGATTGTCTCAAGTAAGTTTTATGGGAAGGTCCAGCCCCCTGTGAGCAGTACTATCCCCTAGACAGGTTGTCCTGAACAGTGGAAGAATAGAGAAACTGAACTGGGCACAAGCAAGCCTGTAGTATTCATATCTCTCTGTTCATGGTTTTGTGATGTGATTAGTTTTCTCAAGTTCCTACCACATTGAATTCACCATTTGATGGATTATAAACCAGATTATAAGATGAATGAAACTCTTCTTCCCCAAATTGCTTTTCATTAGGATATTTTATTACAGCAACAGAAACAAAACTAAGACACACTCAAAAGAAATGAAAAAGAAAGTCACAAACACATCTATGTAAATATGTTAGACATATTTACTATAGAGCTTGGCAATACATGTCTTCTGCATTTTTATCTTGGTGAGCCCAGTTAGAGTTCATCATTTAATTAATCTTGTCAAGTAAAGGGCTTTGCTTTGGTTGATTTATTCTATGATTTGCCTGATTACAATTTCACTGATTCTTTTTCAAATCATTTTATTTTCTTCTACTTGCATTAGGCTCAATTTGTTTTCCTTTGTCCGGTTTCTAACTTGGAAGCTTAGTTTATTGATCTGACACTTTTCTTCTTTTCTAGAACATTCATTTAATGGGATACATATTCTTTTTAACAGTGAGTTTCTTATATGTCCACAAAGTTAGGTAAACTTTCATTGAGTTAAAAATTTTTTTTTTGTAAGTTCTTTTGAGGTATTTTTGACATATGAGTTATTTGGAAGATTTCCAGCTCTCTTTCCATTTTAATTATAATGCTATCTGACAACATAATTTATATTGCTTTTTGCATTTTTAAATATGTTGATATGTGCTTTATGTCTAGAATGTGGTCTATCTTGGGGAACATCTCGTGTGAGTTTGAGAAGAATGTGTGTTTGGCAGCTGTTGGAGGGAATATTCAAGTTGATTGATGGTGCTGCTCAGGTCACTGACATCCATACTGATTTTCTGCCTGCTTGATCTATCAATTACTGACAGAAGGCTGTGGAAGCCCCTGTACATTATAGTGGCCTTGTCTGTTGTCCCTGCAGTTCTATCAGTTTCCTCTTCAATTGTTAGCTGCATCCACATTTACTGTTACTATGTTTTCTTAGAGAATTGACCCATTCTTTATTATTTCTTTATTTGAAATCTATTTTATCTAAGAGCTTTCTTTAACACTGTTAGGACGGTATGACTTTCTTCATCTATTTGCATTTAACTCATTTAAAAATGAGATTCTTGGTCTCTTGTTTGTTTGTCTTGTTTATTGTTTTGGGATTTTTTTTTTTTTTTTGAGACAGGGTCTCCTTGTAGCCCCAACTGGCCTGGACCTCACTATCTAGTCCAGGCTGGTCTGTATCTCATAGAGATCTGCCTACTTTTGCCTCTTGAGTTCTGGGATTAAAAGTGTGCACTATCCTGCCCAGCTAAAAATGGATTTCTTAGAGATAACATATTATTGGGTCTAAAAAAAAAAACCTTTGATAATCTGTGCTTATGTTTTGTTTTCATTTTTAGAAACAGTCTCACTGTGTTGTCCAGGCTACCTTCCTTGTGATTTTTTTCTTGCTTCTGCTTCCTAAGTGCTAAAATCACTGGCGTGAATCACTATGCCTGACATTTTAAGCTCTGTTTTATTTTTTATTTTATGTGTATATGTGTATTGCCTGCGTGTAGGTAAGTGCACCCATGTTGTGCAATGCCTTCAGAGGACACAAGAGGCTGTTGGATCCCCTGGAACTGGAGTTACAGACAGTTGTTAGCTGTCATGTGGGTGCTGGGATTTGAACATGGGTCTTCTGCAAGAATAGCCAGTGTTCTTAACCGCTGAGCCATCTCTCCAGCTATTAAGCCCTGTTTTAAATACTTAAAAATATTTTATTTTTATTTTATGTGTATGAGTATATTGCCTGCTTGTATGTTAAGTGCAACTGTGTCATGCACAATGTACGTGCTCAATGCCTGCAGAGGTCAGAAGAGGGCTTTGGAGTCCTCTGGTACTGAATTTAGGGACAGTTGTTAGCTGCCATGTGGGTGCTGGGAATCAAACTCTGGTCCTTTGCAGAAGCAGCTAGTGCTCTTAACTGCTGAGTCATCTCTCAAACCCCTGTTTTAAATTTTTGTGCTTTTCATGTTTAAAATGAATAATGCTATATCTAAATTAATATCAACCATGATTGTAACTGTTTTCTATTTGTTGTCAGAGCTTGATTTTTTATCTGTTATGGTTTTAATTGGGGATTTTTAAGTGATTCCATTATGTTTCTTCTCTTATTATATCGGTTTTAGTTCTTTCCAAAATATTTTAATGCTGTATTTACAGTTTACAATATACATTTCAAATTGATATAAATACATTTAAAAATAATACTACACGATTTCTTATGTGGTACTTGCACCTTATAAAATAATATTTTCTATAACTTTCTCCTATTTCCGATCTGTTTGTCAGGGCTGAAAACTGAAGTCCACAGATTCAGAGTAGATTTATTTGTAATTGGCAATCAGGGAGTTAGGCCAAATATCTTCCCATGAACATTTGAACAGACAAAAATGTTTTGTAATAACCGTTTACTAATACCAGTGGGATTGATAGAGGAGCCAAGAGAGCACAGTGGGGTGATAAGAGCACAGGAGGGTATACATGCTGTCATTGTGCATGCTATCTAAAAATTAATAAAAGGGAAAAAGACTTCACATATGATTTTATTTATAGAGAGCACAGAAACAGAACAAATTATCTGCTTATAGTGTTCATAAGCATGTAGTGGATGTGTCAGGTAAAGGACAGTAGATTGATTACAAAGGAGCAATACAGGGCTTTTTGAGGGAGTAGAAAAATCTTGACTGTACTATTGTTTATATGAATGGATATTTATCTTAATCATCAAAGTGTACCTATAAAATTGTTGTATTTAATGCTGTAGCAATAATTGCCACAAAAATCCAGGATAGCCAAAATAATTCTGAACAATAAAAGAAATGATAGAGGTATCACTATCTCTGATTTTAACTTATACTACAGAGCTATAGTAATGAAAACAACAAGGTATTGGCATAAAAACAGACACATTGATCAAGAATAGAATTGAGGACCTGGCTATAAGTTCATGTACCCACTGCCAGTGATTTTTTTTTTTTTTTTTTTTTTTTTTTTTTACAAAGATGCCAAAAACACACATTGGATAAAAGATAGTATCTTCAACAAATGGTGTTGATCAAATTGGATAGCTACATGTAGAAGAATGCAGCTAGGTCATTTTCTCTCACCCTATACAAAACTCAACTCCAAATGGATTAAGGACTCCAACAAAAGATCTGATACAGTGAAAGTGATAGAGGAGAAAGTAGGGCTTGAACTTTTAGACACAGTGATAGTGAACAAACCCAAGATCTGTATACGTTCAAGCTGGAAAAATCCCAGCATGGAGTGGGGAGGCAGGCATGGGAGCTGTTGGCAATTGCTAATTTCATGGAGAGGGAAAGTCAATTTTCTTTAAGGGTGTGACTCCTGCTCCAGGGGATGAAACTTCATCCAAGAGTATTTGGGTAGCACAAATTGGAGTTCATGGCTTAAAAGCAAAAGACTTCAAGAAGTTGAGTGGGTTAGGCAGAGGGGTGGGTATGATCAAAATGCACTGTATGATTCTCAAAAAATTAGCAAATATATATTGTTAAAAAATCTAGCAACCATTCTAAATAAATTTGTGATTTTTAAAGAATGTAAGTTGAAATAGTGTATTTGTATACTAATAGCGTATATTTGACAATATTTTGAAATGCATGACTCACAGTATCTTCAAAATCTCCTTCAAATATATTGTCCTAGTTTGCTTCTATTACTGTGATTAAAACAAAACAAAACAAAAAGAACTGACCAAAACCATCTTGGGGAGGAGAGGATTTTTTTCTCTTTCAGCTTACAGTTCACCATGGAGGGGAGGCAGGCCAGGAGCTCATGGCAGGAACCTGGAGCACAGACCATGGAAGAGTGCTGATTACGGCTTGCTTCTCTGGCTTGTCCTCAGCCTGCTTTCTTATATGACACAGGACCACTTGCCCAGGGTGGCATGCCTACAGGGGTCTGGGCCCTCCCATATCACTAAACAATAAAAAAAATGTCTCACAGACTTGTTCACAGGCCAATCCAATGGAGGAAATTCCTCAGTCGAGGGTTCCTCCTTCCAGGTGTGTCAAGTTGACAATTGAAGCTATTCAGCACAAATATCTGAGGATAATTTTGTTGAAGAAGTAAAATATTTGATATTGAAATCTACAAAACTAAAGTAACTACATAAATCATTGAATTGTCCACAGTCAAGATTGGAAAACCCTTTATTGTAAAGGCATTTTTTCACAACTGATCCATAGATTCACTAGAGCTTTCAATCAAGGTCTCAGCAGGTAATTTTGTAGAAACTGAGAAACATATTATAAAATTTATAATGTATATAAATACATTATAAAATTCATATTCAAGGTGAAGAATAAGCTTAGTCCTGAGACTAAAACCAGAGTGCGTTTGCAGCCGGATATTAGGCTTTACAAAGTTGAAGTACTCAATATAATGTGTGTTGATCAAAGAAAGAACCCTTCAACTACTGGAATTTCTAAGTGTGACGAAACTTTCCATGGAAATTCAATACAAAAAATTGGTCACCTTTTAAATAAGAGATGCATTATCAACTAGACATGGGAAAAATGTTCACACTATAAAGTAAGTTCCATATCTAATATAGATGTGTCTAACATATTTCAGCAGGATTTCTAGGATAAAATGTAAGAGACAGAAGAGTTTCAATAAAGGAAAAAAAATTAAGGAAATATTGATAAGGTAAATTTTCTGAGTATGAAAACACAAACAACAGAGAAGAGTCTGTTTGCAATACATATACACAGCAAAACAGTTACATATAGAACATCTATGCTCAAGAAGTCAAGCAACCTAATCAGAAATCAGCAATTAGTTCAGGCCATACTTTATATAAAAGGACACATGTTGACTCTCAAACATATCAGAAGTTTTGTAATATCAACAGCCATGAAAGAAATTCAGGTTATAGCCATTTTGAGACTCTAATATCTACTCACTGTAATGTTTATGATAAAAACAAACCAAAGCCCAAGCCATGCCCAATGTAAGAACATATGTAGAGATACTGGAATTATAATAGTTTAAATTGGAATTGTCATTTTGGAAAATTCCCTGACAGTATCTACGAAGGCTAATTATATTCAGATCCTGTGATTTGGTGTCTTCATAGCTTTCCCCAGCATAAATCTATTCTTCTGTACGTAAACATACACATACAATGATGTTTGTGGCAGTATTATTTTTATCAGCTGGAAACAAAACTCATCACCAATATATACCTAACAGGTGAATGCATAAAAATGGCATAACCAAATCATTCAAGAGAACATGGGCTTATACATTTATATTGTGCAAAAGAAGTCAGACACACAAGAGTACATACTACTTGATTCTGTTAATACAGAGGTCAAAAGCAGGCCAAAGTTTTTCTATTAGTCCTTAGGTAGGGCATGAGGAACACTTTCCTTTTGTTCTAATAACATCCAACTACTTGATAGAGTGGAGCTATGGTGTTACCTTCACTTAATAAAATGTCTTTGAGCTGTATATTTAAGATTTATGCACTTACAGCACAATAAAACTTTGCAAAAATACAGCATTTTTGTGAAATACTGAGAATGGGGGGGGGGAAGAGAAAGGAGCTGGAGGATAAAAATATGAATGTGGAATCAATCTGAAGAGATCACCTTAAGGATCTGAATTAACACTGATCACTTATTTAGACAAGTCATGTAAGAATTTTCACACCCAACAGAATATGTGAAGTTGCAAATTATTATTAGAGTTGATATTTTCAGGGAACTTCCCACAAGGACTTTTTACATTAACTGTCTTTCCTAGTGACTCAAAACTCTTATTAGTGTTGATGTATTGAAGAATGGTATTTTTGAGAAATGTTAGAAAGATTTCTAACTACACAACATGTCTAGTTTTTGTCTACTAGCATATCTAACTGAACTTTACCTTCATCATTAAACCCTGCATTTTCCTAGTTGAAAAAAATTAGTGTAATTCCCAACTTTAAGATTCGAGTATGCACCTTTTAAGATATATTTTTGTCAGTCTTAGGCAGCGTGATTGATTCAATACCAATCTCACCACTTATTGACAACCTACTTACCTCAGAAGTCCAGCTCAATTTCTATCTTTTCTGTTTTTCTTCCTATAACTGCTTTGATCTATTTTAGAACAGTGTGAATAGGTAGAATTCCATGAGCTATCAGAGCTCATGATGCTCAGGTAGATCTTAGTAGATCTTCATCTAGAAAACTTCTACAGCACCTGAGCATTTTACTTTTGAACTAGCATTTAAACATTATATTTATCATGGTATTTCATTATGACTGCAATAGGAAGTAGTAAAGATATCTTTCAGAGCATTATGGCACTGTCTAAGGCAATTACAAGTTTTTCCTTCAAAATGGTGGCTAGACCACGTGTTTTCCTCAAGGAACTCCTTGCCAGTCATAACTTGTAAATAAAGGGCAAAAAGAGTATATGTTTTTACACACGAGCCCTTTTCTACCTCCCATCTGCAGCTACTGTCCTTTCTGCTTTATTTCTTTTCAGTTCCTTAGCATATCATCCTTCCCATAATTATATTTGCTATTCACAGATTTCATTATTTTTTAAAATAAAGTTTTCCATGATCAATTAGTTTTAAAGACCTCTTATTTAGCAGTACAGAGAAATGTAAACGAAATGCATTTATTTAAACAACAGACAGGAGATAATTAGCTAATGTGTACAGGTGGTAATGACAGACTTTTGGAAGAATATAGCAAATAGCAGTTTGTGGAAATTAGTTTTCTTTCAGCTATGATGATTTGACAATCTTTGCCAGAACATGCAAAAATTTCATGATGAAGAGCTAAGCAAAATAATAGTCAATTCTTGAGTATTTGCATATATGACAGCTCCTATTTTCAGATTTTATTGCTGAAACTAAATTCACGAAGTAATAAAGTACTTGGGAGCTCTTCGTTAATTTTCAGTTGAAGAGCAGGAATGTATTTGTCCTAATTCTGAGATAATGTGGAGAAAGGGCTCAACCAGCCCGGTGCTTTAAACTCCTATGCACTACAGGTCTACTGGCCTCCGAAAGCCTGAAGAATATAGGAGATCCTGAGATGTTGACAAACAAGGTAACATGGAAAACTTGTTTGCCTCAGTCAGTCTATCTCAAGAGAAGTCCATTATCTGAGTCTAATTTCTGTTGTTTCCTACTGTATGTTCATCAATGCCTGGGTATAGTGACCTTCACCACTGCAATGGTATACAAGAGTGACTTTGGGGCTGAAGAGGTGGCTCAGTCAGTAAGGTTCTGGCTGTGCAAGCATGAGGACGTGAGTTCTGATTGTTAACACCTCACCAAGTGCCACCTTGCATGGTTGTGCATGCCTTTAATCCCAGCACTTGGGAGGCAGAGGCAAGCAGATCTCCATGAGTTCAGGAGGACCCCTTGGACTTGTTGGTTAGATAGTCTAGTCAAATCTCTGCTCTCCAGGTTCAGGGAGAGACTTTGCCTCAAACAATAAGATGGAGAACAATAGAGGAAATCAACCAACATTGACCTCCAGCCTCCACATATACATGTATACATGTGCACATGCACCTACATCCTCCACATGAATATAACACGTATAACACATGCGTATAACACGTATACTAAAGAGTTGTTTTGATGTCCTCATACATTATCCTTACCAACCTTTGCTTTATCAAGTGAGTTATTTCATATGCATATCTGTGCATTTCAAAAAAAGCTTCACTTGCAGATATTGTTAAAAGCAATTGGTAAAAATCTTTCATCTTCAAAGTGAGTAGTTTAATCTCAAAGAAAGATATTAGGATACTAGGGCACTTATGATGACCTCACATGGTTTTTAACTTACTAAAAATGTTATAGAGCAATAAATATTTATAACTTTCATGGCACTCGGGGTTTTTTCATTACACAGAAATGGAAGTGGATTTGTAAACATTGAGTATGTTACACAAGGTCACTCAAATATTAAACGTTAGATCATAGGTCTTCAGCTTCTAGTCCTGTGTTTATTCTAGTACAGTACATTAAACAGTAGTTTAAACAAATACAGAGATGGAAACTGAGAGGAAAGAACAAAGCAATAAAAGGATAAGATAAAAAGTAAAAGAAAAATCTGCATATCAGTTTCCACTGTGCTTAGTGCTTACAAAGTACTAAGATCTAGTTGGAAGCAACTATATGCTGTTACCTGTCATATCATTTAATTTCAGGACAATCTAGAAATGAAGTCATTGGTATCCTAACAATCAGAGGCTGAGAGAGGTAAAGTACCTTAGATTATATGGCTAGTTGCTGGCCAAACTGACCTGAAGCTCAAGGCTTTTTATTAAGCCCAACTCTGTTACACGGGGCTTCATCAGAATACACACAACATATGTGTGTGACAGTGTAGCTACACAGACTCCCTACTATGATCTGGGTGTTCCCCAAGGGATTATTGTCCCCAGGGTGATGCTGGTGGGAAGCATTAAAGTGGAACCTCTAACAAGTATTGCACAGCCTGGCGTGGTGGTGCACGTCTTGAAGAAGAAGAAAGAAGAAGAAGAAGAAGAAGAAGAAGAAGAAGAAGAAGAAGAAGAAGAAGAAGAAGAAGAGGAAGAAGAAGAATTGCATAGAGATGTCTTAGGTCATGGGGGCACAATCTCCAAAGGGAGCTTTTAGTCTGTTTAGTTCTCACGAGAAGGTTGCTGTGAAAGGAGAAAGCCTGGCCCCATCTAACTCTCTCTCTGACCTGGATCTGGATATAATCTTTTACTCTTGTATGTGTATCTGTCCTATACAATATGAGATGATTGTAGCCTAGGGTCAGCCTGCACTCTAGGACTTGCACTATGTCCTTTGGACTTTGAACCCCCAGAATTATTAAATAAATCTCTTCCTCATTAGTTAACTTTTCTCAGGTATTTTATTATAGTCATTGAAACTGATGCATATAAGAAGGAGAATGACAAACAAAATTTATATAAGGAGCTTATTCATGTCAATGTAAATTTTAAAAATACCATAGTAAAAAAGCCTGACAATTTGCAGTGTATTTTATAATAATTAGAGTATCATTCATTTCTCACTCATTCATTTGATCCAAACACTTTTTCTATAGCTTCTGTGTGCAATCTTGCTAGAGCTCAAGCAAATTCTTCCCACAGACTTGCAGGAAAAAATGAAGATAAGGGTGCCAACACTGCCAGATTTCTCCCCCGACCACACGCTTTAAAACATATTTATTACATTTATTTATTATTTATTGTGTGTGTTTGCATGACCACCTCTCTCTGTCTCTGTCTCTCTCTTTCTCTGTCTCTCTATCTCTGTGTCTCTGTCTCTGTCTCTGTCTCTCTCTCTCTCTCTCTCTCTCTCTCTCGTGTATATGTGTGTGTGCACCACAAGGTGCCAGTGGAAATCAGAGGACAACTTGAGGGAATTTGTTCTCTTCTTCCACCATGTGGGTCCGGAAGATAGAAGGAACTCAGGTCATTAGACTTGATAGCAAGTGCCTTTACTCACTAAGCCATCTCCTTTCCCCCTTTCATTCCACCTGAGCCCTCAGCCCATGGGATATGTCATCCGTATTCAGTGTATATTTCCTGTCAATTAATCCTTTCTGGATAACCCTCACAGACACTGTAAGAGGTGTGCCATCTTCCAGATAATTCTAAATCCAGTTGACAATGAAGATAAGTATCTAGAAAGTATTTTTTTTTGTTTTTCATAAAAGGTTTTGTTATATGGCCTAGACTGGTCTTGAATTTGGTATGGAGACTAGGCTGGCGTTGAACTTGTAATCCACCTACCTAGCCTCTCAAGAACTGAGATTCCAGGCATGGACCATACATGGACAGCAGGGTTTTAATATCAGCTATTTGCATTCCCCATTTCTGATATCCTCAGTCCCTATTTGAGACTCTACCTCAATGTACATGATTGCTTTTACTTTTACTACTGGATATACTCTCATATTTAGACCTCTTTCTGTATCTGTACCTCCCCTTAATAACCCTTGCCTGATTTCATGTACTTTCATATACATATATATATATGCATATATATGTTCTAGCAGGTCAAATTTGTGTCCCCACATGCCCTTTGTTGTGGGGATCCTTCCACTGGAGCATGGTTAACCTATCCAGCAACACACCCTTAAAAAAAAAAACCAACACTCCCTCTCCTAGCAGCTAACAGTTGCCAATAGTTCTTCACCTGCTGTTGGGGCTTCTTACATCTACTTCCCCATGTCTATGCTGGGATTTTGTCTGGCTTAAGCTTATGTGGGTCTGGTGCATGCTGTCACCATTACTGTGAGGTCATCTGAGTAACTTCTCAGCTGCACAGAAACTCTTTTTCGTTGTGATCATACATCACCTCTGTCTCTTACAATCTTTCCACCTCCTCTTCTGCAATGATCCCAGAGCCTTGTGTGGCAGAGGTTTGCTATAGCTGTCCTATTCAGGGATAAGCACACTGCAGTCTCTTAATCTCTGAGTTAATCACCATCTGCCCCATGAGGAACCTTTCTCTGGTTAGAGTTGACAGATGCATCAATCTATGGTGTCCAGTAGGGGCAACGTCCCATGTTATAGGATAACTAACTTTTTAATCTC
>NW_008358774.1:1043711-1106842 GCF_000622305.1 Nannospalax galili | reverse complement strand
CACACACACACACACACACACACACACACACACACACACACACACGACTTTCTTCATATGACTTTTTCTAAAGGCCTCAGTGTACAAGACTCTTATTCCTTGAGATTCAACCCACAAACTTCCAGTCCTTCATCCTTCACCTCCTCTTGGCATGTGGCTTTTGCTAGGTTCCTTCAGTCAAACAAGTCTGAACCCCAAATACTGCTGTTCCTTTCTAAGGATGGTACAATAGTCATAAAAGTTCATGGTAGTGATGAATTGGACAGGAATTAGGTCATGTCTACTTATAAATAGCCCGTATTCAGTATTCTTGGGCTCAGTGGAGATTACTTCTATTACATGTTAAGTAAAGGGCTGGTGCTGTAGCTCAGTGATGGAGTGCTTTCCCAGCATACACTGGTCTCTGGACTGGAACTCCAGTTCTCTAAGGAAACAGTCATTAATTATTATTACTGCATATACATATATTCACATATAATCACATATATGTATATTTAATGCACTGAGTCCATTTAGTGGTGCTTTCGTGTATCTAAGAAGAGGACAAGAAATTGAGGGGCACACAGGAAGAGATAGAGGGGGCTGGGACAGATGGAAATAGTTCAAAGACTATACTCATATTGATAGTTACCAAAATTTAAAAAACTAAATAGAAAAAAAGAAGAAAAAAGGAAAAAAAGAAAACAGATTCAGTAAACTTGAACAACAGTGCTAATCATGCTGAAGCCCTGAACTAACTTCTGTGATTTGTTCTGTGTTTGTATCTTGATATATCTATAAAATGGAATTAATTTGTCTATTTCAGAAGTGCTATTATATTGTGTTTGTATACATAGATATACATATATGTAAATAAATTGACTATACTATGTATAAATTGAGCCATGACTGTGCTTCTCAGTTATCTCTCCTGAAAGGCAGAGACCATCACTGTTCTACTCTGAGGCCCCATTAGAAAGGAAACATCAGCTACCAGATGGAGTTCTGCAGACCTGAGAGGAATTAAGGGGCTTTTCTTGAACTTACTCTGAAATATTATCCTCTTCACAGTGACTAGAATAATAATCACCCTTCTGTGGTATTGAAAATGTCCCTAAAGCAGAAGGGGTGAAGCAAAAGAGAGAGTGGCCATGTTCCTTATGTGGAAAATTTAGTTGACTGTTAAAAAAAAATCATGTGAGCTTTCAAAAGATTAAAATTAAAAATTAAAAAAGCACTCAAGCCCTCTACTGCCCCATTTCTAAATGGAATTTGTTGCAAGCAGTTTGGCCTAGATTAAGGCCAAGGCCTCAGTCTTTGGAGTATGAGAATTCTAGCTTGAAAGTAATCTAGAAACTCTACAGGGAGGAGGTCCAGATACTGGGTAATGAGAGAGGACTTAATAGTTATCTGTGTTGCTGCTTCCACACTTTCCTTCCTTTTAGCCTTGTGTCTTTGACCTCTTTGCCTGACTTTTGATTGCCTTTAACTTTCTGGAAATGTATTTTCATCTATTACAGGTCCTCCCTTCCTATGTTCAGCTTTTTTTACTCTTTGATTTTCAGGTTTGACTCTTCTCCCTGATGCTCATGAAACATGTTGTGAACAAAATTTGTTTTACTGCAACTGATGGTACTTGAATCTTAGGAAAATCTAAGGAGCTAATGGAAAGCTCAAGTTGCTTAACTGTGACTACTTTAATCATAGTAGAGAGCAATGTTGAAGAGACTGTTAGGATGAGGGGAAGATTTTAAAAATAGGATTCCTTCCCTTCAAGTCACATTTGACATCACATCATTTGTTACTTTCCCAGAGTTCCCTTTGTTTTATAGGAATTTTTTTCCCCAGTAAATATTTAGACATTTTAACATTCACTCTGATGCATTGTCCTTATAGTCTTGCCGGAATGAGATACCTAATTCACCACTTAACCCACATGGGGACTTTGATGTAACTTCTAATACCAGAAACAGTCAGACTGAACCTAACCTGTGGATTGACAAATCCTTGTAGAAAGTCTGGCTGAGGGAAGAGCATCAAACTGATATCTGAAGAACATTGCTCTTGCTCAGTGTGCAGTGTTTATAGAAATATTATCGGCAGAGCACATTTTTAATCTAGTGAGTTTTTGGCGGCACCACTGAAATCCTTTCTAGCAGAGCGTTCAGAATGACTTTGAATAAACAGAGCCTGCAGCCAGGAAATGCAGACTTCAGCAGATTCACAGCAGTAAGTGATAGCTACCAAAAGGCTCTTATCCCTGGTTAGAGTTAAATAATTTACTCTTCACTACGACTAAATGTTTTAAAATGATCTCTGTGCGTTTATGTGTGTGTGTGTGTTTATTCCAGTATAATTATTCCTCCTTGCCACTCTGGATGTTAACTCCTGAAAACAGATCATGGTTCTCCCTAGGTTATTAGTATACAATTTGCCTGCCAGTTAGCTCCCCTTTCCAGAGTCTTTAACCAGTCAGCTACCAAGCACCACTAAATAAAAAAGTTAGAATAGAACCTTCAACTTGAACCCTTCTACAACCACACATAAAGCTTTGCTTTATTTTCTAGATGAAGCTTAATAGCAAATCCCAGCAGCACACAGACTGTGTTCCACATGCGTATCAGTAGCATATTTGTTGATTTTAATATACCATCATTCTTATTTCATTTGTAATAAAATTTAGGCATATAACACATTTGTTACCTATACAGAGATTGTACTATTTTTTTTCTTACATTTCTTTCATATAAATTAAAAACATGTAGGTTTTGCCAAATTTTGTATTTCAAACACATTAGATTTCAGTTCCTTTTGTTCAACAGACAGCTTACTATGATCCAGGGAATCTACTAGGCAATGAGGATTACTTTCATAAGGATTTTAAGGATTTAATGAGTTTGTTTGAAACATATGCAATACTGCCTCGAGTGTAGTTTGTAACTTACATAACTATAGTGTTGTTATTCCTTACTGGAGACCCAAAGAGATGAAATGATTAATTTAATATCACATGAATCCACTGTGATACACGTCTAAGAACATCATTTGTATTTGAGTCAGAATTTTTACCCTAATAATTAAGTATTGTATGATGCATCTACTATTCATCATGAACAAGCCATATAAGAACAATTATACTAATGTTTACATGAAGAGACCTAGGCTTCAAATAGTTAATTGACTGGCTGGTATCCCAGAGCTTCCAGTGCAACAAGTTGGACTTCAGCTTCCCATTTGAGCCCAGCGTGTTCACGATAGTGCCACCAATAAACACATAAAAAGATGGACTTTAGCTGGCAATAGAACGGATTTAAGGACTGCATGGGTACATGGGCTTCATGTACTTTTAAAAGTCATTATATAAAAGTGAAAAGCTAAAAATATAATTACAGCTTAGCATGCATAAGGTCCTGGGTTGAATTCCCAGCACCCCCATCATAATAATTAAGCATCATAGGCCACTGCTGTCTCTTGGCAGTATTGACCACATTAGGACTGAAAGTTCGTTGGCTCTATTCCTTGATCACAGAATTCCTGGCTTGTGAATCAAAGCATTATGGTTAATATCTTTTATATTGATGGAATACAATGATGCATGCATTCAAAGTGCATCAGTCAATTCATGCCAAGTGATCATTTCAGTTTCAAGGAAGAAGGTGAGTTATTTGCCTAATAATTAAACTAATTTTAAAGCCTGTAATCTGCACATACTGTGTGAAACACTTGGGGTACCGAATCTACTTAGATCTATTGCATAAGAAATATACCAAGATACAATGAAATGTATACTGATGGGCATTAGAATCTTTAATGATGGGAAATTGAAAATACGATTTTAATTTTCAATGTTTAAACAAGTGATTTTCCTTTTCTGAGGTCTGAAACTTGGGCTTTTGTATCTTCTAGTCAAACTTATTTTTAGATTTCACGTGGTAGCAGAATGCTATAAAAATTTATCATGACCTATCAATATAAGTATCTTGATTTTTATTATTGGTAATGTGCGTCCTAAAATCCCACACCATTCTGTTAAAAAATGAAGTTCTTATTTTGGCATTATGTTAAATTGTCAAAATTCTTCTTTCAAGTGTGAAATCACAGCGGACTACTTTATCTCTTTAATTAAGTGTTAATCAATAGACTTTTATTCTATTTGAAGTATTAGAGAAGTTTCTCTGAAAATATTAACAGGACTGCTTATTTGCATTCTATAGAAACTATTTTTTAATGGTCAAGTGTACCCATGTTTTACTGTATGATGGACTCATATTGATGTGTGCAACTTGATGTATTTTATCAGGTCATTTCTAAAGGAAGAGACAGTTCAATCTCTTGAAAAAGTGAAAAAAAAAAAGAGTGTTCTCTCCATCATACCTAGCAACTGGTGAAGAACGTTTTCCTCTGCTGCGTGCATCTTTCGCCTAGTGTTTTTAATTAATGTTTAACTGCCATAATTTAGACACAACCTTGTTCTTAAAAAAAGACAGATTGCTGATGCAAAAATGTACTTTCAGGTTATCATTTTGCAACTGCAGTACCCAGTGAGGGGGGAAGATGCTTATCTTATACAAGGTCTGCATTTTTAACTCTGATTACTGTTTCTCCGTTTGTTTCTTTCTAGGAACGACTGTCAGGTGACACCCATAGAAATGACTAGAAATCTCATGATTCCATACCCAGATACTGCTGCCCTGCCTCTAGCTTTCTTTGACATTTTTTGTCACCTTTTACTGGAGCAGTTTTAAGACCTTTGGAGGTCCCTAGCTCCTTCTTTGTGACATACCATATGATACATGCTAATTGTTCTTCCTGCCAGATAATATGAAATTGACACATAATGACTATGCAGAAGCTACACTACTCAAGAAAACACTTTATTGCTGTTTGTAAATCCTAATGTATGTTTTATATGACAGGGTCTCCCTGTAGTTCCAGGCCACTTGGAACTCACTATGTAGACCAGACTGGCCTCAATCTCACAGAGCTCCACCTCCCCGAGTGCTAGGATTAAAGGCATGTGGTACCATACTCTGAGAAACCCTTCTGTATTTTAAAATTTGGTTCTGCTTTTTCTTTTTATCTGCAGGTTCAATACATTTTATGTTAAAACTTCAGCTGTTGCTATGGACATTTCATAAATGACAAGTCTCCTGACTCAGTCAACATTTTATTTTATGTGTGCCCCTGCTTCCCCACCTGACTACTTAGACTCACTTTTATCATTTTTATAAGTTGTTTTTGTTATTTTATGTCTATATTCTATATTTTTGATATCTCTATCTTCTTTCCAAAATCTCTACTGCTTGTTACTTGTTTGGTGTCTTGTTTTCTATATTCTCTACTGTGTTCTCTTTTATCATCAGTTTAAATGGTCTGCTTTGAGGTATCAGTTTACATGATGTGAAATGTACGTGATATTTACTTGGAGAATCCTTTTCTTTTATTATTACTTTTTAAAAATATTTTATTTATTTATTTTAATTTTATGTGTATGAGTATATTGCCTGCATATACGTAAGTGTGCCTGTGTCCTACAGTGTCCATGGAAGTCAGAAGAGGGTGTTGGATCCCCTAGAACTGGAGTTACACAGTTATTAGCTGCCACATGGGTGCTGGAAGTTGAACTTGGGTCATCTGCAAGAGCAGCTAGTGCTCTTAACTGCTGAGACATCTCTCCAGCCCCTACTTTTTTTTTTTAATTTTATGTGTATGAGTGTGTTGCCTGCACATTATGTAAGTGTACCTGTGCTGTGCAGTGCTCCCAGAAGTCAGAAGAAGGTGTCAGATTCTCTTGGAATTGGAGTTCTAGATGGTTGTTAGCAGCCATGTGGATGCTTGGAATCAAACCTGGATCCTCTGCAAGAGCAGCCAGTGCTCTTAAACACTGAACCATCCCTCCAATGCCAGAGTCCTTTTTTTTTTGATAAAAAATTCAATACTGAATTCATATAAATATTTATCCATTTAACTTTACTTTTATCTCCTGTTGTAGATTTTGGACATTTTGTCCTTTCTCATTCAGCCAACAATTAAGCTTTTGGAATAAGTACTTACTTCTCAAGGTCACACACAAACAATTTAAAATAAATGATACATTTGTTTGTTTGCTAGAGTTTCCATAACAGAATATCCCAGGCTAGGTTTATTTTCTCATCGTTCTTCTGGAGGATGGGGTATAAGATCAAGGTGTCTGCAGGGTTGGTTTCTTCTGAGATCTCTCTTCTTAGCTTCTTGATGATTTCCCTTTGTGTGCATTTGTCCTAATCTCTTCTTATAAAACCAATTACATTGGATTAGAATCCACCTTAATGACACTAACTTTACCCAATCTTAATTGTTTGCTTAAATCCTCTGTCACTAAATACAGCCACTTTCTGAGGGAATGAGGGGTTTAGAGTGTGGATTTCGGGGAGACACAATTCAGTGCATAACAGAAGATGATATATAATGAATACAATGTCATAGCATCTACATGCTGGCAGTTACCAGCAAGTGGTAAGATTCTGACTTTCCGGATGACCCCACTTTGGTGAGGAGAATGTCTGGATTCACTATATGTTTCTTCTTTCCACCATAACCTGTATCTCCACAAGGGTTGTTGGCCCCGAGTTTTATTTGCATATTTAATTAGCCAAATATTATACATATCAACACTGTTATTCTCTCACATTTCAAAAAGTCTCTATTGGCCTGTCCATTCATGCCATTTAGTTCTCCAAAATGTGGCTGTCATCTTCTCTAGTTGAAATGGCTCAGGCTATGAGAGCACTTCATTTTTGTATATATCATCACCTCATTTCTTATTGCTTCAACTACAGATGACCTAACACGGATAGGATACTAATCTTTGGTCACTCACTATCCATTTTAGTGGACCCTGATGCATCTCAGCTCTGTTAAGTTCTCCTTCAGTTGTTCCCACACAGGAATGGTGAACTCTTTTTCCCTCTTTTTCAAGCACTGTATGGAGTTGGAATGATAGAAACCAAATGGTTTTGTTCTCATAGAGCTTTATTGGGGTGCACAGAACCAGTACACAGGGATATACAGGAGATGTGGATGGGGTGAGAGTAGTGGATTTTGTATTAAAATAGTAGAAAGAAAGGCCTTTATTGCTGATTTGGCAAATGCTATGTGTAGAATTGTGGCAATGAAACATGCACTATACCCAAACATCTGAACCAAAGAGATAATAGGTAAAAAAGACCTTAAAGGTGGGGGAAGGGAGGCTGTTTTATTCGTTACTGGAAGTGAACAGTTATATATTCATCCAACAAATATTTAGATATTTTTTTAAGCACCTACTGTGTGCTTGACAATGCCCTAGGTTCCAAGGAACAAAACTAGACATGAGCAGGAGGAATCAAGTGGAGTATGCTCATTTTAGTCATACGAATAGTCATATGAATGAAAGTAATATTGTAGTTATGGTAAATGCTATGAAGAAAGAGCAGTGAGAACTTCTCACAGGAGAGCTTGAACTGCTCCAGTGAATCAGACTGAGCTCTGTGGAAGAAGTGACATGGAATCTCTGTCTGTAGAGTGAGCAGTAGTGGTCCAGATGGGGGAGTGAGATCAGACTGAGTTGTGAAACCTTGACTTTGCTTGTTATTATCATATTTTTTTTCAGAGAGTGGGAAATACTTGCTAGAAGTCTTCCCGGACCTCTGTGGAGACCACTGTCTTGTGTCATTCTGTGCCCTTGCCTCTCCTTTGGGCCAGGCTGAGTGGATTTATTTCTGTATATCATTCATAAACCTCTACTGGGTTTAAAATACTCTGGACCCCTTTCATTGAGTGAAAACTGGAGAGGCCTGGGGAGCATTGTGTAGTCAGTGTGGGGCAAGGTGGTCAGGGAAAGCATTTTATTCTGAGGAGAGCCCGAAGGGAAGATGGAGATGAAGCCGTCTCTTCACTGACCATGGAGAGAACATCATTCTCAGAGGAGAAAAAAAAAATGTTAGTACAAACCAAATTCATCAGTTATTTCATTCTGTCTTTGTGTTTCTTTTTAAAATTATGGTTGTTTTTTTTCATTTCAGTTTCAAATACAGACGACCATCCTCTTTTCTCCCTTACACCCACCCTCCAAACCTCCGAAATTGCTGCCATTTTTTTTTCAGCCTCTTCCACCTCATCTGGCCCTTCTCGTTTCCCAGAGATAAAGCTTCCCATTATCCTGGGCTTTCCTTCATGGTAATTGTCATTTTGTTAGACTCTGTGTTTTCATTTATCTCCCCTTTCCAACAGCCACTGCCTTATTGGGCTTCTTCCTGATCTATGACTCTGCATTCATTCCTTCTAATTTTTAATTCAATTAAAAATACTTATAGTATTATCTTTGTGCAATCTCTTGCATGTTACTATGAATTTTTAAAAATCAATCTAAAGCTTATATTTTAAGAAGCTGAATACTTTACCTAGTTAACTAGTCAAGTAGATTAAAAAAAGACATGATAAATAAAAAAACTAATGGTCTGGTTTTCTTTCCTGTTATATTTCTGTAGTTCCTAAAAGGTAGACCAAGATGACCAGCATGCATGAGTGTGTGTGTGTGTGTGTGTGTCTGTGTGTCTGTGTGTGTCTTTGTGTGTTTGTACAAATTGTAAAGTGTTTCAAGGCAAGTGATTGAACTTATTCAATATTTACATTCTAGATATATTAAAATGTTCAATAAATGAATAAACACAACAAATGGGAGAAAGGCAAATGGAGAAAGATTTATCTTGAAGAATTCAGTAAAGGATGGTTCTAGGACAATGTCACAGATATGATATTTTATTGACTTCTACCTAGATATCTTCCTGATAAAGTTCTCAGGCTTTTGTGTGCATGAGTGCCACAGGAAGGGCTTATTAATGCACAGACTGCCCTTCTACCAAGTTCCAAGAAGATGGTATTGGTCCGGACACATCACTTTGACAGACATTGCTTCAAATTTCTTAAAAGTGTAGCAGGGTAAGCGGGTGGAGTAGACTAGGTCCTTCAGCTAGGGAAGAGAAAATCTTTCTCTGTAGGGTGGCTCTTCAATCCTGTGAGTTCTGTATAACTGCTTACTGTGATTTATCAATTTCTGGGCTCATTCATGGATTATGGTTTTTTTGAGGGGAGATTGATATTTAAAGTTTTCTTTTTAATTGAAAACAGACAATTATGGAAGATAAGATGCTCAACTTTACTTCTTAGGTGAAATAAATGTGATTCCTAGGTTTTTTGGAGAATTGCAAGAAATGTATTTATAATTACTTTACAGATTTAATCAATGGATAGTTTGTATTAATAATTTTGTGAAATCAAATAAGCACATCATCATATGGCAGGGTGTCTTAGGCAGAGTGTCTTAGTTAATATGAACCAGTGAAGGATGCACCAATGGAAGCGACTTTAAAGCAAAAAGTACAGTTCTTGGAAGCAAAAAGAAAACATATACAAAGTATTACTCCATCTAAAACCATAATAAACACACTTCCTGGTAGAAAGGAAAATAATTACAAACATCTTGAAAGATATTTTAAGTAATTATATCAGTCTTGGAGTTTCATTCTTCCTATGACATACTTCAAGGGCGTCACTCTATGGAAATATTTATGACATGTATCAAAGTACAAGGTCAGAGTACACATCAGAGAACTCATAATAATCACAAATATTTGATAACAATGCTAGAAGGCGGGTTAAGTCAGCAAAGGGCAAAGAATGCAACAGAGCATTAGCTAGCATTTAAAAGGCTACAGCAAAATAGCATGAAAGGTAATTTTTACATATAATGTGGACAGTGTGCATTAAAATTACTATACAAAATAGCAAGGTGATATATATATATATGGTTTTATTTTGTTTTAAAAATATCTATTTTCAGAACATATCAGATTAGAAAAATATAAACCAAAGATTTCAATTCTGACAGTGTAGTATTCTGAGTTATTTCCTCCTTTTGACTTGTACTCTCAATGTTTTGTAACACACTGTATTATGTCTGATGTTAAACCACGTGGAGTGCTTTGAATAATTTTTTCTTGAAAGAGGTTACATAAAAATCCCTTTTCACTACGTCCTGATCCTTGGCTTTGAATTGTTTCGCTGTATAAAGAAGAAAAGTTAAGAATTTCCCTCTGGAGTCCTTAGGAAGATCCCCATACAATTCACAATGGATTTGATTGGGTGTTCAGTATAAACTCTGCTCCGTGGGGCTCCTTCCTCTGTGTTAGGATAGCTCTTGCATGAAGACATAAAAATGTGACATTTCAGCAAAAAGGAACGGTTTCAGTGGAGATATTCAAACACTGCTCTTGTATCTGTCTTGCTTTAATAACTTTCTTTCCTTTAATTGAAAAAGAAGGAAAAAGGACAGGATTGGTTTGGAAATCGCTGGTTTCGGAGATCGCTGTCTCCAACTGTGTTTGTTCTCACTGTGTGTTATGGTCCATTAGATAAACATGGTGTTCAGCAGTCCGCAGTTGTTGATATATTTGGCAACACTGATAATGTGGTCTATGCTTAGGAAGCAGCTATGTCATTCCATGGCGAAATAGCATTTCTGAAACTTATTGTATTTTTCCTCAAGAAAAAGTTAAGTCGTTGACTCTTCAGTTCTGACTGAGAGTTTGAACAGTTTTAATTTATCACCTAACTTTCAGTGTTGGTTTTACCAGAATTTTATATTAATTGTTGGGGTTAATTTCAAAGGCAACCCAGCACTAACTGAAAAGACATAACCAGGTGGCTTCTGACACTGGACAGCATCAAAAACGAAGAGATTTGCTTTCTTGGCATATTTCCTTTTTTTTGGTCTTCTTGAGACAGGGTCTCTCTTTAGCCCTAGCTGTCCTGGAACTCACTATGTAGGCCAGGCTGGCCTTGAACTCACAGAGATCAGCCTGCCTCTGCCTCCCGAGTGCTGGGAGGCATGCGGCACCACACCTGGCTGACATATTTCTTTAATATCCATCACAGAGATCAGCCTGCCTCTGCCTCCCGAGTGCTGGGATTAAAGGCATGCGGCACCACACCTGGCTGACATATTTCTTTAATATCCACCAGTCACAGCTTTTAATGCTTTTGTCAACCGAAAACATAAAAACCGAGAATATAGAATTTTACATGTCTACATTCTCCGTTTTTCTTCTTTTCCCTCCTCCTTTCTTCTATTTATCAGCTCTCTGCCTGTCTGTGTGTCAATCTATGTACTGATATATCTGTATCTATGTATGTATGAATGCATGTATGAATGCATGCATATATGTATGTATGTATGTATGTATCTCTGTATCTATCATCTATCATCTATATATCTACCCGTCTATCATCTCTGTATCCATTTATCATTTCTCTATCATCTTTCTACATGTGAACATAAATGCACTATATCTAGAGAAACTAATATATGTATGCCCACATTATCTATTATGTCTCTGTGTATAGTCTCTGTTGAAGAGATGTGAATATGTTTCATCAGTTAAAATATTAACACACTTGGGACATAAAAGAACATAAAGGCTGAGGCAGCAGAATGTCCTCTGGTGTCTAGCTGAGTTCTCATGCTCTCAGTGCTAAGGCTTCTTGCATTTCTCCTGGGAGCTGATTCCATTATCTGATAGTTTTCATTGGGAGGAAGTTTTTCCTCATAGACCTAGTGTCTTCTCAATTGATTCCATTAGACCTAATTACTGCTCCCCCTCCCCCAAGGGCTGAGCAAATTCTTTCCTACTGGAATTTATACTGTTTTAATAGTAGAAGCCAACAATTAGCTATACAGCTGTCACCAAGTCAGAGTGTCTGTACATCTTTTGATCTTATTTTTCAATGGTATAGATACATACACAAAGACATATCTCACAAATGAACCTGCTCAGCAAATCTGTTTTATCTAGTGTTTAAATAATGCCCTAAAATAGTATTTCAGACGTGCTATCAACTAAATTACATAGATATTTTTTGTTACTTTTCTTTTGACAAGCTCTTTATATTTACAGAAAGCCACTGACAATATGTTAGTTTTCACTGATATTTTGTAAAAGAGAGTTATAGGTGGTAAGCTACAACTTAACAGCTCCTTGCTTATGTGAGAAGTTACTTCTAAAAATTGAGGTAGTAAAGACCTAAAGAAGATAGAATTGACAGTGAATGCTCTAACTCTATACAACTTCATCAAAACGGGAATTTTACTCATGAAGAAGATAGATACTGTTCCGTGCAGTAGAAGGACATTAAAATCATTAAGTAGCTGAACTCTGTCACCTGAACTATATGGAAGTTCACTTCTATTAAATTAGTTGCAATGAAAACCTAACCCCCTGTAGTTATTATTATTTTAGTATTTGTTTCATTTTTAATTGTGCACATGTACATGTATCTATGTGTAGTTATATGCATGCGAGTGCTGGTGCCTGTGAGTCAGATCCCCCTGTAGCTGGAGTTATAGGCCCTTGTGAGCTGCTCAATGTGAGTGCCGGGAATCAAACTCAGACCAGTACATGCTCTCAACCTTGAGGTACCGCTCCAGCTCCTAGTTCTTACTTTTTGAGTGTCCAGCTTGGGATTTGAGTGTTGAGAAGGTGAAAGTCTACTGTCTTCCTCCTATTCTTGGGCTTTTCCATCTCTCTTCAGTCCTTCCTTCTTCTGTTTCTTCCCACATTGGCTTTGCGGCCCTATATTCCACTTCTTCCTATTCTCCGACCCTCTTTCTTTATACCCTTTCTGATATTTTCCTTCTTTCTTGGTGAGATTCATGTGTGTTCCTCAAGCACCACATGTTACTATTCAGTGTTCTTTTTCTTCCATGGTAGACACAAATCTTTTTCTTTCTCTCACCTCAGTTCTGCATCATATTATAGATGAATATTGACTAAATGAAAATGTTTTCAAGGAAGTGTGTTTGTTTCCCTCCCAAATTCACAATTCTGGGTCTTCAACAGGATGTTTCATGGTGCCGGAACCCTGGGGAAGTAATAGGGGCAGGAACTTTGTGGTGAGATAACTGCTTTCTATACAAGGCAAGATTCACTGAAGAGTTCTCTGTTTCCATGCTCACGTACAAAGGCTATGTGAGTAACAATGAGGAACAGCCACACGCAAGCCACAAAGACAGCCTCACCCAGAACCAAGTCTACTAAAACCTTGATCTGAAGCCTTCCCTACCCCTGGAATTGTAGGAAACAATGGAGTTTTGGAGTCAATGAAGTTTTGTTATACTAGCCCAATCTGCCCCCAACAAAGTTTCTTAAATGTGAAGAAAGAAGGCTGTGTATGTTTGTTAATATTTATTAATTGTAACAAATTTCTAACAGTTCCATATGAAAAAAAATAGAATGCAACTATAATGGCTTTAAAAGTATTTTTTAATTAAAAACAACCTCTTCAAAGTATATTTAACAACATATCTTTAATTAAAAATAATTTAAAATGTATAATGATGCCTGAGGTAAGTGTATCAATTTCGGTGAGAATTAAGTTGTTTTGATATTGTTGGTTTTAATCATGCAATGTTTGATGTCTGTCTAGCAACTATGCGCTATCCTAACAACTGGGGTCATTTTATAATTTCTTAATTATGAATTTCTGGAAACTTCAGTCGAAGCTAAAGCAGAATGAACTAGAACATATACTTTTACTCTCCCACCTTTCTTTGCTTACTTAGGTCGTCAGAGTCTGCCATTCCACATAAGGGTGGGGAAGCGCTATTACTAAAGATGATTGACTTCACTGAAAAAAGCTCTATAACTATTGTGGTCATTAGCTAGCATCAAACCAGCAAAGAAAAAACTAGTTTTACTTATTCTATAATTGATTCAACCAGTAATGTGCATATTTGCAATTTATATTGAGGAGAGTGGTTGAGGGGGTTGATACTGTCAGATGCCCTGTTTGTTTCGGATTCTGCCTGCATCTTTGCCTATCTGTGTCTCTTTCTACCTGAATGACTTTGGTAAAGTCCTTTAGCCTTTATGTGTTTGTGTTTTCACCAGGAGATGAAAAAACACACAGTACCAAGTGTGCTGGGCTGTTTCCAAGAGCTGATGTATGTATTACTGAGCAAACCACCTGTCACACCTTCAGCACTGTGATGGTCATGCAGGTCATGTGAGAGGTCAGATGCTGACTGTGTCCTCCATAACTGAGTTTCACAGAAAAAAAGCTATCTACCAAAGATTAAGACTCATAGAGTAAAAAAACAAATACAGACAATAGAGGTTCCCCTGAGTCACAATGTTACCTTACCAGCCCCAAGCCCGAGCTGACATACAGGCAAGGTGAGGTTCACTTTATTCCCATCAAGTGAGATGAGAGAGTTTTTCAAGTCTGGGGGATTAGCTCTGAACACATGAGAGTGTTCTTCAGAAACTAGCAAACCATCCACATGTTTCTCCAGGAGGGTTTAAAGTCTGTGGGGCCAAATAGTAGAAGATCCCAGCAGTGCCAAAAATTCGCCTTTGTTGATACAGAAAAGAAAACTTCATTTAAAGTGGTTATGCAATTCCAAAGAACACAATGCATCCACTGTGTGTGTCCTGAGCACAGAGCTTCTATATTTTGTCTCACCCTTAAACCTGAACACTGAAGACCAACATTATTTTACATAAATGTTCCACTACATTTTTGAGACATCCCATAGAGAATGCAAGTTATTATTTCCTTATTGATATTTTGGGTCAGAGAAGGTCTTTCTATTTTAATGATCAATTATTATATTACATTCTGAGTTGACCATCAATCTTTTTACATTTAAATGCTTTTCCACTTTTAAATAGAAAAACAAAGATTTGTAAAATATAGAAAACAGTTGTTCATGAAATGTCATTAGGGAGTAATTTTTGTTTGTCCCATACTGCTGACATTTGTGTTCCAGCAGTCATGAATATGTTTAAAAGTTTTCAGCAGACACCTACACTGCTCCTTTTAGAGTCTATTCCCATCTAAACTGGTTTCAGTGATGACCTATTTTCCTCTTAGTGCTCTTTTTCTATTCTTTGACAGCCTTGCTAATTCCTCCATGTCCCTTTGTAGTCTATCAGATTCTTCTTGTAGCTGTATCAGGGCCAGGTGATATATTCAGAATATGTCCATATTATATAAGTCTATAACTTTATCTTTGGTAATAATTTTTCATGAATCGTGCTTTCCTGAAAGGGACTTGAACATTGAGAGCAAGCAGTCATGTTCTTTGAAAATTGTCCTGGTCTGTATCACTACACTTATTGAAACCATTTAGACATCTATTTTCTTGGCTAAAATTTTAGAATCATGTTATTTTTCATTTTAGAAAATGATAGATTTTATCAAATAACTTGTAAGAAAGAAAAGCAAATTTAAAAAGAAAAGTTTAAAAATCCCCAAAGAATGTGGGAGCACCGGGGAAATAAACTGGCAGATCAATGACACAAACATGTGGGCCTTTTCAGAATTAGGCAGATGCTGAGAATCCACAGTGTTGGTTTGATGACTCTAATGCAAATGAACACTTCAAGTGACTTCTTAACATTCCTCTTTGCAGAGAACCTTGCCAGGAAGTTTCAGTTCCACTGTCTCTGCTATGACACACAGAGATTTTAACATATACTATCTATGTAGTGCTTCATGTAGAGTGTGCACGACTTCCAGGAAACAACTACAACTGACCGTTTAAAGAACTTTGCTTGGGGTGTTAGGGAGAACTGTGAGATGGGGAGGCAGATTCCACTGAATTAAGAGGTGAGTAGGCAGAGCTGTGATGGGATGCTTGGGGTTAGATGACTTCTCTGCTGAATTCTCATCTGTCAAAAGGGGATATGATTTGGATGCTGCCTGATTTATCATTGTTATGCTTAATTTTTTTTTTCCATTTATGGTGTTGTAAAAGCCATACCCATTCAGTAGAAATCACAGCTGGGATTCTGCTCTCTGTTCTTCTAGGCTAGGGATCTACAGTATGATCCTCTTCTGCTAACCTTTTCAACTGCAGCAATTCAGAGTTCTCATTCACTTGTCATCAGAAAGGCAAACAATGTGTACTGTGTGCTGTGTTGTTAAGCTGTGAGAATTTGTAGGTTAGGTGTAATAAATGCAGTTTTGACTTCATATTTTCACCTTGTGGTGGGTTTATTGGAATATAACACTGTAAGTTGAGAACATCTACAGTGCTATCTCAGTTATGATTACATATATTAATGCTCATAAATGCATAAAATGCTTAGAACAGTGCAATATTTATGCCCTATGCTAGTATTTTGTCTGTGTATATGTGTGAACATATTTGCATGTGTACATGTGAGTGTACTATTAGGCTTGCACATGTATGCCAGAGAACAATCTTGGTGTCATTTCTCAGGTACTGTCCACCTTAGGCTTTGAGGCAGAGAGCTTTCCTGGCCTCTGTCTTGCCATAAGGTAGGCTGACCACTGAGCCCCAGGGATTTGTTTGTCTTGTCTCCCCAACACTAGTGTTCATTGCACACAACTGTAGATTGTAACAAATGTGCTATCTGGCTGGTGGGGAAATGTTGACAGTGGGAGTAGGTTCTACCTGTGTGAGGGCTGGGATATAGGAAAACTCTATGGTTTCCTCTCAGTTATCCTATAAAACTCAAAATGTTCTAAAAATATAGCCAATTAAAATATACTTGTGGGCTGGGAAGATAGCCCAGTTGGTCAAGTGCTTGCCTTGCAAGCATGAAGACCTGAGTCTGATCCGCAAACCCATGTGCAAAGTTAGATGTGGTGGCATGCCTTCACTATACTGTGTACAATGTACACAGCTTACACTGACCATCAGATCATCCAGAATCCATCAGGGTTCATTCTTGGCATTGTATATTTGATATCAGTTTGGACAAATGCATACTAGCATGTGCTTTAATAATAAAATTATTTTTTTGGGGGCTGGAGAGATGGCTTAGTGGTTAAGAGCACTGACTGCTTTTACAGAGGACCCAGGTTCAATTCCCAGCACCAACATGGGGGCTACGAACATCCTTAACTCCAGTTCCTGGGGAATCCAATGCCCTTTTCTGACTTCTGTGGCATTGCATGACACGGGTGCACTCACATACATGCAGGCAATACAGTCATACACATAAAATAAAAATAATAAATAAAGTATATTAAAATATTTTTGGTGTTAGAGACTACAGTCTAACATTTTGTTACTTAATAAAAATGATTGGGAGCCTGTTAGTCAAACTCCCTTCTGTATGGCAGCTATTGATGTAGTGCAATGTCTACAAAGTGGTGGGTCTCCTTCTAGCATCTGCAGAGCCCACTGGAAGTTACTGTGAAGAGAGCCACTCAGAGATTAAACAGGCATGATCCAATAGGGGAAAAACTGCTGTTTCTGTAAGAGGAAACCATGGACTAGACAGCACCATTCCTTGTAAGGTCATCATTAAGGGGAAAGAAGCAGAGAAAATATGTAAACTTAGAAAAGAATGACAGAAAAGTCATTATATTAATGAAGATAAAATTTGATGCTGGGTTATTTTGTAGGAAACAGATAATGACAATTTTACTGATCTTGATTCTTGTAATTATGTGAAGAAGCAGATCCATTATTTTGGAGATAAAGGAAATCATGGCATGGTAGGAGAATAGGTAGAAATATCACTTAGTGTAAGATCAGCTTAGGTGATTCCTAAGTCACTGATCTATTTTAATGTGTAAAAGATAGGGATTTGCACCCTTACATCCTAGTATAGAGATAGTTGTATGAATATAAGAATTGTCTTATCTTGCACAGCAGCAACTCTCAAGAGGCTACCGTACTAACTTAGAAAACATGTCTTGACTCATTAGACTTGAATGAGCCATATAAAAATAGGCCTGGTTAAGGCAGTATTTACTAAAATGCTGGCCGAGTGTGGTGGCAGCCACCTTTAATCAAAGCACTCTGGAGGTAGAGGCAGGCCTAACTTTGTGAGATGGAGGCCCTTCAACCTAGTCTACATAGTGAATTCCAGGTCAGCTGGGGCAATGGGAAGACCCTGTCTCAAAAGAAAAATAAATAAATAAAAATAACCCTTGGTTTATTCTGTATATAAGAGTCTTGACTGTGATGGATAAGAGAAACAGATGATATGTTCATATACATAAAAATCTAAAAGAAATGTTTATTTAGCTAACAACAACAGAAAACCACAAAAATAGAAATAACTGAATCCATAATATGGAATATGTTCACCTACTCATTAAGCTGCCTTGGTCTCTGGGAGGCCACACTCCCATTCAATACAATTTCCATATTGTAACTACACTGGATTTATGGCAGAATTGCCTTTAGATCTGGCAATTCTTGTTCATTCATTCAATCAGCAAATATTTATTGAGCACATACTAAATGTCAGGCAGTCAAAGGTCTAAAGGTGAACAATACACACTATGCCCATGCTCTCCTCTAGCTAAGAGAAAAATAAATACTGGCAAAAAGAATAAGAGGGAATTCTGTGCATGTTACAAACTTGACAAGCATAAATATATGCGACAGATTTGCAATGTTCTGTAATAAAGTTCTGATATATATTTACTCAATTCTCTGCATTAAACATATGGTGACAACAGACTGACTGGGGACTGAGTTCCAATGGAGCCTAAGTTTCTTTCCTTATGTTGTCCGACAGGTGCAAACATGTGGTGAGTGAGGGGTGTGGTATGTGTGTGTGGGGGTATGGGTTGGTGAGAGGGAGAGAGAGAGAGAGAGAGAGAGAGAGAGAGAGAGAGGAGAGAGAGAGGAGAGAGGGGAGAGAGAGAGAGAGAGAGAGAGAGAGAGAGAGAGAGAGAGAGAGAGAGAGAGAGAGAGAGAGAGAGAGAGAGAGAGAGAGAGAGAGAGAGAGAGAGAGAGAGAGAGAGAGAGAGAGAGAGAGAGAGAGAGAGAGAGAGAGAGAGAGAGAGAGAGAGAGAGAGAGAGAGAGAGAGAGAGAGAGAGGAGAGAGAGAGGAGAGAGAGAGAGGGGAGAGAGAGAGGAGAGAGAGAGAGAGGAGAGAGGGGAGAGAGAGAGAGAGAAGGAAGAACATTCTTTTGCATCATTCTCAGAATGATTTTACAGGACTAGAATATAAACTGTAATGAAACAGGAATTAGTTTTGTATTATCACTTCACTTTCTTAATCTTCACCTGGGCAAGTGTTCAAGGCTGAATATAAGCTGGGTCTTTTAAATGAGATGGTTAGAAAGGTTTACTTCCTTATAATGTGGTATGGGGCATGAAGCTCTTTTATTTCCATATGATTCCTGAAAATACTGGCATCTTTACTGTGAGCATTTGGTGTCCTGGGTTTCCTACCATGGCATAGTATAAGGAGAACAGGGAAAAATAAACTTCATGAGAATCACTTCGTGACTGGCTGGGACTAAAAAAAAACATACTGAGGCCCTCACAAGTCCGGGGGCTCGCCCCTTGAGGGTCATTAAAAATGGCATCTTCACCTGGGCAAGTGTTCAAGGCTGAATATAAGCTGGGTCTTTTAAATGAGATGGTTAGAAAGGTTTACTTCCTTATAATGTGGTATGGGGCATGAAGCTCTTTTATTTCCATATGATTCCTGAAAATACTGGCATCTTTACTGTGAGCATTTGGTGTCCTGGGTTTCCTACCATGACATAGTATAAGGAGAACAGGGAAAAATAAACTTCATGAGAATCACTTCGTGACTGGCTGGATCTAGAAGAAACACTACTGAGCTCTGCACAGCTCCGGGGCTCTGCCCATGAGAGTCTATTAAAACTGGCGTTTCCCTCCTCCATCCCTTTCCCCCTTCCCCCTGGGATTCCAAGCAATGCTCCACTTAACTCTTTCATGCCCAGTAGCATGTAGGCTACCCCCCTAGTATCCAATGTAAACTGATATGCTCTCTGGATAATTATTCTGATCAAATATGGCCTTTCTTATTAAAAATGTATATGTAGTTCTTAAAGAAGAAAGGAGCATGGGGGATTGCATTATAGAGGGATTTTGTGGCTATTTTATTTTTAATTTTTATACAGTCACCACATTGAGGATTTTCTTATAATTAACTTTTTCAAGAAAACAGAGGTTTAGAGGGGTCAGCTTGTTTACACATCCTCCATGGCTTGGCAGTAGCGGAGGCTGAGCTGGAACCTAGGGATTTCGTTTTGATTCAGAGCCAGTGACATGGCTACTACATGCAGGGAACTCTTCCAAGTGCCTTAATAATACCAACCAAGCAACACTGACTGCATTAATTATAATGGATGCGTTATGCAGGGTAGTTTGGGGACTTGAATTATGTGTATCATTACTGTGCTTGCTTCTTCTAAATCTTGTGTGGAATCATTAGGTTTATTAACTCCTGTATCCAGGACTAAAATACTTTAAAAAGGTAATGGTTAAGTAGATGGCCATGTAAATATTTCTTTTAGAATATGCTGAGATAGATTTTTTTTGTCTTTTACTTAACCTTTCTTTCGCACCTTAATCATCTTAATTACATTTTTAAAAAATTGAGGCAACAAATCCCTTCCTCCTTAGTTCTGTGTCCAACAACCCAGAACATAAACAAAGACACATTTGGAAGCTCCTGTGGAGAGACCTACATCCAAGACCAGCAGATCCTGAAATTTGCTGCTTCCTCCTCCCTCTCCTCCCCAGAAGATGCTTATGTAAGCCTCCCTGAGGCCATGCATGGATGGTTTTGGGATATGGCTGAACACTGCCTGGTGCTATGAGTTCTGAATGTTTGTAAACCAGTGAATGGGTAATAACGTTTAGGGAACTAGTCGACAGGACTTCAAATATTAAAAATGGGTGCAGTTGCCACAGTTGGACACCAACATTTTGGAATTTGTGTCACTTTAGAGGGGAAGGAAAGAATCTGTAGAATATCTTTGAAACTTTGAATATAATGGGGATGTTTGACTTTATTCTCCCCGTACACTCTGAAGTGTCCACAAATCAGGACACCTCACAGAAAATTTGAGAAAAGAGTTCAACGTTGTAGCTTTTCTATTAATACACAAAATGTGTAACAGTATGTGCTGCTTTTCCAGGCAGTTTATTATCATTAAAGCAAATGCCATGTAAATCCAACTTCCTGTTCCACATTGTAAGGCTCTGTATTATATGCCATGAACAAAATAATTCACATCAGACGAGTCTCTTTTCCTTTAAAATGCAAAGCTTCCTTAACTAGAATGTTCAAAACATTCCCAAAATGGACTTGTTTGTAGCTCATTCATCTTTCCTCTTCCCAACTGCTTTAAAAAAAAAAAAAGTCTGATGTCCATTTTGGGTGTCAATTTATTATTTGAAGTCATCATCCAAAAGCTGGAATTTTCTTTGTAGAAAGAGCCCCAAACAGACTTTTTGTGCAAAACAAATATACCACAGAGCAGCAGAGACAGTTCCTAAGTAGGCTGTTCTGAAACTCTCCCTGGAAGGTGCTATTTGAAGCCTGGAACATATTTTTCATAGAAACAGTATGAATGGTTGTTAGGTTTTAAGGTGGGAGCTTGAAAGCCTTGTGATCCATGAGGCAGCCAGACTGTAGAATTGCATTATCATACTATTTTGTGATAATTTGGGATACTAGTATGGACACATCATATATTATAGCACTGAATAAAGAGCTACTGCTTAGCATCAAGAACATATCTGCTCCCACAATGAACTTCCCATTTCCCTCTAAGCAAAGAACAAGGGCTCTGTCATGGTTTTGCAAATTAGGAGTGTGTGTGCTCTTAGTGCTGACCATGGTTTGCGCAAGTATTAAGTCATGTAGTTTGGAGCAACTTTCCCCCACTTTTCTTGTATCTATGATTAAGAGAGCGTTTTGGTGTCAACATTTTCTGTTGGTCTTTGTCATGGTTCATCTACTATACAGAGCTCTATCAGCAGCTACTTTGATATGAAAATGATGATAATGTGTGACCCATGCACTCCTTCTCTAACTTATTTGAATGTGCATGGTACTTCTGGGCTCCATCCATCTGTCTTTTCTCCTTTTTCTCTGTGTTAGTGTCTCTAGTTGCAGACATACCAGACCGCCAGGACTGGTTTCAGCTGACTGCTTTGGTTTTGATGTACACTATAAGGTGTACTCACTGGTCCAGAGCTAGTGCATATAAAAGGTATTCTCACCACTATGTTTTTTACCATTATCAGCTAATTTGCTGTTGGCCTATCCCTTCCTCTATATTTCCCACTGTCATTAATCCTTCAGTCACTGTAAGTGGACATGCTGGGGCACTGATCTTTCTTCCCTTAGACCTTCCTGAAGTGACGTAAGCTCAGTGGTTCAGAGAGGTGGTTCTACTTCATTGTCTGTAAGTGCCTATAGGGAAAGACACTATGTTTGATATCTTCACAAGCTTTGCTCAAGATTGCATTGGGAATTAAAGATTAAAACACACTGAATGAAAATATTAAATCTTTTATTGTGTGCCTAAAAAGATTACAGATATTTTATTAAATTTATAGTTATAGTCATTCAGTAAATCTCAGTTTCTGAGTCTATGAAGGTCGAATTATCCAAGTTTTGGAGCTTGCCCTGGGATACCATGAGTGAGGCTGATACTGTCTTAGAAGGGGTCAGGAGCAAAACAAAACATAGGAAAGGATAAAAAGAATCCTTACTGCTTTCTCATCTTCCTGAGACGAGTTTTCTGGCATTCTCGTTAGAGATCTAAGATGTATGTTCTTTGGCTAAATTTAGTTTTAGAGCCTCCTGAATTTTGTAAACTGTCAAAGAAAAATATGGCTACTTTACCAATTTTAGACAGAATTTTGGTAAACAGGAATAATTAGCCATTTGTAATATGTATATTTTGAATGTGAGCAATGAAATCATTTTAGTAGATTATAGACAGCATTGAAAATTAAAGTAGGAAGTGAGCTAAAAAACATAATTCTTATCTGAAAAACAGAAGAGATAGTTTGTTCAGGAGCCAGATATGAGTGACCGTGGCACAGGAGCACATATTTAGATGACCAAAAACTGCATGTTCAGAAGTGGTAGTAGTTTCTTAAAGAATTTTAAAAATATTTTATTATTTTTCTTTTTTGTGTGTATTGCCTGCGTGCATGTAAATGCACCCATGTCCTACAATACCCATGTAGGTCAGAAGAGGGTGTCGGATCCCCTGGAAATGGAGTTATGTAGAGTTTTCCTGTCATGTGGGTGTTGAGAATCTACAGGAGCGGTCAGTGCTCTTAACTGCTGAGCCTTCTCACCAGCCCTTAAAGATTATTTTTTAGCAACAGAACAAAGAAAGTCATGGATCAAGTACACTTTTCAAATATACTGATGGGTGTATCAGGCTACAGCAAAGTGGAGAAACCTTTGCTATAGACTTCATTTACTATCTGATGACATCCTTATAGCTTGTGGGTGGAATCTAGGGATTTGTTCATATATTTCTCTTTTTTAAAATATTTTATTATTTTTATTTTATGTCTATGAGTGCACTGCCTGCATGTATGTGAGTGCACCCATGTCGTGCAATGCCACAGAAGTCAGAGAAGGGCTTCAGATTCCCCTGGAACTGGAGTTAAGGACGGTTCATAGCCATCAACTGGGAATCGAACCCAGGTCCTCTGCAAGAGCATCCACTGTTCTTAACCACTGAGCCATCTCTCCAGCCCCTTGTTCATTTATTTCAAACAGGGCTAAGATAGCCCAAGATATTTGACTCTGGTTCTGCAACATGCTAACGTCCCATAATTGAAGTTCCAGTAAGTCAAGCAATCTTTGCAGAATGTTCAACATAGAAGTTGGTTCTTCCTGGGAACTTCAGTTCACAAGATCAAGATGGTGGCACATACCTATAATCCCAGCACCTGGGATTCAGAAGCAGGAGGAATGGAGAATTAAAGGCCAACTTGGGTCATTTTGGAACTTAATGTCTTCCAGATCAGCCTGTGGAATGTGGTAAGACCCTGTTTCTAAACAAAACAAACAAATAGATAAGATACAGCAAAGTGGGAAAGATGAGTTTCATTGATTTTTCTTTCTGTGACAACTCTGAGCTACGACTCATGAAGGGTGATTTTAATTTTATAGGTCAATTGGACTAGAACAGAAGATACTCATAAATTTGGTTAAACATGGTTTCTGTATCTAATTCATGGGATTCTTTCTGGAAGAGATTAGCATTTGAATTGGTGAACTGAGTAAAGTATATGGTCCTCCTAATGTGAGACAGTCTAACGTGAAAGCCTGAATACAGTAGAACAAAATGATAGAGGATATTTGTTCGCTGGTTACTTGATACGGATGTCTCTTTCCTCATGCACTTTGTGCTCCTGGTTCTGGGCTAAGATGCTTGGACAGCAATTCGTGTTATTTGTTCTCCAGCTTCCATTCTTTTGAGCTTCCCCAGTGATCTTCCTGGATCTCTACTGGCAAATGGCAGGAATTCTTAGCCTCAATAATCATGTGAGTTTAAATTTATTAACAATAATAATAATTCTAGAGGAATGTGAGATGTGTGATAGTAAAAACCAATATTCTTCTGTAAAGAACTTAAAAGTAGAGTCTGGAGCAGGTTCAGAAAGAGATGAGGAGCACCATGTTCTTAGAGAACAGAAAACTAATCATATATGAACGCTGATAAAAAGATGGATATTGAGGATGATTCTGATGAAGGCTCAGGTAGTTCATCCTTTTGGAATGGGACTGCTTATCTTAAAAATGTCCTACAACTGCATTTTGGAAGCACTTACATTCTTTAATTTTATACTTGGATAATTAAAAAAAACTATTTTATTGAATTTTTGTGTAGTTCATATAATAGATCTTAATCAAATTTAGGCCCCTTTCTCCATCTGTGCCCTTCTGTAGCTCCCTACCAGATTTTATGCATTCTGTCATGGATATGTTAAGTCCATTATATGGTCAAGTATTTATACCCAGATGTCTCTCAGTACAAGTTCATCCACTGGAGTCTAGTCAGCCTATCTAGAGTCTCTCCCTTAAAGAAGATCTACTCTCCCTTACCCAACAGTAATCAGTTGCCAATAGTTTCTCAGCTAAGGTTGGGACCTGTTGCCTATTTCCCAAGTTCTGTACCAGATTTTTGTCTGATTGAGTGAGCATGGGTCTTGTGCATGCTATTACCATTCTTGAAAATTCATATGAGCAAGTTCCCAGAGGCCTGAAAACCTCTGTTTCCTTATGTTCACGCACTAATCCTGATTCTTACAGTCTGTCCACTGCCTCTTCTGCAATGGTCCCCGAGCCAGAGTGGGTGTGGTTTAATATATAGGAGTCCTATCCAGGGACATGCACTCTACAGTCTCTTATTCTCTAAAATGTAGCCAGTTGTGGCCTTCTGTGTACACCACACTTAGTTGTACAAGGAAGCTTTGCTGGTGAGAGTGGAGGGGTGCATTAGTATTCTCTTTACCCCTGTTCACTAGATGCCATGAGCCTTAGCTATAGAGGTTCCACTTTAGATGTATCTTTTAGGGTTAGACATTTCTCAGATACATAACATCTGTGTGTGACTGGCTTTGGAACTCTGTAATAGCTTCTATCTGTTGCAAAAAGAAGCTTCTTTGATGAGTGGTATATGGTACATGGTATGCTTATCTGTAAATATAAGGATTCATATTTAGCATATAGTAAGAAATTTCATTTGTCTAGAGATATGACAGATAAGGATTTTCTCTGGAATTTATGGCCTCTTTGGGCCATGTGTATTTGGCTATATTTATAGTGTTTTAAGTTAATTAGGTAACAGTTGATTACCCCCTCAATAAAAGTGCCACTACTGCACCAATAGAGACAGTTTTCTGTGCCAGTCAGAGAAGTTATTAGGTTTTAGACCTGGGTTGGATCAGTGATTGTTTTTTTCCCCCTTATCAGCTTACATAGTACCCTCTAGAAATATGAGAGCTGATCTTGGCTTCCAGGTCAGTACCAGCTCCTTGGCTCCAAGTTCTGTGTCGGAAGTATTGTCCCATCTCAGTAATAGGCTCATACCTTCAAGTTCTGGGAGGTAATCAAGGGCTGTGGCAATTGCTTGTTTTATTTTGGGAGTCTCTTGGACTACCCTGACCAAAAACTCTAGGGGAGGTTTCCTCTGTCTGGCACTGTGTTCCTTGATATACAGCCTTCAGATATACATATACACTCATGCTCAGATATTGTATGTATATTTTTCAGGGGTCTTTTGAGTTAATACATTTCTCTATGGCTTTTTACACCACTTAAACTTTATTCATCTCTCCTCTCTCCCTGTCTAACCTCCCTCCTCCTACCTCAGTTAAAATACTCCCATTTTCTCCGTTTTTCCGTGGATAATACCTGTTTCCTATTATCCCCCCCTCTCTTGAGCTCCGTCTTCCCCTTTACCCCCACAGTCCCTTGCATGTTTGTCCCTCCTCCCTTCCCAGTTGAATAACCCCATTTTCTCCATTTCCCCCTTGGTAACATTTGTTTCCTACTATTCCCTTGGCTTGGACTCCTTCTTTCCCTTTACCGCGTGCATCCTTTTCATTTTCCTGGCCCCTGCTGTTACATCAGGATATATACTCACATATAAGGGATTGGTGCTAAGATCCACAAATGAGGGAGAGCATATGTGGCTTGCTTTTCAGAGTCTGTGTTACTTCACTTAGTGTAAGCATTTCTAGTTCCATCCATTTATCTGCAAATTTCACAATTTTGTCTTCCCTTACCACTGAGTAGAACTCCATTGTGTAAATATATTACATTTTCATTAGTCATTCATCAGTCGAGGCACATTTAGGTTGCTCTTACTTGGAGAGTTTTACAGGTCAGCGGACATGAATGAATGGGTAAAACACCTGCCATGCAATGCCATGCAAACATGTGAACTGGACTTTGTAAATGTTGGCCAGGTGCATTGGCCAACTCTTAGGAGACAGAGATGGGGTGATACTCAAAGCATGCCAGAATCTAGACTAGCCAAGTTGGTGAGCTCTGGGTTCAAGAGAGAGTCCATGAATCTCCATGAGGTGGAGAATGATGGAGGAAGATACCTGACATCAAAATCTGGCCTCTACATACACACACACATGCCTGTGTACCTGTATGCACACTTGTGCTCAACCACATGTGAATATGCATGCATACAATGCCACACACATAAAAAGAATTTTATGTAAATACAAATCATACCTGAAATCTTACCCATATCTAATTTAAGCAACATTTAGATAAGACTTTGTACTTAAGACTTTAGAGTAAAAGGTTATATTTGTGGGGATGTTGAAGTGAAATGCATGTATTTCTCCTGAGAGAAGGATATAAAATTTGGGGGGCAGGAGATGAATGTTAGGGGTGGCAGTTTTGTTTCCCTACAAATTCATGTACTAAAATTCTTACTTCCAATGAGATGGCATTAGAAGCTAAGCTAAGCCTTTTCAAGGTGAGTAGGTTTAGATGAGGTCATAAGGGTGACACTTCACAGTGGAATTCTGATCTATACAGGAAGAGAAAGAAAAAAAAAAAGACTACAGCTAGCTCTCTGTACCATGCTTGTCTACAAACCAAGAAGAGCAGAGCAGGAACTGAATTCACTGGTACTGCGACTTTGACTTTCCCACCTTCTATAACTGTGGGGAAGTCAGTCCCTGACACTTAAGCCAGTCAGTACTTTTAACTGCTGAGTCATCTCTCCAGCCCCTCTTTTAAAATTAAAAAAATATTATTTATTATTTTTATAATATGTATTACTAAGGTTCTTGGTAAAAGTTTTAAAGACTTGCTCTACATTAATGGTTTATGAAAGTCTAGCATATTTTTTCATAATTGGGTTAGAGATATATGGTGCATGAGTGCAAATTATTGTCTCTTGGGTTCTATTCTTCTAATACAGACTAGCTTCTCCAGGGGAACAGTAGACAGGTAGGTAGACCAGTCAAATAATTTCATGTCTACAGTATACACAGGCATTTTTAAGATAGAATGTTTATCCTATTATAACACAGTCTCTCTATAGAAACAGCAAACAGGTCTATTATCCAATTAAATCATTATAACACTCAATTTAAAATATTTAAATAAATATACCCAGCATAATTAGATACCTTCTCATTAAATTTAAATTATTCTTCAGTATAATACTATTTTTTCACAAATTTAAATAGAAGCACTCAATCTGAATTATTTTATTTATCCATTGGGGCTGTCTGTCACTTTCATATTTAACTTGCTTCTTTTATCTTTTTTTTTCAAAAAAAATCTCTGATTTTCTCTTCTGCATAATCTTTTGTTACAACCAGAAGTAAGAGAAATTTGAATCCTTCAGGAAGGTCTTTTTCTAATCATGAGTAATTTTCTTCCCTTTAACAATTTCTCTTTTTTTCAGTCTCTATTGAAACTGGAAGTAAGTACAAAGCTAATTTGAAATTAACAGCAATTGGGTTCCTTATAAGTCTATATAGATATTTTTGCAAATGTATAGCTTGGCCCGGATCATAGACCCTTGACAGAAAATTGTGTCTGTTTTAAAGGGCCTAAGCTCTTATTTCTTTAGAACATGGTAAAATATTGCTCAAAGTATAACATGGATTGACATCTTCATAGTTAATGTACTTACTAAACTTTCTTTTTACTAAATATGCCTTTTGAAGGAAATAGTTAATGGCTCCAAACAGATGCCTTTTAAAATTAGTGGTAAAATACTTCATGATAAATACTCTGTTTTGACTGTCCATGGGGAAGGCATGTCAAATCTAAACTGGCACATAGGAAATGTCAAGGAATTAGATCAAGCTTTTTCTGTAGATAGTTTTCCTTGGGTTATCCACAAACATATGTTTAACAGTGACTTTTAAATTCAACTAACTCAGTCCCTAGTTCTTATAACAAGAAATGTTACTCCGTGGTCCATTTACCATCTAAAAGTTGATGTTAAATATGTAGGTATTATCTGAAAGAGTAGCTACAGTGCTTTTAATGACTTCTTTGATAAATGGAGAAATAGAAATAATAAATGTATACATTTTAAAAGTTGATTTCTAAGAATTCCGAAAATTATATATATTAATGCTGTAGCTACCTCCTTAATACGTAAAAGATTTCCATCACCCAATGTTCTCTTGGGGACTTTTCAGATCTGTTTCCCATCCATCACTCGGTGCAACCACTTACTGGTTAATATCAATTTAAATTATTTTTGTCTAGTCATAAATTACATCTTAATGTAATCACGTAGCATACATTCACTTGTGTCTAGGTTCTATGAGTTTTGAAATTCATCATGTCATCACGTCTCTCAACACTTAATTCCTCTTTGCTGTTGAGCAATACTCTCCTATATGAATATGCCACAATATGCCTGTCTTTTTTGTATTCATGCACCTTTGGGTTGCTTTGGCTATTATCAACTGGGTTGCTTATGAACATTGTCAATTCTAGATATCAATCCCCCGTCATATGTGCACATAACACAGATTTTCTCTTAGCTCTGTTGACTGTTTTTCTTTGCTGTGCAGAAGCCTTTTCATTTTACACAAACCCATTTGTCAATTTTTAACAATCACATGCTTCGTTATTAGTGAAGTCTTTTTCACAAAGTCCTCAACTATGCCTGTATCTTTAAGAATTTTCCCAGAGCAGTTTTAGAGGTTCAGGTATTACATTAAGATCTTTGATCTAGTTTGAATTGATTTTTATATGGTGTGAGAGATATGGATCTAGTTTTATTCTTCAATATGTGGCTATCTAATTTGCCCTCACCAGTTATTGAAGAGGGTACATTTTCCCCAATGTATGTTTTGACATCTTTGTCAAAATTAGATGGCTGTAGCTGTGTGAGTTTATTTCTGTGTCCTTGCTTCTGTTTTCATTGTGAAGGTCTTTCACTTTGTTGGTTAGGTTTATTCTTAGGCATTTTATCTTTTGAAGCTATTGTAAAAGGGATTTTTTTCCTGATTTCTATCTCAGCAAGTTCTTTATTAGTACACAGGAAAGCTATTGATTTATGTGTGTTAACTTTGTATCCTGCTACTTTGCACATTTTTTTTTAAATCAGATTTACTAGTTTTCTGGTGGAATCTTTAAGGTCATTTTAGTATAGGATCATGTTATCTGAAAATAGGGACAATTTGACTTCCTAATTATGTCTCTTTGTTTCTCTCTCTTATCATGCTGACATAACAAAGATATTTAGCACTGTACTGAATAAGAAGGAAGACTGCGGGCACTCTTTTCATTCTTATTTTCGAGGAAATGACTTCAGTTTTCTCCCATCTAGTATAATGGCTAGAGGCTTACTCTATATAGCCATACCATGTTAAGGTATACGTATTCCTTCTTTCCTGGTTTCTTTAGGGCTTTCATCTGAAGGGATGTTGGACTTTGTCAAAGACCCTTTTCTGTATCTATTCAGATGGTAACACGATTTCTATCTCTGACTCTATGTGCTGTATTGCATGTATTGATTGCATGGGTCGAACCTGTTGTTACTAGAATGAAACCTACTTGGTTATGGTGTACAATGCTAATGTGGTCTTAAATTCAGTTTCCAAGTGCTTTATTGAGAATTATTTGCATTTATGTTCTTTAGGGGAATTGGGCCTATCATTTCCCTTTTTAGTTATGTCCTTATATGTCATGGGTGTTCGGGTAATACTGGCTTCTTAGAACACATGTAGTAGTAGTGTTATTATGTATTTTTATTTTTTTGGAACAGTCTAAAGTACACTGAGTCTTCTTTAAAGGTTTAGTAAACTTCTGCAATGAATCTTTCCAGACAGATTCTGGACTTTTCTTTGTTGGAAGACTGTTATTGCTTCAGTCCTGTTGCTCGTTATGGATCTTTTAAGTTGTTTTTATCTTGTTTTGATTTTGGTAGATCATATGTTGTCTAGGAAATAAACTGTTTCTTCTAGATTTTCCAAGTTTGGTGAATATAAATTTTTAAAGTATTCCCTACTGATTCTCTAATTTCACTGGTATCTGTTGCAATGCCCCCTTTATCTTTAATTTTATTAATTTCTGTCTTTTCTCCCTTTCTTTCAATAAATTTGGTAAAGGATTTGTTAATCTCACTTATTTTTTCAAAGAACCAATTATCTGTTTCATTAATTTTTTGTTATTCTTTTAGTCTCCAGTCCATCAATTTCTGGCCTCGTCCTATTCCAATCTGTCCACTGTTTTGGGGGTTGGCTTTTTCTTGTTTATCTGTGCTCTTGAGGTGCATGACTAGGTTACTTATTTAAGATCTGTCAATTTTTCTACTATATTTTATTTATTTTGTTTGTTTGCAAACACACACATGTGGTATGTGTGTGTGTGTGTGTGTGTGTGTGTGTGTGTACGTGTCTGGTGTGTTTGTGTGTGGGTGTTGGTGAAAATGCCACAGCATGCATGTCAGTTCTCTCCTTCATAGTCTGAGTCCTGGGGATCAAGCTCATCTTCAAGCTCGAAGGCAGGCACCTTTACCTGCTAAGCCATCTTGCTGGTCTTGATTTTTTTTTTTAAATACACACACTAATAACTATAAACATTCTTCTTAGAACTGCATTTTCAGCATCGCAAATATTCTGGTAAGTTCATTGGGTTCTAAGAATTTTTGAATGTTCTCCTTGACTTTATCATTGATTCATGGATCATTCAAGAGTGTATTATTCTGCCTTCAAGTATGTCTTTAATTTGTGTAGTTTCTTTTGGTAACTAATTTCTAACTTTATCCCACTGTGTGTTAAGATACAAGAAATTACTTCATCTTTTAAAATATTTGTTAAGATTTACTTTATGGCCTAAAATGAATGTGATCTATTTTTAGAGAAAGTTTCATGGATTTCTAAAAATAATATCTTTCTCTCTCTCTCTCTCTCTCATTTGTTCTTTCTTAGACCTGTACTTCTCCTGAACTGAAGGCAGCTTCTCTTTTACCATCTTCAGATGAATAAGTTTACTGCTGGGATGGTATTTTTTACATAATTCATAGGCTTTCCCCATTTTTAAGCTTTAGTGATACACACTTTTCTCTTCTCAAGCTTGTCCTGTCCACTGTGGCCCTCAAGTTGGTAGAAAGGTTGAACACAGGATTTCACATTCTACTGAACTGGCTTTGTGAACAGAGCTCACATTTGCTTTCTCTTTAAAACAAACCATCACTTGCTATCCCTGCAAACGTCCTTAGAGCTGAATTGTGTTTCCATTTATCTTGATAGGAAAATATAAACAAACAATTATGATTACTATTTAACTCCATGTAGATGAAAATGGTAGTTATGAATGAAATTGCTTGTTAGCTGTTGTGTTTCAAGGCGACCCCCTTCTTAAGACATAAAAGGCCCCAGATATCTCCACTGTAGTGTGTAAAGCTCAGCCACACTTCTATGGTAGTTGTTGTTGCCTGTAAGTACTGAGAAGACAGAATTTCAAAACTGCAAAATGCTGACCAGAACTGAGTTCATGAACCCAAACCTGATATTGCTTTTGCCACCAATGTAGAAAATGCTACACTAGGATTCTGTATGTGGTTTGACATCTTTTTGGCAGCATACTTTAACTTTATATAAAATGATCTTTACCAGGGAAAAGTGAATACTCCTTATTTTTTTAGTTCAGTCTAGAAAGTCAAGAGATCAGAGATTCTATGATAGTTTGCTGACTTTTCCAAAGCTGGGGAAGCAAAACCCCAATTACATATATATCTAGTAATATAAGCCCCAATAATATATGTATATTCTAAATAGCTAAAGTTACCTTAAGCAACAGTGTCAAATAAAAGAATAATAAATCAAATAATTTGTTTTAACTACTCTCAACCCTTTTATTATAGAATACTATAGAAAATAAAACGTGGACTGTTCACTGTACTTCATAGTCTCACATCCCCAAACAGGATTCTAATTTCTTGTCTCTCACTTCTTGGAATTCAAACCAGCTCAGTGAAGGCAGATCTGTTTTGACACTGCACATTTCTCAAGCTTCCACATCAAGGCCAAACTCCTTTGCTGCAGCCTCTTAGCACATTTAAACAACCATGTTTTCAGTTATCTTTGCAACAGAAGATTGTATAATCTTGTGATTTCAGATGCCATTCTGAATTTAGGTTTGGTTGACACTTCCTTGATTTTCTAGGATTTAAAATATTTCAAATGAAGTTTTGAAGCAAACGATAACAATTTTTCTAGGCTTAAATAACATATCACAGAATTATTTCAGACTCAAGAAGGAATCGGCCTGCATCAAATCCAGAAAGTTGCTTCAGTAATCAGAATAGTGCTGTTTTTAGGGATTTAGTAGTGTTAGCAGTCAGGTGTTACTGTTCAAGTTTTTCTTTTTATTATTTTTTATTTATTATTTTTTAATTTTATGTGTATGAGTGTTATGCCTGCATGTAGCTAAGTGCACCCGTGTCGTGCAATGCCCGCAGAGGACAGAAGAGGTTGTCAGATCCCCTGGGACTGGAGCTATGAACAGTTGTTAGCTGCCACATGGGTGCTGGGAACCAAACCTGTGTCCTCTCCTAGAGCACTCAGTGCTCTTAACTGCTGAGTCATCTTTCCAGCCCCAGAAATTAACAGTTAACTTCCTGTCCTGCATACAATTGTGCATATGGCAAATAAACATGGTCACTTATAAATGTGAACAGCTCATCCAGGGAAATTGATTAGACACCTGGAGAAAATTCCTTGACTAAAATATCTATGACTCTACACTATATCTTAGAGTGGTCTGTGCCACTTATACATGTCCATCACACAGTGGTAAACTAAGCCACACCTGAAAGTTAACATGGCTTGAAAATGTAGTGGTGGTATGGAGAGTGGGGCTTGACTGAAAGAGAGAAAGAGGTAGAGTAGCAAATTATCCCTAAACCATTATCTCTAGACAGAGCAAATCAGTAGTAGACAATGACAGGACACATCTGGTGTGTGTGTTTCCTTTGGGCATCTGTAGTGTAAAGCTATAATTTATTAAATAAAACAGAAGAATATTGAGAAGAATGATATAACATTTGATTTTGTGTGTATTAGTGTTATGCTAGCATGTATGTAGCTGCACCCTCATCGTGCAATGCCTGTAAAGGCCAGAAGAGGACGTCAGACCCCCTGGAACTGGATTTATGAATGGCTGTTGGCCACCGTGTGTGGGGATTTGAACTTGGGTCTTCTGCAAGAGCACCTAGTGCTCTTAATTGCTGAGCCGTATCTCCAGTCCCACGTTTATGGCTTTTAAAGTTTTAGGTTTTTAAAAACTATCTTATTTATTATTTTTATTTCTTTTATGTGTTTGAGCATTTTGTCTGCATGTATGTAAGTGCACCTGTGTCGTGCAATCCCTAATGAGGTCAGAAGAGGGTGTTGGATCCCCTAGAATTTGAGTTTGGATGGCTGTTAGCTTCCATGAGGGTGCTGGAAATTGAACCTGGGTTCCCTGCAGGAGCAGCCAGTACTCTTAACTGCTGAGCCATCTCTCCAACCAAAGGAAGATGGTGAAAGGGAAATCAGATTCTGTAGGTGTGTGGGTCTTCCTTTATATTCTGCAGCTCTATATATCTGTTGTATAATTTATAATTTAATTTTGTTTTATGTGTGTAAGTGCTTTACCTGCATATGTTATGTGTATCTGTGCATGCCATACCTGTACAGGCCAGAAGACGGCATCGGATCCCCTGGAACTACAATTATGGATGGTTGTTAGCTATCCTGTTGGTGCTGGGAACTGAACCTGAGTCCTCTGCAAGAGCAGCCAGTGTTCTTAACCACTGAACTGTCTCTTCAGCCTCTATATGTCTGTTTTAATGACAAGATTTTTATGCATGCATGTGTGTGTGATATGTACATATATGTGTGGCCATACATGTTTATGGGTGCGCACATGCATGTGTGCATGCTCCCATAGCCCTGAAGTTGATGTTGAGTGTCTTTGTCCATTCATGTCTGCCTTATATATTAAGACATTGTCTCTCACTTGAACCCAGAGTTTGATAGCTAGCCTGCTTGGTCTAGGGAACCCGTCTTCTTTTCCTACATACTGGGATTACAAGTGAGCTTCCATACCCACCTGGCATTTACATGGCTGCTGGCATTCTGAACTCTGGTACTTTCACTCACTGATCCATATACCCAGACCCCCAGGCAGTTTGGGCAGTTTTTGTGACCATTTTTCTGTAGCATAATTTGAAAGGAAACATTGTGTTGCCTCAAACATTGCTTTTTTTCTTCTTCTCAAGATTGTTTTGTATTTCCATTTCATTTCAGAATTGTTAGCTCTAGTTCTGTGAAGAATGTCACTATATTTTGATAGTGATTGAATTTAATTTGTAGATTGCTTTCAGTAGTATTGACTTTTTTTTAGAGACGGGGCTCCCTGTAGTTCCAACTGGCCTGGAACTTACTATGTAGGCAGGCCAGGCTAGCCTTGACCTCACAGAGATCTGCCCTTGTCTGCCTCCGGAACACTGGGATTAAAGGTGCGTGCTATTATACCCAGTCAGTATTGGCACATTAATAATATTATTTTTCCATATCCACGAATATAGAAGGTGTTCTACTTAGTTTTAATTGTCAACTTGACACAGCCTAGAGTCATCTGAGAGCCTCCATTGAGGAACTGCATGAATCAGTTCGGTCTGTAGGTATGTCTGTGAGGGACTGTCTTGAATATTATTTGATAAAGGAGGGCCAAGCCCACTGTTGACTGTACAATCCCTAGGCAGCTGGTCCTGATCTTTATATGAATGTTAGATAAGGATGAGCCTGTGAGTGAGTGAGCCAGAAAGCAGCTTTCCTCCACAGTTCAGGTCTTGAGTTCCTGCTCAGACTTCATTCAATGATGGATTTATTTATTTATTTATTTTGCATCCAATTTTTTTATTTAATAACTACATGATTAGAAGAAGCATTTCATTACAGCTTTAACATATTTAGTAACCATTCCAGAGCAAGGATACATCTCTTTCAAGAGTGGTTGTAATTTTTAGGTTCACAGTTGAATTAATATGGTTATACAATATTGAACTCAGTATAAACCCTGTAAGACATAAACTTGAATGAGATTTTACCCTTTAAAGAAGATCTCCATTTCATTTTAAAATATGCTGTTTCCTACATTTTTAATGCTACTAATGCTTAGATGTTTGCACATGTGTCTTTAATCTCTATGTATCTGATTATTAATAGTGACAGTCGATTACACTCAGACCCTCAGTACCTGAGTGGAAAGTATAACCAAAGATCAATGGGGTCAATATAATTTTTTTTTGGTCTTTTTGAGACAGGGTCTCCATGTAGCCCCAGCTGTCCTGGAACTCACTATGTAGACCAGACTGGCCTCGAGCTCACAAAGATCTGCCTGCCTCTGCCTCCTGAGTGCTGGGATTAAAGGTGTGAGCCACCACACTTGGCAAGGGTCCATATGTATAGCTAAAGGCTACATAACAAGGAACAATGCCAGGCAGGAGATACCTTCCTTTGAGTTATTGGCCAGGATGGCCCAAAAGACTCCCAGAGAGTAACCCAGCATAGAACTGGGAAAATAACAGCAGACCCCAATCTTATCTAAAGGAATATTGACAACTGATGGCTGTTAGATGACGAACAGCTGCTCTTCCTAAAACAAGGCTCTCTAGATAGGCTGACTAGATTCAGAAGATGGACAAGCACTGGGGAATGGCTGGGGACACCGACAACACAGTGGACAGTAACAGGGATGACAGAGTATATGAGCTCCAGTGTGTGGGATGGGGGAGGCTATGGGAGGGTGCTATTTGGGAAGTGGGTGTATAGATGAATAAGATTGTGTGGGATGTTCTGTATGATATACACAAAAAATCATTTAAAAAAGATTTAAAAAAAAAAATCAATGATGGATTTTGACTTGGAAGTGTAAGCCAACGAAACCCCTTCCTCCCCAAATTGCTTTTGCTCAGTGTTTTCTTACAGCACCCAAATGAAACTAAAACAGCAGGTTTTTTCCCTCTTTTTTGCATCTTCCTCAGTTTCTTTCTTTTTGAGACAGAGTTTCTAACTGAAACTGGAGCTCATTAATTGCCTAAATTGCTAAAAATGGCTGAGCTGCAAACCCCTGGGATTCTATCGCTACCTCTCAGTGTTGAGATTACAGACATGCAATGCCATGCCTGTGTTTTTAGGTGGGTGCTGGGAATTCAAACTCTGGTCCTTATTCTTGCATAGTAAGCACTTTGTTACTAAGCTCTCTCCTAAGCTTTGTTTAATAATTTTCACTGTAGATGTTTTCCATCTTTTTGGTTATGTTTATTCCTAGGTTATTTATTTATTTGTTTGTTTGTTTGTTATTTTGGTGGAATTTTTTTCTCAATTTCTAAGAATTTGTTATTGATATAGGGAGGCTATTATTTGGGGTTATTGAATTTATGTTCTGTGCTTTGCTGAACTTGTCAGATCTAAGAGTCTTTTGGAAGAGATATCAGGGTATTCTGAGTTTAGGATCGTATCATCTGCACACGGGGATAACATAATTCCTCCTGTTCTATGTACATTTCTTTTCTTTCTTTTTGTTGTCTAATTGCCATGGCTAAAATTTCAAATGGTATACTGAATAGGACCAATGAGAATGGGCACCCTTGTTTCATTTCTGGGCTTAGAAGAAATGCTTTTAAATGTTCATTCTGTAGGATGTTAATGTGAGTCTGTGTATATTGTTTCTATTATCTAGAAATATGAGCTTTTATCTGAGTCTGTTGAGTTGGTCATGTGATTTTTATTCTTTATTTTAATTACGTTGTATTTATTACCTGTATATATTGAATTATTTTCTTTTATTCCTTGAATAAAAACATCTTGATCATGCTGTATGCTCTTTTTAATGTGCTGTGTGATTCAATAGGCAACATTTTCTTCCTTCTTTATTTTTGTGCTTGGTGTGTATAGGTTTGTGTGTGTGGTATGTGTGTACAGGTACGCATCTGTGTGCAGGGGTGTGTGTGTGCCTGTGTGTATGCATCCGTGTGTGCCTGTGTGTGTGGGAAGGTGTGTGTGTATAGGCTAGAGGTCTATTTTGGGTGTTGTTTCTCAGGAGCCATCCACTTTGTTTTTTGAGACAGAATCCCTCATTGATCTAAAGTTCACTGATTCAGCTAGTCTGGCTGGCCAACAAGCCCAAGGGAACTTCTGTTTCTGCCTTCCCAGCTCTGGGGTTACAGACTTAATCCCTGTGCTTGCTTTCGTCAAGTGAGTTCTTGGATAGAATTCAGGTCATCTTGCTTGATTAGCAAGCATTCTGCTAGCTAAGCCATCTCCCCAGACTTCTCAATTTTCAATATTTTATCGAGTATTTTTATACCTATGTTTAGGAAGGATATGGGTCTACACTTTTATTTTTGCTGTATCTTTTTTCATATTCTGCTGTTAGTATGCTACTGGCTTCACAGAATGAGATGGGAATTGTTCCTTCTAGTTCTGTGTCATAGAATAGCACAAGAAGCTTGACTGTTAGCTTTAAAAAAAAAACATGATAGAATTCAGCTTTGAATTTACCATCTTGGGGTTTTCTTTATTGGGAGACTTCTTTCCTTTCTGACTGAGTTTGGCTTGAAGTCTATTTTGTCAGAGATGAGCATAGTTTCTTCTGATTGCTTTAGCATCCTATTTGTTAAAGCATCATTTTCCGTCCTTTCACTTTTAGTCTTCACTTGACTTTGCTTGGGTGGTGGGTTTCTTGCAGACAGCACTTTGTTGGAAATTGTCTTTTTAAAAATATTTCATTTATTATTTTTATTTTTATTTGTATGAGGGCATTACCTACGTATAGGTAGGTGCACCTGTGTCATGCGATGCCCGTAGAGATCAGAAGATGGTGTCAAATCCCCTGGAACTGAAGTTAAGGATGGTTGTTAGCCATGATGTATGTGCTGGGAATTGAACCCTGGTCCTCTGCAAGAGCATCCAGTGCCCTTAACCACTGATCCATCTCTCCAGTCCCAGATACTGGCTTTTAATTCAATCACCCAGATTGTGTTTGTCAATTTAAAAATTGGGAGTATTTAAATTCATGGTTATTGTTGCAATGTATGTATTAGTTCTGATAATTTTGTTATTTTTCTTCTGTTGGCTTTTTAAATTGAGTATATTTATTAGCTGCTTAGTCCTCTTATAGAATTGAGGGTTTACGGAGCTGATCATGCTTGGTTCTTTCTTAATTTATCTTTCTTAATTTGCTTGCCTACTCTCAGTGAGATTTATTCTTCCTCAGGCTCCTGTGATTGTGTGTGCCTTGCTTCCTCTTCTCTGCATTTCTTCTGCAGTGCTAGTTTTGTGGTCAGGCATGGTTGGCTCTGTTACATGCAAAGCATAAAGAATAATTCACAGTTTTTTGCCATAGTCTTTAAAATACTTAACAAATCACCAATAACAAAACCCAAGTTTTGTATACTGCATAATTTGACACTAATGGATAGATATAGATTTTAAGTTCTAGATTAAATTTGTGTAATATAAGATGATTCTTTCAGTGAAATGGCTTGACGTATAAGTAAACTTCAAAGCACTTCAAAATGCTTTTACAGAATTTCTTTTTTAAAAAAATTTGTCCATGACACTGTAGTAAATATAAATTACCATATCCAATTGATATTTAAGAATCCTGAATTTTTCCCAGAATAAAGCTATCCAAGTGAAATCAATATGCCTAATTAAGCCCATGTTTCTCTTTGGGGAGGTCACATACAAAGCTTTTTTTCATCCTTTCATATTGATTTTCCCCATCTTATGTTATTTTTATTATTTACTTTTGAACTCTCTAAAATTGTTTAAGATTTTAGATTTTGTTCTCGAGGGGTGTATGTATTTATAGGTGTATGTATTGATAATGACTGGCTGCTCTTGCAGAGAACCTGAGTTTGATTCCTAGCACTCACATAGTGGCTGACAACCATCTGTAACTCCAGCTCCATGGGATCCATCACCCTCTCTGGCCTCCATGGGCTTGCATAACACAGGTGCACTTATACACATGCAGGCAATACACTCAAACACATAAAATAAAAATGATCAATAGTTGATTTGGGGGAAAATAACCTGCAAAAGCAGGAAAACAAGTATAGAGTTGAAGAAAATGGGCTCTAAGCAGGCTTTGGATGCCAGGATAATTTGAAGAACAAAACAGATGTGAAGTTTTCAAAAGTAAATCACCCTTAGAGAACAGGTGATTTGGCAATACATCAACAGGGTGAACCTCTGGGGAAACCACTGAACAAATTCAAAGGAAAATGTAGCAATCTGAGCAGTTGTACAAGGCAATGGACATGTTCTGCATATACTTATGCTGGCCAAGTCTCATAAAAAATAGCAGCTGAACCCTGAATGATACCTGCCAGCCTCTAGGACTCACCTGCAAAATGGACTGAGAATTGGGGCAAGATGAAATTGGGAAATGTAGCTGTGGGAATCTGAAAGGAAATAAGACAGGGCCAAGTAACAGGACTGAAGAAGCAGTATTCAATTCTGTTCCACAAACACTAATATCTGTAAGTACTTGCAAGAGGAAGAAAGCGATGATGGCCAAAGTAGCTAACTTTAATCACGGTGGGACAGAGCTGAGTCTTAGATGATGCATGTGATTGCGGGATGAATAAGTAGAGCAAAAGGGGAAAGAAGAAATCATCAAAGGCCCTGAGACTGGGATGAGGGTGATATTCATGAGTCAGTAGTGGTCTGATTAATAGAGAACTGGAATATCAAGGTCTTATAGAATTAGGGAGACTTTTATGAATCCAACACAGGAAGGAGACGATGATGATAAAGTAAAGAAAGTCATTAGTGAGCAGAGGCTTAGTCATTTTATGCAGCTTTATTAGAATACTATAGACTCAGTCATTTATAAAGAACAGAAAGTCTTTGCTTCCAGCATCGCTCTTTCTGCATCCTTCAGTGAAAAAGAACACTTTCTCATGTGGCAGATACTCATGCAAGCCTCTTTAAATATCTTTTCTTTTCTTTACTTTTCTTTTCTTTTCTTATGTATACGAGTGTTTTTCCTGCATGCATGTAAGTGCACCACATACATGAAGTGCCTGTGGAGACCAAAAGAGGGCATTGGATCCCCTAGAACTGGAGTTATGGGATGATTGCTAGCTCCCATGTAGATACTGAACCCAGGTCCTTTGCAAGAGCAGTTACTGCTCTTAACCATGGAGCCATATCTCCAGATCCACACAAGCTTCTTTTACAGTGACAGTCATTCATTAATGAAGAAAGAGCCCTGATACTTAAGCCCTTTAATTGGGACCTACCTTCCAATACTGTTGCAAATGAGATTAGGTTTCAACATGAAATTTTCAGGCAACAAAAACACTGAAAGATAATAACTTACAGACATATAACACACACATATAGACATACACAAAGATATAGACATAAACACATACACACACACACATGAAATGTGAAAAGAAAGGCATATAATACATGAAATAGTCTTCAAAGGAAAAGTAGGAGACAGTGAGATAATTAATTTTCTTAACCCATATTGTGTGTTTGTGAGTGTGCTGGTGTGTGTGCACTTGTGTACGTATGTATGTGGAGGCTGCATGACAAAGTTGGGTATTATCCTCAGGAACATTCTTTGCAACAGGGTCTCTCACTGCTCTGGGTCTCAACATTTAAGCTAGGTTAACTGTATGGTAAGCCCCATACAGAGCTTCTGTCTCTAACTCCCCAGCTCTGAGACTGTAAGTGCTTGTCACCACACTCAACATTTTTACATGGGTTCTGGGGATTGAACTCAATTCCTTGTGCTTTTGAGATGCACTTTACCAATTGAGCCAATCTCCAGCCTGGAAAAACCTTTTGAATTCCTGCGCTGGTGTGATGTCTTTTGACTTATTATGAAAATTGTATTCAAGTAAGATGCTAATATGACAGTTTTCCTGAAAAGGCAACCAGGGCCTAGAGAAAGGTAAAGCAACTTGAACTGGGCCTGATGGCACAGGCCTATATTCCCAGCTACTTTGGAGGCTGAGGAAGGAGGGTCACAGACAAGAGGATCACAAGTTCCAGGCCTGCCTGGGCGATAGAGTGAATTCAAGGCAAGCTAAAAAAAAGAGAAAAAAGTTAAAGGTAAAAAGAGTCTAGAGAGATGGCTCAAAGGTTAAAAGTACTTCCTGCTCTTCCAGAGGACCCGAGTTTCGTTTCCAGCAATCATATTGAGTGGCTCATAGCTGCCTGAAACTCTAGCTCCAGAGGACCTGAGATCCTTGTTGACCTCCATAGACACCCCCTGCACAAGTGGGATACATACACACAGACATACACATACATGTAAATAATATTATTATTGATTCTTTTTGTTTTACGTGTATGAGTGCATTGCCAGCATGTAAGTGTGCCTGTGCCATGCAATGCCTGCATAGGTCAGAAGAGGGTGTTGGATCCCCTGGAACTGGAATTACGGACAGTTATTAGCCACCATGTGGGTGCTAGGAAGCCAACCCAGTCCTCTGCAAGAGCAGCCAGAGCTCTTAACTGCTGAACCATCTCTCCAAACCTAAATAATATTTTATTAAAATTCTTTTGAAAAATATAAAGAAGGCTGAGGATAATATCTCAGTGCTGAGTGTTGCCTGAAGCCCTCGGTTCAATTCTTAGTACAGAAACAACAACAACAACAAACAGTGATACAATTTGTCCAAAGCCAGTGGTAAGAAGCTAAGCTGAGACAGGTCTTAGACCAAGGTATGCCATATTTTAAACCATGCATTCTCTTCCTATACAATGCTGCTGCCCGCTAAGTGTAAAGGAAGTAGGCCGACATTACAGTCACCCAGGGGATGAGACGTGCACACTGTGGGCAGCTTTCTCATTAGCAGATGGCTTTCTCTCTCCTTCTGAAGAGCTTGTGCCTTTGGTGCTGCTGGTTCCATTCCTCTTGCTCCCTGCATCTCCTCATGCCTGTCCTGTCCTTACTAGCTTTACACCTCCTGTCTTTCTCATCTTCGTATTTCTGGCATTTTTGCACCAAGTTCTTTGACAAAATCATGAAAACATACGGCTTCTTAAGTGGATGAATATTATCTTCTGTGGCAAGCAAACAAAGAATACTTTGGAAGCTGAGTCAACCCAGTTTTGTGTCAGAACTTCGCAATTCTATGATGTTGGTCCCGAACCCATAGCTTTTAAGCGTTTCAGTTTCTCCATTTATAAGAAGGATGAGAATTAGGTGCCAGGTATTGGACTCCAAGGAGGAACAGTGCAGGTGTGAAAGGCCTGCTTTACACCAAGGGCCACAAGTTTAGCTCTTTCTCCTCCCATTGCATCATTCCTTTGAATTGAATTGTTAAACATCTCAGAGGGCATCTCATAGAACTATGGAAATACATGAAGAAAAATAATAATAAAAGGAAAGTACATTAATAAAATACAAGTAAATAAGAATGACTTGATTGATCATTTTATAAATCATAGCTAATGTTGTTTTGATCTATAAGCTGTAGGTTATCAGCCTTTAGATGAAGCTTCGCTCATAACCTGTTCATTCATTAAATTTGAAATAGGCAAATGGGTTGCATTCAAAACTCAATAGGCTGAATAAAATCACTTTAAAGGAACATTTTGTATTTGTTATTGGACAATTTGGACCTCAAGGATAAAAGATGCTACTTAGCACCTCATTCATACTATCATGAGATTGATAGCATAATGGATGAGGGAATCAAGATGAAAAACTCTTTCAATAGTTCAGAGAATGGACCAAAACTAACAAGATAAAATTTAACAGGAACCAGACTCATGTCCTGCATTTCAGTTCATGCCATTAAGTCTATATTATAAAATAGATATTTGTAAAAACATAATTCCTATGAAATCCAGAAATGATATCTTAGTTTAGCTGACAAACTAAATGAACTTGCAAAGTGAAATGATTCTGAAAAACAATTACAACATGAGATCGGGGACTTAAAAAGAACCCGAGGATGGCGGAGATTATACAGAGGGTTTGTACTATTTTTTGACTCATATTCATGTACTATTTTTCCAGCTGAGTTTGTACACCTGACAAGTATGCTTCCTTTAGTGGGCTGTGTTTTCTAAGTTTTGGAGCAGATAGCATCTCTTCCTGTTCCAATGGCCAAAATCCAGTCTCTGTCTACTTGTGCTCTAGTTAAATGTTCTATTTCTGCTGCCCAGTAATGGTGCAGAGTTTGACATATGAATTGCAGAAATGGTCTTCTGTGGGCCTTATGTGCATATTTGTAAACATGTGCATCTTGGGGAGTGAGAGATGGTGTCCAAGTCCCACCCATGGAAGAAACTTATTTTCCTCTAGGAGATTCTTCAACAGCTCCAGTTAACACTTGCCTTAGATATCTACCTACCGGCTCCGGTCCTTGGGATTCATAGCTCTCCTTGAAGACCCCCATGTGCTCAAGACTCTGGACCCATAGGGTGTGATTGTGAATGCTTGCTACTCCTATGGTCACTGGTTCTTCTCCCAGGTTAAGTAAGCAGTGCTAAGCACTGTGTATACAATTGTGATGCCTATACCCATCAGTACCTGTTTTGGTGCTTTACGTGAGCCTCTTTTAAACAATTAGTTCTATACCCTACTCCAGTGACATGCTGCCACCTAGAGTTGGGCACTTGACCAATTAATTGTAGCCATTCACCTCCATTGTTCTACCCCATGGACCTGTCTTCCTAAACACACCACACACACACACACACACACACACACACACATTAAGGTACTGTGATGTTTCCTGTGGCTTTTGATCTAGATTCAGGATCTTTGTTTTGATGTCTCTGTCTCACTTCCTTTTAGAAGCTTTGTTCTCCCTTCATCTATTCTGGCTTCTCTCTCCAGCTCTCAGGTGTCTATCTTTAATGATATGAATAATTTAAATGAGTAAGTTGAGTGGCTAGCATTATACCCTGTGGATAGATTTCTCAACCAAACTGTTTCTTCATTTTGAGAAGTTGCAGCATCTCTTTCAGCAATTATGTTATGACTCTGCCTTTTTTCCTTAGTGTGAGAATACTGAACAAAGGGAAAGAAGACATTAGAAATGGAAATAATTCCAAAGATGTTTTATTTGTTGATTCACAGATATAGGCATAAGTGGAAACCCATTAAGTGGAAACACTCATCATTTGCAAGCATTTTATTATTTTAGTCACCTCAATTCACAATTATGGGGAACCAAAAATTGCCAAGTAACTAAAGCACAGGGGCCACTTTAAGTGTTAAATGCTTGGTAATGAAATAAGCTGCCGTGATCTTGCACTTCTTGAGTTGGACCAATATTTTATGTTTCATTAAAGAATGATTAATGGTGCTGGAGGGATGGCTCAGTGCTTAAGAGTACCGGCTGCTCTTACAGAGGGCCTAGGTTTGGTTCCCAGCATCCATATGGTGGTTAACACTGATTCAAGATTCTAGCTCAAGGGGATATGATACCCTCTTCTGACCTCCATGGACATTGCATGACATGGGTAGACTTACACACATGCAGTCAATACCACTCATACGCATAAAATAAAAATTATGAATAAAATATATTTTAAAAAAAGGTCAGTAAGAATCATGCTCCCTGAATATATTAAGATATAACTTCTTTCAATTTAAAATTTTAATTAAAATTCACCAAATAACTGCAATGAAGGGGTGCTGAATTAAGTTGTTTTATTTTTTACATAAGTTTCATTTAGTAGAAGAGGAAGATAGTCAACCTTCCTTTTAATATGATATTAAATGTAAACTAAAAAAAATCTACAGAAGACAGAGATGAAAATTTGATTAATTTTGGATAAAAAGCACATCACATCACATTTATTTTGACATCTGGGTGTTTTCCTATCCCATACTTACACTTCTTGAAAGAATCCCCAGGAAGGAGGATAGGCATAGTATTTAACACTTTATAGATACTCAATAGATTTAGTTAAGTTTTGAATACATAAATCCTGCATTGTTATAGTTGAATTACAAATTCCCTGGGAAGTGTTTGCCATCTTTAAAATTTTTAGGTTGATGTTCTTTCACTTGGGAAGCTGAAAGCAGACACAGCAGATTTTAAAATGAAAGCATAATATTCAAGCCGTCACAGTAATTAGATTCATTAATTGTAATTAGAGAGTTGGGAGACGATCTTCATGGATTCATCTGCCACAGTTGAGGGAATTGCAACTATCCATGTCTCTGGAGTAAGGTTTTATATAGATAAATGTTAATGTAATATTGTAGAATTTGTACTGTTGAGATAAAATATGAGAATTACAGTCTTTGGTTTTTGTTAAATTTAATCTTCTTATTTTTGGCTCTCTATAAATAACTGAAAAGGATCTCACATACTGTGGTATTCAACATTTCAGACCTAATGCCTACATATTTACATACTATTTGAATGGAACTCTGAAATAAAGAGGTAGTGTATCACATCCATATTAAGGTAATTATTGTCCAGAAGAAATAGAATATTGTTTTCCATGCTCTGAAATGTGAACTCCATTAAGTAATAAACTATGATTTACACCCAAACCTAGCTTGGAATTCTGCAATATTTAAACTGAGTAGATATGATAGTACAGCTCTCAAAATGTGTTGTTGGCAATAAGCCCCAAACAGTCTCTGGAAATATGTACAACTCAGAGATAGAAATATGCAAAATTCTAGGAAACTGAACAGAATTTTAATCATAATAATACAATGATCTATCATCTCGTTTGTAGAAACAATTTAAGCAGTCTATTTTTTTCTAATTTCAAAGCCTAATTCAAGGTATCTAATGAAAGAAAATATTTCAAATAATAAGGAAGTATAAATATTGAAAATAGTACTTTATAAACACGCACAGCACATACATGCATGGGCACTTGGACTTCAATATACTAAGACTGGTGACATCACAATATTCTAATTTTCTTATACTTAATTTACCAATCAGTTACTCAAGAGTCATTCTGAGAAAATAGTTAGAAACTATTTAATTTTGGTTAGTGGATTCATAGCTTGTGGATTGAAAGCAAGAACAATTGTTATTTGGGGGATGTCCATTTTGAATCACTAACAAATGTATTCATTTTCTTCAGTAATCCTGCTCTCCTTTACCATTCCCAAGAGCTTTACATTTAGAATTGATTGGAACACAATTTAATTTAAAAACACCCATGTTAATGCAGCAGAAATAATACATAAACCTTCCAGTATATACTAAAGGAAGTAGGAGAGAGAAAAAAAGCAGGATTGAGTAGAGTTTAATTGCTTTCTCTTGTGTGTTTACTTGGGGGTGTGGGGCAAAGGCTGGGGAAAGAGTACAATTACATTAACTGGGCTAGCCATTGAGAGAGAAATGCCTTGAAAATATTTTGCAAATGTTAGTGTTGGCTAAATCCAATGCATGTTTTTATCATGAATTTTCTATTTAAAAAGTTTTTAAGAATCAGATTTTAAGAAAACGCAATCCATATGCACTGATTCATTCACACTTATATTTTCCATGAGTAAGTTGGTGTTCAAAACCTTAGTCTTTTTAACCAGGAAGTCACAGTCAACAGCACCAAAATGGACCTTGGACCTGGAAAGTTTCAAATTTCATTTAAACTCAGAATCCAAGGAATCTGAGTGGGTTCTAAACTTGGCAATGTGCCTTCACCCTAGTTAACATATTGATGGAGTTATATATGTTCTTGTACTTATGGGTTAAAAGTACAGCTGTTAATTCTGTTTTGATATTGATGCTGCATAGATTTGTTTTGACTTCCTGGTTTGTTTGCCATGAAGAAACAATTGGCCACTTGTTTTATTATTCAAAAATTTTTATATATTGACTTATAACCTTAAATATACAATAAGTGTTATCAAATATGTAACAAAGCTGGTGTATGGAAAACGCATAATTTTCCCTAAGGGCTGTTTGCTAATATGGAACACAGGCCACTAAAATGTGATGAAAGGAAGGACTGTGGAACAATGGGTCATGATGGCTAATTTTATAGGGAACACATGCATACAGTCTAATTTAAAACACATGTTGCAGCAGTTATAGGCAAAGGCTCAGAGAATTAGACAGGAATTCTGCTTCATAAAAAAGAAAACAGTTCCTTCTTTCTCTTGCATTTTTCTTCTAGGAAAAAGATCCCATTCACTAATGCTTTAACAATTGCAAGGCCCACCCACAAGTCTTACATACTGTTGTAACTCTCCTCCTCCAGGTATGGCCCACTGTGCTTGATGATTCAAAGATGTGATATGGAATTAAAGGTACACAGTCCGGGATGCATTTGTCATCTTAAAATGCAATCTTTATTAACTGTTTTTCAAAAGGAAATATTCTGTGCTATTGATTATTCCCTCTCTCTTAAACAGAGCTATTATTCTTCTCCTTAGAGGCATTTTAAAGGAGAACAGATCATTCTATCCATTGCTCATTTCTAAGTAGAGACTTTAGGCTCAAGCCAGTCAGACTGTAAAGTACACTGTTTTCAAAAGCTTTGAGAGTGGAGACACAGTAAACATCAAAGCAATTAGTGTTGTGATCATTATGCCAAAAAGGTAAGTAAAATAAAAAGAAAGAAAGACCTTGTCGTGATGGTCAAATTTATGTGCCAACTTGACTGGGACACAGGGTGCCCAGATATTTGGTTAAACATTATTTCTGAGTATGTCTCTGATTGTTTCTATATGAATGTATATAGACTAAATAAAATAAAGCAACCCCACAACTTCTCCAATGTGAATGGACCTCATCCTGTCCATTGGGGTCTGAACAGAACAGAATGCTTGGTAAGGATAATTTACTCACAAATAGAACCATGATTTAGGGATTTTAATCGTTGTTTTTATTTGAGATCAGTTGCTTGACCCTCATTGAGGCTTCATAAAATACTATTTTAGTTGATGAATTCATTAAAATCCAAAGTCTGTTCCTTAGTTCTCTAGGCTCATAAATATGACTCCCTGAGTACATAGTATTATTAACTTTTCTGGAACAATCTTACATTAATTAATTAATTTAATGAAGGAAGTTCTTTGAGAAGATTATTTTATTTGGAGTGGGGCAGTCATCCTGGAGATTGAACCAATGCCACCTATATCCTACTAAGGCATTCTGCCACTGAGCTGTTTTCCTAGCCTATAGACTCTTCTTTAAATATCTCTCTAAAATAAGCTTCGTTTCTTTACTTGGAACTAAAGAGTCAATACATTTCACAAAACCAGAAAAATAGTTCCTTAATGCGAAAGAGTTCTGTATACTTGAACTTTTGAAAGGGAAAAACAACCCCAAACATTAAAACCAAATAGGGAATTGTGTCCTTCCCTAGCCCTCCTTCCAGGGAAAAGAATTTTGAGGATTCAAGTACTTCCTGCCTTTGGAGCTGATGCACTAGCTCCACTGATTTCCATTGAGGAAGTTCCCAGAATTTCTTTCAGTGACAAGACCCACACACCTCCACACACTTAAGAATGGATCTGCATGCCCATCTTGTTTAGATTTTGCAGTCTAAGTGTCAGATGGTACATTGCTTTCAGTGATTTTGGGGTTTGTTGCTGTTTGTCCCCAGTCTGATGAAAAGGTTTCAGTTGTTTAACATCTGAAAACAAATGGTGGGTGCCAGTCACCCACCGGCATCTAGCTAGAAAGACTGCCTTTCTTTCCCACTCACAAGAGAATATCACAGTGCAGCTGAAAGTGATATTTTTGTCTAACCTTGACTTTCCTCTAACTTACAAACACAAGTAAATCATTTGCAAACTTTGAACTATTAATAGTAACAAATTGCTCACAACAGATTGTGACAGCCAATTGAATCTTGACCTCTGTGTCTAGTGGAGAAAATAAGTGGTTGTTTTCATTCCTTACAATTCTTATATTTAAGAGGATGGTAATGCACATAGCACATACACAAGTTTTAATACAATTTATGTGGCAGAGGAAACAAATTTGATACCATAAGGAAGACTTATTTCTTTAAATTTTTAAAGAAAGGAAGAATTGAATGCTTTCTTTACTAGGAGAACATGTTCTCTATGCCAAGAGGATGATTATTTTAAAGAATCTTAAGTTTATGTTCAAAAAAGGTGAAAAGGGGTAAAAAAAAAAAAAAAAAAACAACCCACTGGAAACAAGCCCTACAGTCTTTGATACCTTAGGCTTCAAGAAGACTAAATATAAACCCCAGTTTTTGTATTTTCCATTAAGTAAATACTTTTTAATTCTAGCAGAAGTTTGAGTGATCACGATTTAATTTTTGAGCAGGACTTTGTTCTTTCTCATTCTCTCCATGTATTTGTGGGTCAAAAGAGAAGTCATGAGGGACTTGGCTTTCCTGTCATCTTTTCCTTCCTCCTGGCTTGAAACTTTTGTGGGAAATCAGCTTTATAAAACACTTGAGAGCCTCATGCATTAACTTATCCATTTCCAAGAAGACTTTTCTTCCAGCATATAAACCAGAATGTCTAAGTATAGAAGAAAAGTGTCACTGAACAAAGCGTTTTTGACATTCCTTTTAACTGAATAAAGGTTACTAATATTTATACTTTTCTTATTTCTTTATAACCATTTCCTTGAATAGCCTCTGTTCTCTCTCCAGCACCTACTTCATTGTTAATTCCTTAGAGAAGAAATATAAGTGAATTTATTTAACAAATGCCATCTTTCTCTAGGTAGCTATATCTGTACCTGGTGCAGCATTTTTAAAAAGTAGAAAACATTTCATTCTGAATAAAGAATCATATTAAGCTAAGAATACAGGCATTAACACATCTCTCGTCTCAATCAGTGGTTGATTTCTGCCTGTCAAGTTGTCTGGAACCTTGGGCTTTTTCTCCTCAAGGTTAGCTCCTCCACACTAGTGTCTGAGCAGCTGGGGCTGAGGAGGTGGCATTCCCTATGGTCATTCCTAATGGAGCTGGAGCAAAAATTGAACTTTAACGGCTTTTCTGGGACTACTGCATAGGAGCAAAGGCTTCATTATATAAAACCAAGGCAATGTTTCTATTTGTCATCTAAAAACCAATATGAGGTAGCTGAAAACGCTGCAAGTCTTGACAGCATTTTCCTTCATCATTCCCTATTTTCCTTCTCTCTCTCTTTCCTTTTTTTCTTTCTTTCTTCTTTCTTTCTGTCTCTCTTTTTCTCTTTCTTTCTTCTTTCTATTTCTTTCTTTCTTTTTCTCTTTCTTTCTTTCTTTTTTTCAATGGGTAAGTGACTCCTTGGAGAAAAGGGAAGTCAAGGAAAAGTTCATAAGGAAAAACCATGGAAGGGACATAAAAGACCAGAATGCATTTTGCCTAACAGGCTGGGAAATCTTGCCTTTTTTGTACTCAGGGGAAATGCCTTTCCATGTTCAAAGTCTCTCAGTGAGAAAAAGAGTCACCTAGTCCTTAAGAAGTAGAGGGGAAAATTTTGTGGAAGCTTTTCTTTGAAGACTGAGTTTTAGATGGCACTTTCCTCTTCCATTCTAAGCCATATAAATGTCCAACCTTACACTTTGAAGTAACCACAAACCTTCATCCAACTCTTGCAGCACTTTTTCCTGAGGATTCCCTAGTAGAGACCTCACCATGATCCTAGTGTAGCCTTAAAGTAGTTCAAATTAACTTGTGCATATTTGTAGGCAACATCTGTGAAGATAAAACATAAAACCACACTAACTCTCACCTACCCACAACTGGTTCAAATACCACAGCCATTTCACAAAGAGGTGAAGACTTTGAGGCTAACCAGTTCCTTCTATGGCTCTCACCCAAGTCAACCTCATGCATAAACCAAATGTAGCATGGCAGACCACCAATCCCTTTCATGCAGTCTTTCCTGTACCCTTGACTTTCCATGCTACTACTCCCCAATGTTTTCCTCTTTGCCATCTTAAGTTTCTATTTCCTAAGTAGACTGATCTCATATCCCCAATTGCTTCCCAGCTGCCCCCCTCCTATCCTGCCTTTAATGATCTGACTCTATCCTAAGGACAGTAAATGTGTTCATTGTTTTTCTTGTTGTAATGATAAAATTCCTGACCAAAGCAATTTAAGGAAGGAAGGGTTTGTTTTGGCTCTCAGTTTGAGGGTACAGTCCATCATGACAGCGAATGCAAAGCAGCAAGAGCCTTAGGCAGCTGGCCACATTGTGTCTGTAGACAGGAAACAGAGATAAATGCTGGAGCTCAGGTCCCTTTCTTCTTTGTATTCCTTTCTTCTTTTTATTCAGTCTGGATTTCCCAATTCATAGAAGTGTGCCACCCATATTCAGGGTGGGTCTTTCCCCCTCAATTAAACTAATCTGTCATAGATATGCCCAGAGATTTATCTCCAAGGTCAATCTATTAAAGTTGACATTCAATAATAACCATCATAGCCACTATTTCTGTTCTAGCTGTTCTGAGAAAAAAAAACAAAAAGCTCTTCTTTTATGCTCAACACCCACAAGTTTCAGGGTGTTTATGACATGAATGGAGCTGAGCTACAGTCATGTACTAGGATGTAGGGGAGGGTGTGACATCCTGGAAAGCACATGTTTCCTGCAAATACAGCAGTAGCTTTGGAGCTAGAGATGAGTTTGCTCTTCAGACTGTAAGTAAACTTTAGTCAGATCTATTTTTATGTTTTTGCTTTTTTCCTATCAAAGCCAGAGATTTAGGTTTTATTAGTAAAGTCTACTTTAAGATGCTAGCAACTACTGAAAATGTATGAACACTGTGGAATATGGTAGCTTTACAGACTAAATATTCATGGTGGTCTGTGAGTCTGTAGTCTTCATCCCATGCTTTCTGTATGACCTACTAATATATCCCTCTTTTGTCTATGCATCAAACCTCTCTGTTTTTGAGGATCATGAAATCTGACTTGTTTAGCCTCAACTTTTACCTTGAGGCATATACCTCCTAACTGTGTAGTTATTTTGCTCCTACAGCTTCTCTCTGCATGCTGTTTTCTTTCATTTATCAGTAGGCATGATATTTTCTGTAAATGCCCTGACAAGAAATAATTTTGATTTTGTGAGCTACTGTGCAACAGAGAAAAGACATAAGTTAACGAGCACAGCTGTGTTACAATAAAACTTTATTCATAAAACAGATAAATTTACCTGTGATTCATATATAATTACTTGCCCTTGATTTGAAGGATGATAAAGTTTCTTAATAAGATATATAGAATCTTACCTGATTGGTCTTGTCTGCTTTTCTAGTTCTGTGTCCCATTCATTTCCCCGTGAGCTAAGGAGACAGCATAATAAAACACAGTTATAATTTGTAGCATTTCCAATATGCCTAATATAGCTCTAAATGTTTAGCCTGTATTAAATTGTGAAAATGGTAAGAAAAAGGTAGGGGATTAGTGTCTTCATTTTAGAGACGAGAAAATTGGGACATAGGTAGAGGAATTAATTTTCCAAAAGTCATATAGATAAGAAGTAGAAAAATTAGCCTTAGTACACAGGGTTTGGGTTCATAAATGTATTATACAGCCTCTCTGAGGCTGTCTCCAACTGCCTATGATACAAGAAAATTCAGCATGCTCTTGTGGGAATAATGGTCCTTTTATTTAATATTTCTACTTTACACATCTGCCTGGAAAGACTGGAACCAGTATTTTTTCTTTTCTTGCTTCCTTATCTGTGTTTTATAAGTATTTAAAAAAATTTTTTTGAGACAAGGTCTCTTTGTAACCCTAGCTAGAACTCACTATGCATTAGAAACAGATCTTGAAACAGATTCATGTGCAAAAGAAGGGAAAAAAAAGGATGTGAGAATGGGGAAGAGAATGAAAGAAAATGAGTCAACCTAGCAGACATTATCAAGGAACCTACCTTCTGCTTCATTCTAGTTAAGTCCTGCAGGGGACACCCTGAAAAACAGTGTGCAATAATATCTCCCAAGTATTCTACCCAAGGATGTTGTTGCTGGGTATTTCTACACCCGCTCCTTAAGCTAATTAACCGAAGGCTAGTCCCAGAGGAAGAGAATATCCAGATCCATTCAGAATACTGCATGGGTGGGCAAAGCAGGCTTTGTTGGCCACAGAGAGCCCTTGGGCAAATAAATGCAGGTGGTAGGAGTTGCTGGTCCAGTCACTGAGTACTGGAATGACAACGGCTTGTGAACATGGGCAGGGAGCCCTCAGCATCTGTTTTATCTTCTTGCCAAAGCTGTGAAATTGATCAGAAGGTGGAGAAGCCATATCTCCCTCTTTTATTGTTTTTAAAAATGATACCATTACATAGAGCAATGAAAGTAAATTCTTTCATAATTTTTACATTTTTCTTCTGGCATTTTGGAATACCAACGAGTTTCATCCATATAAGAAAGTCATATGAAATGAAATGAAAGATGTTTAGTATACAGTGACAAGTGTGTTTTCTGGGATTGTCTTCAGTCAGCATGGCTTCAACCCCAAGATGTTAATAAATGACACATTAGAGTTATAGGGATACCATTTTTATATCAATTTCCTTTGTATTAAACTCTTCATTTGCAGTTATAGAACACTTGTTACATTGTATACCATATTACAAATGCTTGAGTAGACTCAGAGAAGAGTAAGTTATGCTTGCTATATTTTAGGATATGCAAAGCAGCACACAGGGTACATTTTAAAAGTAATAATAAATGCTTCTTTAAGAATAATTATAAAGTCAGGGGGCAATGGTAGAAAGACTAATAGTATTAATTACTCATAAGAAAAATATAATTGAAGTTCTATTAAAATTCCTTCAACTATCAAGGGAATCTCTTGTTACTTGAGTGTCCTAGAGTCTTTTATATTATGGATTGGTCCTCACAATTTCTAAAGTTTTCAAGTTTTAAACATAACACTGTATGGGGCAAGATTCATTGACGTGAACATCCTCCTTAAAGGCTGACAATGGAAAGAACGTTAGGATTTTCTTTATTAAGGTCTTGAAATAAGGTAGTATCAATGTGCAAGGAGTAAAATGAAGATCCCTAGCAGATATAAACCAAGAATAGAGCAAGAGAGGGGAGAGGAGAGAGGAGAGAGGGAGAGGGAGAGAGAGAGAGAGAGAGAGAGAGAGAGAGAGAGAGAAAGAGAGGGGAGAGGAGAGAGGAGAGAGGGAGAGAGAGAGAGAGAAAGAGAGAGAGAAGGAGAGAGAGAAAGAGAGATCAAGTATTTGAGATTTTTCATCTTGAGAATCTGTGTGAATAGTGTCACAGCTTATCAAGATAGGAGAGAAACTGCCACATGAGGGAACTTCATGAGTTCATTTTGGACATCAACCCAGATTAAAGAGCTAAGGAATTTTCCAGATAGAGCTGTGCAGACATGAAACTCAGGTTGCCAGATCCCCTTAGGAATGAATTAGTCTGTCAAGGGATTCACAAAATAGTGGTAATGATAATATTGAGATAATGACAACAATAAATAGCTCCAGTTATACTGCAATGGTAATGTTGATCATTATTTTAGAAATTTCTCATATAGTTTGGCAGGAATTTATCTTTCATACTTGAAGATAACTGTTTTTGATGATTAATTTTCACTGTCATCTTGACTGAAAAAAGAATCACTGTGGAAACACGCATCTGGTTATGTCTATGAGGGTGTTTTCAGAAAGGTTTAACTGAGCAGGGAAGACCCACCATAAGTGTGGGTAGCGCCATCTATAAGCCAAATTCTTTGACTGAATAAAGAAAGCAAACTGGAAACCAGCATTCTGTTTCCTGACTACACATACAATGTGAGCATCTGCCTTCCACTTCTGCACCATGACTTCCCTGACGGAGGGTATACTCGAAGTGTGAGCCAAAATGAACCCACCCTTAAGATGCTCTTATCAGATATTTTGTCACAGTAGCAAGAAAGTAATTAATACATCATTATTTTGGACAACCTCTTGCACCTTCATATTTTTCCTTCCTGTCTTAGCAGAATAACATTGAGACTTTAGTAGCTACAAGGAAGGTGTAAAATGTATCAACATGTGGCATATGACAGCTGGCAATTGCTTGTTGAAATCACCACTGTTTTCAATATATTTCATCTCCTTTATTTTGACTGGCACTGTAGAAAATGTTTCCTTTTGCACATTGACCTAACTAAAGGCATAATTTATTTATTACCTAATGTATGCTTCTTCCCTCTACATTATCTTCCATTCTCCCAGCCCTGCTGATAAGAAAATTGAAGCTGAGACGAGTTAGTCAATGTGCCCTGGCCTTAGTTAATGTCTTTCCTCCATTCTTCAGGTCACATACTGTCAGGTCGCAACATCTTCCCTGCAGAGGACAAGGTGGAACCCAATCACATCCATTCTTCCTGCTCTGCCTCATGACCTGCATTAGATTCTGCATCAGCCTACATCTCTTGGGTCCTTTATTTTATGTTTACTTCCTACTCTAATTTTGCTCATCAGTGCTTTAGTTTCTTGATTTCTTTGGCAACTAAATTCACCCAGAGAATATGAAGTACCAGTATAGCAGGAAAGGGTAAAAAGCACCTGATTGCCTTTCTCTTGACATCATCCTCTTCCCTTCTCTTTCACAGAAAAGCTAGAATAAAACTGCTTCTATGCCTGTACCTACATCCATGTGTCTCTTTGTCAGTCTCTCTCACACCCTTTCACAGTCATATTTGGTACTTTTTCATCAGTCTTTATATTCTTTGCTCTAGTTTCCTCTCTGGTGCTGCAACAAACCCCATGACAACTTAAAGCAACTTAAAGGAGAAAAGGATTTATTTGGCTTCTAATTTTAGGTCATAGTCCATTAATGAGTGAAGTCAGGGCAAGAACTCAAGCATGAACTTGAAGCACAAACCATGAAAGAATGCTACTTGTTGGCTCACTCACAGGCTCCTACTTAGCTTGCTTTCTTACACCGCCTAGAACCTCCGGTCCACGGATGGTGTCACCCAAAGTGCAATGGCTCCTCCTACATCAATCAACAATCAAGACAATCCCCCACAGACATTCCCAGGCCAATCCGATGGAAACAATCCCTCAATTGAAATGCCCGTCTTGGATGACTAGGCTGTCAAACTGACAAGTAAGTGTAACAAGGAGTGTCTTTTTTGAGCCCTGAAATCTAGTTCATTCCTCCCAATGTGGACTCATTGGATATTTATAGTTACTTTACCCTGTCCACATGTTTAAAGGGCCTCATGTTATGTATTAGGCTTTCATATATACATTTTCAAAGTAATCCCTCTTCTTTTCCGTGACTGACACTTAAAGGAGAACCTACTCCACTCCCCAAAGCAAAAATCTGAAGCATCAGGATAGGGTTTCAAGGTTTTATCTTCTGTCTTCAAAGCTCTACAGCCTTCATTATATTATCTTTTCTCAACAAATTATTCCGTATGGGAGTCTCAACAGTACTTTAGAAGTACTGAGAGGAAGCAAATGACGAGTTGAATTTCATTTTACTAGAAACTAAAAAATGTAGCAGTATTCAAATATTGAGACAAGCAGGAAGTGTTTCAATCTGAGGATTCACTAGGCATAATGGGAATTCTCTCAAGCTGTCATTAAATTTTAACTATTAGAATCTAAACTGGCAAGAGTAAGTTGAAAATGTTAATTATGATACATTAATGTATTTTAAGATTATACACAATAAGTATGCATGTTGTATACCAGCATGTAGAATAGTTTTGCATTTTGATATTAATTAGATGTTCCTTAAATCACGAACTTTTCTCTGTTCTTGTGTTCGGTTTCTTTCAGTTCAAGGATAGTAATCTTTCACTAGAGAAAAGACTCAGTCAAACTAACACCAAGAGCTGTTATACTCTTATCTTTCAATGACAGAAAGTTCTGGGAAGGAAATATAATTCTCTAAATCAAGTAAGGAGGAAACTTTGGAGTATAATCCAGGGTTAGATGTAGGATTGTCAATGTAGTTAGAATGTGCCACCCACCAACATTTTTCCCAGTAGGATTTTAGTAAGCGAAAAGAGTCTTTGTTTCATATTTTAGAGTTTGGGAAGACAGAAAATTATAGAAAGTTATCCCACACAATTGTGGCATAAAAACAATATGTTAGAAATTACATGGAGGCATGTCCCTACTGGGATTCTGTGAGATGGGGGAGTTTTAGATGCACTCCATGCCAAGGAGTATATGTCAGTAAATGGGGACTGTTCCATGGGTATTAGGGCCATGAGGTTGATTGCCTAGGAAGTTGAGTCAGAAGCAAGACTTTAGATACATGTTACTGAGAAATGCTTATAGAAAAAAAGCATGTAAGGGTAATGTAGATGAAAGACTAGCTCTCCCGAGAGGGCAGTGTCAGCCATGTGACCCAAGGTCTGTGAGTCTGCAGGAATCTCAGTCCATGAGAAAGGGGAGGGCAGCCAATAATGATGCTACTGGCATATGGATGCATTTTAACAAATTCCAGTACAAGACTGCTGTAGTCTGTGTCTCTCACGGTTCCCCTAAATTGCTGAATGGGAAGAACTGAACCTGAGAAAAAATGAGAGGTTCAGATTAGGTTAGATAAGATAAATTGACTTGATTTATTAAAGACTACATTTTAAAAATATAGTTTATATGGAACAAAATTATGTGTGTGTAATTCAATTGTATTAAGAAAACTTATGGAGCTGTGAAATCATCTCCACAATCCCGTGTTAGAAAATTTCCTTCATCTCAGAAACTTTTGGGGTACCTATTTACAGTTGGTTCTTATTTTAGCTTCGAACTCCAGATAAACCGGAGAGCTCTAGAGCTACCTCTAGAACAGTAGATTCATATTTAAAAACATTTTTACCCACATGAAATGGTGCAATATATAGTCTTTTACATCTGGATTTTTCAATTAGTGTAATTGCCTCATTCATATTGTACCAGCATTAGGAGCTCATGCATTTTTATTGCTGAATAGCATGCATTGTGTGGATGTACCACATTTCATTTACCCACTCACCAAATGATGGACATTTGGGTTGCTTCCAGTTTGGGGCTTTTGTGAATAGTGCCACTATGAACATTCAGGAACAAGTATTTAGGTAGACAGATGTTTTCATTTCTCTTGGATATCTACCTGGGAGTGCAATTGCTGACTAGAATGGTATGTATAGGACTGACTTTTTCGGAGACTGCTAAACTGTTTTACAACTTCAGCTGTAGTTTTTCACATCCTGCCACAAACAGGTTTCCAGTTTCTCCATATCCTTACCAACACTTGATAGTGACCATTATTTCGAGCACAGCTCTTCTGTTAGTTATATAGTAATATTTCACTTTGGTTTTAGTTTACATTTCCCTATGATATTGACTGCTTCTATACACACTTACCAGTCCTCTTAATAATATAGTGTTGGATTCAGGTTGCTAATATTTTCTTTCTCTTTTTTCTGTATTTGCTCATGAATCAGCTCTTACCATGTATTTTCTGTTAAAAGGATAATTCTGGGAAAAATGAGCTGAGAAGTGTGTGAGTAGAATTGATTTTAATTCTTCTTTAAATATTGAATGAAATTCATGGTTGAAACTTTGTGAGCATAAGTTTTTTTGTTGAATAAATGGTAATTCTCTTTTATTTATTCTGTGTTTTATTTATTATATGTCTATGTAGCTTATCTGTTCTTCTATGGTCACTTCTAGGAACCAGTATTTTTCTAGGACATTGTCCATTTCATATAAATTGTTTAGCATATTGGTATTAAGTCATTCATAATATTCCCTTATATTTATAACATTTGCTAATAATTTCTCTAGGGAAAACAACTATATCTCCTTTTCATCTCTGATTTGGGTAATTTATATTCTCTCTGTCTCAGTCTGTCTCTGACTCTGTCTTTCTCTCTTTCTCCACACAGATGCTGCTGTATGAAAAAATGACAAGCACTGTACTATGACTATCTGTAGAATCCCTGGATTCTAAGAAATTGACAAGTACCCTGATATGACTCCAGAATTCTCACTTCACCAAAGGATGTTTACCAACCCCAGGCTATCCAAGACTCTAAGTAATCAGGAGCTATTGTTAGAACATCCCCTAAACAGTCAGGGACTATAAGTAACACAGCCTGTAAAATGGACACACATTAACTAAAGGGTTGAACCTTTGCTCCTTCCTCTGCTGCCTAAGACTCAGAAACAACCTGGCTGCAAGCGTGTACTATAGTATCACAGATCAATCACGTGACATGAGACAGCCTGCCCCCTCCCTGAAACCTGTAAGAGGAGATTCCTACTTAGCCTTGTGGGCCTGAACTCTCTCTCTCAAGCCCCCACCATGCTGTTTTTCTGTAGCATTAAGTATTCCATTAATAAATCTCTCACCTAGAAGTATAAAATGCCTCAATGATCCTCTTGACCCCTGAATTTCTGAGACCCTTTGGGGGTCTAACTTGAAAAGGCTTCTCTTTTCTGAAGCAGTTATTTACCTCCATTTATTCCTCTTCAAGTTTTATGCTTTTTAAAATTTTTTGATTGAGTTCAAAATATTTTCTACTTTCTTCAGTGATTTGATTTACGTGCTATTTAATTTCAAAATAACTGGAAATTTCCTTAAGGTACCTTGCACTGTTCAATTCTAGTTTTATTCTATTTTTACTATAGAACATACTTTTTATGAGTTTTAATCCTTTGGAATTTATTGAGACTTTTGTGTCCTAGCATTTGGCACATCCTGTGAATGTTCTTGAAAAGGAATAATGTTCTGCTCTTTTGAAATAGAACATTTCATAAACATCATTGTATGTTCATTTTATGCCAAACCTTGCCCAATTGTATGTTTGTGAACAGAATAATATGTATTATTCAAATCTTTATCCATGATAGTTTGCCATGTTGTTACAAAAGTTGTGGAAAAAAAAATACTGAAATCCCTAATTTCAATTGTTGATAATTTTTTTATCTTTTCAAGTTATTTAGTACTGCTATATGTACCATGAAATTCTTTAAAAAGATTTATATGCATTTGTAATCATTGTATTTTCATGCCATAAAACCTTTTTCACAGTTTACATAGTGAATCTTCTACAATTACTTTCAATATGACTTGTATTTTTTTCTTACAAATATTCAACTATAGGTAGTAACTTTTTAGTCCAATATGACAATCTTTGACTTTTTAAATTAAAGTGTTTAGCCCACTCATATTTATTGTACTACTAAATATACTGGTTGGTTGTTTTCTATGTCAAGTTTGTACAATATACCTAGCTGGGAATGGATTTGGGTTTGCCCTCTACTGAAGTAGCTGAGTTTTACACTCACTCTCTTAAGGTACACCATTCTACCATTTGAACTGTGAGAAGCAGCAACCCTGAGAAGCATGCTGCAGAGTCACATTCTTCTTAGAACTCAAGGTGTCATCTTTTTCAGAAATAAATATACTTCTGTATTTACATTTGCATTGGTTGATGTCCAGTGCCCTAGATGATTATTCGGAAAATATAACTAAGTTTTGCTTTTTACTTTGTGATTATTTGCTGACCTTTCACATTGCTATCACTTCATGATTTGCCATCTGACTCATCTTTAAATACAACAAACAGAAAAGGCCTAAGGATGACCTAATTTATCTGGAAATTATTAAATGAAGAATGATTGATTAAAGATGGCCAGAGATTATTTGTTCCTTGCATACTAAGAGGTGAGGTCTATGTCTCTCAGCTTTCCTTCCAAATGTTCTTATATTTAGGAGGCTCTGTAAAAACTTTGACCATTACAGAATACAGTAGAAATGACTCTGGGCCAGTTTTACTGAGCTAGTGAGCTCTTAAGACTTAACACACTGGCCAATTGTCTTTTCTTTCACTTTCTTAATTGGAACATAGCCAATGCTGTGAGGAAGAAGCAGATTGTGTAGAGGCCTCCTAGAGGGGCACTAAGGTAGTCACATCCCTGTCCAATAGCCTTAGTGGGGCACCAGCTTGCCAGCCATCTGAGTGAGCCATCTTGAGAGCATGTCTTCTAGATTCAATTAAACTAATACAGTTCTTTCCGTCTGTTGCAGAGATGAGCCCTTCCTGCCAAACCTTTTCCAAATTGTAAATTTGTGAACAAAACAAATGAAGATTGTTATTTCAAATCACTAAATGTCTGGGTGGTTTGTTCCATAGTCATAAATAATGGGAACATTAATTTTCTGCCTTCTTGAGTAATGGGAATTGGGGATTAAAACTAAGAATGGTTACTATAAAATCAATTCATCATGTACCTAGCAAGTAAGATTTTTCATAGTTACTAAATTGAATTGCAAAAATATAACATTAAAAAGGCTGTATTAGTAAAGCTTGCTATTTTTAGAGAAAGGTAGTTATGATATTGAGGAATGGAGACGTTTACTCAGGGAACTGTGGAGCAAAAAGGAAGGACATAAGAGAGAGAGAAGAAGGAGAGAAAACAATCAGATATTTGTCCTGGTAATCCTCACATGGTTTGGCTTAGTGACACAGAATTAGCTCTGAGTACAGAGCTGGGAATTCCTGCCTTGCCCTCAGTGTGAAGCCTGTAGAGACTAGTGGCAGGCAGAAGATTTCACACCAAGTACAGGGGCATAAGCAGCTGCTTTCAGACAGGATCTAATTCACACTTGCTTTCTCTCCTTTTGTTCTAGATGGTTTGACCCCATGCTGAGAATCAGTAGACATTCTGAGAGTCAGTGAACTTCGCATGATTCTATAGTGGCTCCAGCAAAGCAAAATACCAGAATAGAAGCATGGATAGCCCACATAGGCCAAAGACAGGCTAGAAAATATGATAAAGTTTCAGCAGGGCTCATCGAGCCCACATGACACAACACAGTCTAGGAAGCCTCTTCTAGGCTACTTACTACCCAGCCAGTAGAGAAACTCCATGAGGGCTTTGACTGAAAATATCATGGAAAAAGCCATTGATTGACCATCATAGGCACATGCAGGGATTCCAGCCCTCTCTACCTGGAGATCCTGGGAGACACTTTCTGTGCACCAGGACTCCATTTTAGAAAACAAAGACGGAAAATTCAGAACTGAGAAAATGTGAGTTATCACCCCAGTAATTTGGGCATAGCTAAGGTGTTTAAACTGTTAAATCGTGTTAAATTGACAACTATATTGGATTTTGCTATTTTTCCCATCACATTATCCAATGGATGAGGGCTTATATGGAATTTCAAAGTACTTAGAGATTACAATATAGAAAACAAAAACAAAGACGGAAAATTCAGAACTGAGAAAATGTGAGTTATCACCCCAGTAATTTGGGCATAGCTAAGGTGTTTAAACTGTTAAATCGTGTTAAATTGACAACTATATTGGATTTTGCTATTTTTCCCATCACATTATCCAATGGATGAGGGCTTATATGGAATTTCAAAGTACTTAGAGATTACAATATAGAAAACACCAGTTTCGTTATACATGCTAGCTACA
>NW_008358774.1:1003815-1043528 GCF_000622305.1 Nannospalax galili | reverse complement strand
TGAAGACATAGATTATATTTTACGTAAAGATTAATTACCATATGAACAGTAAAAGGTACCTGAGGCCAGACTGTATGGATTTGAATTCTGTGTTTATTATTTACTGAGTGAGAAGTCAGATCATCCCCTACCTTGATATTCTCATCTATCCAGTGGGTGAAGAAATAGTAAGATAACCTTTTTAGTGTTTTGTTCCTTAATCAAGACAATATATATATTTAAGGTGCCCTCATATAGTAAGCACCAATAATTGAGCTTAGTTATCATTTTGAAAACTTGAATGCCCTGAAATCCCACTCTGAATTTTACCAGCCCTTGAAGATGGAAAGAGTTAACTAAACAGCAATTGGCCACCTAGTAAAGTTGTATATTCCATATACTAAGGAGTGAAGATGGTAGGGAATAAGAACCTGATTCATTTCTCATCAGCATTGCCATATTGATATGGACAGAGTGATGGTCTGCAGTCATCTGGCTTGGAACTTGCACAATGGTCCTAGGGATGAGATGGCTTTTGTAAGAGCAGAGTCTTGGAGCAACAGAACCTCAGAGAAACAGGCCTGGACCACAATCACTTAGAGTGGAAAGGTTCATATTGGAACAAATGCTCTCTGAATAAGATCAGATTGCTAGTATTCAGGTGAGTGCAACTCTAGACTAGATGAAGCTTGATTTTACAGATAAAACATCTACATTTTCTTTTACTTTAATATCTATGAAAAATGAATAAGTATTGCTTATAATAATGGTTCAGACCAGAGTATAGTTCACAAAACATAATTGTGGTCGCTCTCCTGCTCGGCCCTCCACTTGTCTGGCATTGTGTCCGACTGCCACTACCTCAGCCTGGTTCCAGACCCCAGGGCTGGTGAGGAGACTGTGTCAGCGGAGCCGCATTCAAACACAGGAGAACAGGTTCAGTGATGCAGATCTGGTTTATTGCAGAAAGGCAAAAGCTTATATAGGGGTAGTAGTCCAATCATAGTACAGCGAGTAGGATACCTTATTAGCATAACAGGCTTAGCGTCTTATCACAGTATAGCGAGCCAGATGCCTTATTAGCATAGTAGGTTTCAGTTAATTGAGGTTTCAGTTTTCTGGAAGTCATGTGACCCAGGCTGTTGTTACTCAACCATTTATCTGGAAGTGACAGTTTTAGAATTTAGAGGGTGGAGAGTGGGAAGTGGTGAGCTCTAGGTATCAGTCTCATGATTTGCCTGTTGGTGTTTGTCACAAGGCATTCCTTGTGGCTCCAGCAGCCAGGCCGTTGCCTTGGGCCTGCTGTATGGCTGTCATTAAGACTTTCGCCATAGGCTCAAGCCAGTCTCCCACATATAATGATGCTTTTCGAAGGATTGTTGATCAGTGTTCTCTATTGTCTTAATTTTAGATAGATCTATTTAGTAGTACTATTCAACATTTTCTTCTAAATAACTGAGAATAAAAGTGAAAACACACTGAGCCTCAAAGGTCTCTTGAAATCAATTCAAAAGAAGGAAAAAGGGGGCTGGAGAGATGGCTCATCAGTGAAGAGCACTGACTGTTCTTGAAGAAGACCCAGGTTCAAATTCCAGCACCCACATGGCGGCTAACAGTTGTCCGTAACTCCATTTCCAGGGGATCTAATGCCCTCTTCTGCTCCTCTCTCCTCCACAGACACTGCACAACACAGGTACACTTAGATACATGCAGGCATAACACTCACACATAAAATAAAAATAAATTACTTTGAAATAAGAAAGGAAAAAAATAGCAAAAAATTTCCCCCCTTAAGTCTGAAGCCAAGAGGACGTCTGTGGAGTTGGATACAAATTCTATTCAAGAGCAATAAGGAAAATGTCATTAGGCTGAAAAAATTAAGTCCATGCTATCAGAAAAATTCACTTGTGTCGCTAGAGTTCTCTCTGGGTCTCTTGCACTATCAGTCAAACCATATAACATATCTTTATGTGCATTTATTATTATCATCATGGGGGGAGAGCGACTTACAAAGAAACGTTCACCCAGTGCCTAACTTAGGGGCGCTGTGGAGCTCTGTGCAGTGGCTCTGAGCCCGCCATATTGGATCGCTCCTGTGGCACGCGAATAGTCACCACTAGCTTCTGCCCATGCCTCAGGGGCCAGTGGTCTCACCCCAGGTCCATAAATGCCAGGCCATTCAGTCCTTGAGTTCATCTGGCTGCTGTGCATTCCACATGCCTGCTGCCCTGCATCCCTGGCGGCTCACTGTTCAGGTCCCAAGATGGTGCCACAAGCCCCTCCTTTCGCAGATAACTCTCCACAGTCAATTCTCTACAGCAGGCGTACCCCTTGGAGGAACCAGAACCCCTGGGGAACACAACTGGTGTGTAGATTATACTGCCGTATGTCTGTAAGAAACACTGCAAGAGAATGGGATGTACTTCCAGAGAAAATTGGGAACATTGTGTTAACCACCTGATGTGTGTTCTATTAAATTCAGAGTTGTTTAGTTGTCTTGAGAGATAAAAGAAAAGTCACATGTTGAGTTTCCGTAGTTAATGCATCATTACGATTTTGCATAATTTTTTCTAACATTTAGCTGGTAGGTAAAAACTTTTAGAAGAAATCACTAATTTCTAAAATAAAAATGATCACAGTTTTAATTAAATGGAAATGTAAACCGAAAGGTTACATCAGTGATATTGACAACAGGGGCTGTGTAGGTAACTTAGTGGTAGAGCACTTGCCTAGTATGGACAAACCTGGGTTTGTTACCCAGCACTACAAAATAAACAGAACATCCCCAACACCTACCCAGTAATATTGGCAATATCTGTCTTTCATTACATGATGTGAATATTTGTCAGCCTTACCAGTTTCATGCATGCACAAACATAGGCATGTGTTAGTTCACAAAAGACACTGAAGTACAGTTTCTCAGGGGCTTAGCAATAGTCACAACATCAGAAGTTACTTGCCAAGAGTCCAAAGTAGTAAATCTTGTAGTCTTTCTGAGGCAAGTTTGCACCAAATAATAGTGATATATATATATTTTTAAAATTTTATTTATTATTTTTATTTTGTGTGTATGTGTGTGTTTCCTGCATGTAGGTAAGTGCACCAGTGTCGTGCAATGCCCATGGAGGGCAGAAGAGACTGTCAGATCCCCTGGAACTGGAGCTATGGACAATTGTTAGCTGTTATGTGGGTGCTGGGATTCAAACCCGGGGCTTCTGCAAGAACAATCACTGTTCTTAACCACTGAGCCATCTCTCCAGCCCCAATAGTGATATTTTTTAAAGGTAGAATGAAATCCACATAAGAATGAGAACATGCCTATAAAAGTTTCATATCAAACTGAGATCAAAAAGGGAAGGTTTAGTTGGGGCAATATAATGTCACAGAATTCTAAACTTCTAGGAAGTCTAGTACGCATGCACATCAAAAAATGTTTTGTTTTTATTGCAAAGTTAGGCATCTAAATGCAACTTTAAAGAATACCTCTACTGAGAAAGATGGCATTATACACTCTTGGGACGAATGCTCGTACATATTTAAATTGTCTCATTTTACTTCATTATAAAACTATAGGTGAAATAAATTAATGATCTAAGTTTGTGAGTGTGAGAAAGGCAAAAAATTGCTTCATACATATAAAAATAGTGGGTTAGAAAATTATTTATGTTGTACATATAATTATTTATATATATATTCATAGTTACAGATCATGTAATTAATACCTAAGTATCTGTTAACCAATATTCAACTGTTATTAAATTTTCACAACAATATGAAAATGAGCTGAACTCTATCCTAGCCATCTTCTTACTTATTCAGCTCAAGAAAGCCTTTAACTTATAACGCAAATGCTTCTATTTACTATAGTTTGTGCCCAGAAGAAACTATATTCTTGGTATAAACCTAAATCTTAAAAAATGGCAGCAAATGTCATAGAAATAAGCAATTTATAAAGAACCATTCAATATGAAAATGCTTACTGTTTTAGCCTTAAAAGTTAATAGAACACTATTTTGTTACCTTGGTTACAGAAAAATCTGTAAAATGTGCCTTGTTCTCTGAAGGGAGTTTGTGTGTGTGTGTGTGTGTGTGTGTGTGTGTGTGTGTGTGTGTGTTACTGTAGGAAGTAGTAATATGGCAATTTGATGTATCCTTACAGATTATTTTGTTATATTATTAAGTACATTTAGTGTAAAGCTGCTTTCATCAGTTAATTAAAATACCCTTATACAAACACTGCCCCTCTGTATAAAATCCTATATCTACTTCTGTGTGCATCTTGGTTACTCTCAAACATGCAGGACTTCTGCTTTGGAAAAGGAAATAATTAGTTTTATAGTTAGCCTGAACTTTGAGAGTGGCTCAATGCTCTTATCCCCAGCTGTGAACTCTGAGAATCACTGGGCTTGAAATAGAAGATATGTTGGAATTGCTTCTTCTTTATGTTCTTCTTGGTCTTGGAAGCAGGCAGAAATGAGTCATCCATAGGGACCATAAGGAGATGGAAATGATGAGGTGCAAACAGCCTGACTTTTCAATTTCCTTTCTTTCACCATTGCCACTTTCTTAGAATGAGGAATGCTCACAGATAGGATACACTGGCCAAAAGCAAGTCTGTGTGAAGGAAATCAGTACATTGGAGCATGACCTCTCTGTTTCCATGAAACTGATACACTGAGTTCAATTCCATCCAGTAAGGAATAAAGTAGGAAAGCTGCTCCCTTTCTTGTTCCACATTTCCTACCTTCTCATCTGTAGTTCCAGAAGGACTTTCCAGTCATCTGGCTAGGAAAGTAGACAGTCGAAATGGCTAGCTGTCCTACAATAATGTTTCCCCTTCTTCTTTAGCTACTGAATTCTGAATCTTACTAATTATTAATTATTGAACATCCTATAAGAAAATTATATTTTCCAGCCTCCCTTGCAGCTATATGTTCATGTACATAACTACATGTAGTTGGATGACCCCCAATCTGAACTACTAGATTTGAATGGAGGAGATGAATCTAATTTCTGTGTCATGTATTTCAAGGAAAAGTGAGTGCCTTTGTTTTCTCTTTCTTCTCTGGCTGATGAGAACAGAGCTGATAACATTAGCTTAAATGAGGTCGTGGAAGCACTGGGTTAAAGATGGAGAATTTAGAAGAGTCCTGGACCCCTTTTGACTGATAAATCTTCTTCCTTAAACTTGGGACATGGGGAATGTGCAAGTGGAGAAATGGCTCAGCATTTAAGAGCACAGACTACTCTTGCAGAGGACCAGGGCTCAGTTACCAGTACTCACAGGGGGTTAACCACTGTCTATAAATCAAGTTTCAGGGAATATGACATCCTTTTCTGAACTCTGCAGGCACTACATGCACAAGGTACACTTATATGCATGTAGGCAAAAACATTCATACAAGTAAAATAAAAATAAATATATTTTAATATATGTGTGTATGCATGTGTTTAGCTGAATGCTATATAATAAGAAACACTGTGCCAGGCAGGAGAAACCTCCCTTCAAGTTGTTGGTCAGGGTAGTCCAAGAGACTCCCAAAATAACACAGACTTATGCTACAACCTTGATTACCTCCCAGAACTTGAAGTTAAGACCCTATTGCTGAAGATGAGACATACTTTGGACACAAGAATTGAAACCACAGAGCTGGAACTGACATGGAAGCTTCCTCCCTCTTCCCTGAAGACTAGCTCTCATAGTATCAGAGGATACTATTGAATCTTCTAAGGGAGATTAAATCAGTCAGTGGTCTAACCCAAGTCTTAAAGCCTAATAACCACAACAATGTCACAGCAAATTATCTCTATGGGTACAGTAGTGGCACTTTTATCTAGGGGTTAATCAACAGCTGTCTAATTGGACTCAAAGCCTGCTCAATGGGAGGTAACTCACCTGTGGCACTGTAAATTTAGCCAAATACACATGGCTAGAAAGGTCATAGAGTCTAAAGAAAAACCTGTATTTGTCACATGGCTAGACAAATGTAATTTCTTACTATATGCTAAAATGTATCCTTATATTTACAGACAATTATTTCTTTTACTACTCATCAAAGAAACTTATTTTTACAACAGATGGAGATTAATACAAAGTTCCTCAACTGCTCAAATGCAAAGAATAAGCAACTGTAAAATGCCCAGCCCTAAGTGACAAATCTCCAATGAACACATAAGGATCAGGGACTATAGTAGAACTAGGAGCAGAGAGAAAATGCATCTCTCAGCTCTCACCAATGAAGCTTCTTCATACAACAGATGGTGATTAACAGCAACAAAAAGCCACAAGTGGCCAAAATGTAGAGAATAAGAGACTGGAGAATGCACAGGACTCCTATATCAACCTTCTTCCAACCAGGGCTCAGGGACCATTGAGGAAGAGGGGGTGGAAAGATTGCAAGAGCCAGGGCTGGTGGATTACCACAAAGAAACAAGAGTTTTCCAGTTTTCTGGGAACTTGCTCATATGAACTTACATCAATGATGAAAACTTAAAGCAGACAAAAACCCAGCATAGAACTTGGAAAATGGGTAAGAAGCCCCAATCTTAGCTGAGGATCTATTGGCAACTGAACACTGCTGGGTGGTCATCTTTAAGAAATTGGCTCTAGATAGGTTGACCAGGCTCCAATGGATGAATACACACCAAAGGACATCTGCAAACACAAACTTAGCTGGATAAGCCTTATCATATATGACAGGATGCATGAAATCTGGCAGGGGTCTACAGAAAGGTGCAGATACAGAAGGGGGTCTAAATGTGATTAAGATATACTATATGAAATGCACCAGAAATCAATTTAAAAATAGAAAAAAAGAAACAGGGAAAATAAGATATTAAAAAAAATCTTGGGACATGGGAGAGAATTAAACTCTTAGTTACTACACTATTTTGTTGGGTTTCTTATAGCTATGGCCCTGAGATAGTCCCTAAGGTTACAAATAAGTAAATCAAACTTTATTGTTCATAAGGATCATTTAGAGATCATGTAAAAATATAGATTCTTACTCAATGTGAGTATTGGATAAGTTTATATGTCAGCTTATTAATCTGTGGTGCTATGGTGCCCAGTTGTTTGGCCAAACATTGGTTTAGATGTTGCTTTGAGAATAATTTATGGATAATGAAAATATACAATGAGTTGATTTTAAGTAGAATATTTGTGAGCAATATTGTGGATATACTTCATCTAATCATTTAAATATCTTCAAGACAAAAAACAAGGTTTGTCAGAGAAGTAGGAATTCTGTTTCAATATGTAACATGGAAATCCTGGTGGGTTTCCTGCTTACTTGCCTTTCCTATGGACATGAACTTTGTGAGCCAATTTCCTGTAATAAGCATCCTCTCACATATGCATACATATACATGTACACACATCAAAAATATTTTCTATTTGTTCTTCTGTGTCTATGGAAAAATCTGGGAAATATATAGTAAGACTAGAACAAGCTCTGAGAGTTTGTATTTCTAATCGGTTCTTGATACTGCCAGTCTGAGCACTATGCTCTGTGTTGTAAGATCACAGAAGACTTATCTTTAAGAAACCTGTTTCAGTCTGGACTTTGATATTCACTTGCTGTGACTCCTTAAGAATGTCATTTAATGTGTAGATATCAATTTCTCATCTATGATGTGCAAATGTTGGTCTAAGTGATATCAGTCATCCTTTCAGTTCTTATACACTGTATTCCTAGTATGTTGATTTTCCTGGCCAGAGGGCCTAGGGTGAGAGGGTAGTGTAGGGAGAGGAGTAGTGCAGGGCTGACTCCAGGAATTTATGAAATGGTGTGTCCACCAAGCATGGCTTGACATCCTGGTTGAGGTCATTACCTGCTCTTTTCTCTAGCTGGATGTTTCTAAGTTCTGTGGGTAGCCATTTAGCTGGTGATGTCATATTTGCTAAAATTTGATACCTAAGGAAAATTAATTTTGACCTTTTAGGTGTGGAAGAGATATCTAAGAATTTGATCATCTGTTTTCCCCACCAATCTCACTTCCTCGGTATAAAAGATATACCGAGTCTAGTGAAATGAAACAATTTCCTTATGTCTCTAAACTCTATTAAACACACATATTACATACATCATAATAACTGTAGAATAATATTAAATAATAATGAAGTATATTAATGAGTTTACTCTACTTCCAAAACCTGGTATTAGTGGGTTGTAGATTTTGAAAAATTTAGTAGTGCTATGATTATCTTATTCATTCTTTAAGAACAGTGGCAAAACCTTAAAATTATAATGTGTTGAAGTTGTGCTTTTGTTTAAATGTGTTCATGCTTGTGAACAAGCCTGTGCTTATTCAGACATTCCTTCTTCCAGGGTGACCTGCTTTTGTCTTCCTGCTTTGCTTTCGAAACTTAAAACTTTAAAGAAGAATTTAATAAGGATGGCTTGGAAGCATGGGTGAGGGTCTATTCACAGAGGTATAGACAATTTACCCAGGAGGAAAATTTACCACTGAAGGAAAGTTGCTTCCCACCGCCAGACAGTTTTCTGTGGAGACTCTTGAATCACTCTCCTCTCCATGAATATTGATAATCCCAATGTTGTACAAATCTTTGTAGGTATTCATAGCTGTTAGTTGGATATACTGGCCATTTTATGCCTGGAAGATATTATTCCACAACTCTATTTAGCCTTTACATCTTCCCTCTCCTCTTCTGTGGTGTTCTCTAAGCTTTGGAGGGGGTGAGCTAGATATCCCGTGTAAGGTATATTCTTACTTAATCCCAACATGTTGACCAGTTGTGACTTTCTGCAGTAACTATGGCCCACTACAAAAAGAAGTTTCATAAACCAAAATACTTAAACTCATTGTGCCATCCCTACCCATAAAAAAGCACAGAAGTAGAAAGTGGCCTATTTGGGAAGAGGATGGGGATCAATATGAATAGGAGGTGGACAAGAGAGGATGACAGGAGGTACATATGATCAAGATGCATTACATACATGCATGAAGATGTAATAATGAAGCCCAATATTACACACAATTGTTAAATGTTAATAAAAAATGTCTTTTAAAAAAGAGAAAAAAAATCAAGGAATTTCTTATCCACAACTAAAATGGAACTGTAATCATTTTTTTTAATGGTGAAACTATTTCTGTCTCTACTACAGAATGTTTAACTATCAAATAGGTACATTTAAATGTACAATGACACCCAACCCCTGAGCAGGCGATCTTTATTTAGGAATCATGATTCCGTCACTGTTCTGTTGGCTTAGTACCCCCTATTGATATAGTACAACTATGGGTTTACTCTTATATTGATGGTGCTTCGGCTAGGCGTGTCTCAGCAGAGAGGCAAAAGTATAATGCCCTGGGAACATACAGCAATTCATTTGAAATATGTTGGAGTAAAGAAATTTTTTTCATAAAGAATTTTTTTTCATTCTAATGTGAGTGGTTGCATATATGTGCGTATTAGTCCTGTGTGTGGTGTGTGTACTTGTGATTTTATACACATTTGAATTTGAGGGTAAGAAGTGGAAAAAAAAAAAAGAAGCTAATTCCTATTTCTTGGAATGCGAATTTGCATGCAATGTAAACCTTTGAATCATCCTCTTATTTTCTTAGTGTCAAACACTCTTTGTCTCCTTCCTTACCTTCAACAAAACTTCCCTAAGGGGATTTTTGTAATAGATGCTTCTTCTCTTTATGTGTAAATGACAGGCTGCTGAGGGGGAACTATCAGGAGGAATAGAGGGCACAAGACCAGAAACAGGAAACAGCTGACACCTCTAGCTGAACAACTTTTCTCCCCCACATATGGGAGTAAGAACAGAGAAAACAGAAAAACAGAGAGATGGCTTATTGCATTGAGCAAAACCTTGCCCTTTTCTTAATTTGCATCCACTTAATTAATTTTGACTGTCTCTGGAAAGAGAAGTGAGATAGAAAGCTTAAAACAGGTAAGTCTTGCATCAGTGTTTTGTATTCGACACCCACCATATTGATAGTAGTCTGCTGTAGAGGAGGCTGATGTTCCTTTCCTGAGCTATCAATGACTCACCAGAAATCCTGACACTCTCTGTTCTCCACAATGCAAGCAGCATCCTTTAGTGTGGCAGAAAGCACCATAGCAGTCTGATTAACACTTGTTGGTTTGTTTGGCTTTTAAGATTATTTTAAATTAATTTTTACAGAGTTGTGACCTGAATGGCAATCAGCAAGCATGGACATATAGTTTACATTTGCTGTGTTTCCCCTGACTTGCTGAGGAATGGCAATTTTTATCAGACTCTGAGAACTTGGGCTTAGTTTAGTGGCTTCTTGTGAATGTATCAGTTAGCTGTGTTGCTTTAAAGTGGTCAGAGTATTGTTAACTAATTTGCATGAGGAGTCAGCTTCATTTAGTGGCAGAATTCATGTTCATCTGCTCCTGTCTGCTCCTTTCCTCTTAGTGTTCATCTACTTAGAATGTGGGATCAGCTGCATGTCTTTGGCCCTCTATCGAACCCTGACAACATAATGGGCCTATTCTGTATTAATTCACAATGTCTGGTTTGTCTCCAGCAGTTTACCAGATGGATCTCTAGGCATTCTCCTCTCAAACTCTTTATTAAATATTTATAGAGCCAGATTGCAAATGGACCTTGCTTTGCCCCTGGAGCTATGTGGAAGGATCTCTGGACCAAAGAGGATCAAGTCAGCCAGTTCAGGGGAGAAGAAAGAAACATTTTCTCCAAGAATTTGCAAATATACACTGAATCATTGAGTTACTCAAGGTAGTGCGATCATGAGCAGGCCAGCAAATTTCCTCACGGTAACAGAATGTTACCTTGCAAACAGGAAGCTGTTACATGAAGAGATAAATGTCTGTTAAGTACATGAATAAATCCAAGTACTGAAGTTAAGTCCATGCAAAGTGAGTAATAGCGACTTTTGCCTATGCAGTATGTACCTATATCTAAGGAGTTGCCTAAAGAATCAAGGAGTTTTTAAAAACAAGCAGATTTTGGACTTAAGAAGCAGCCAAAATATTCATGGACATGTAGAGAAAGGTGCTCAAATCAAAATGCCCAGGTGATTCAAGTTTCTACTGAGTTGAGGAGTTGAGGGCCTGAGATAGGTGCTGAGGAGGCTTACTCAGGAGAAAATGTCCTGGTGTTTGCAAAGGTGGGCAACCTCCAGAGAGGTGCGTGAGTTAAAAACAATGGTGATGCTCTTTGGGTTGTAGATCTGGGAGAGGAAATTTGCACTCCAAGGTATACAGTAGTGCTTCTACAGTAGGTGCAAAGACGATAGCGTGCATGCTTCTTTATGAATCACATAATCTTTGGCCTAGCAAAGGCACAGTGAGCTTTTGGTTCTTCTTGTCTTTGGACAATTCCCTTTGAAATTGTCCCAAAGATTTGGAGGCTAATCCAGGGAAATGTTATTGTGCCAGATTATAACCACATACTTGATTTTAATGCCACAAGACAAATGATAAACTCCAGCTTTTAAAGGTATTTATTTCAGTTATTCCAGGAAATCTTTCAAGAATTCTTACTTAACATTTTAAATGATAGTGCTAATTTGGCAGTATATGAAAACATGAAATATCCTTTTCATTTGACTAATTCCATGAATTAAGCCAAGTTATAACAACAAATGCGCTCTCTGGAAAATAATATTTATTATTGTAAACGCTGAACTTGATACTTCTACTTGAGCCAAGAAAGTTCCAAGCTGTTCTTCTATGCTTTGAAGAATCTTCTATTTCCAGTTCTATTGAGATAGCTGTTTGTCACCGACATTCTAAGGTATCCAGGGTATTGTAATAAGAACTGTAGAAAGATTAGAATAGAAATAGATTCTTGACTTGTCCATGCATTTGAGGGAGTTCATAATCTGATAGTGTCAGATGGGAGAATTATAAGTGAACACTTTAAGAGCAGTTTCTTAGAAAACCAAGTATGACATAGCCAAGGCCACATACACAGTTCATGAGTGATTAAGACCAAAGAGGGTCAATAGTCTCCATTTTCTTGGTGTCAAGCATTTTTCTCCATCCTCCCCAGGCTCTATTGAAACAATCTTTGGGGATTTTTCTCATAGATGCTATTCCTTCTTTGTATCTAAATAACAAGGCTGTTGAGAAAAATAATAGTCTTAGAAGCACAAAGGGCATAAGATCAAGATGTATGTAAAGCAGATTAAGCCCTGTGATTGGTGTAAGGTAGAAACTGAATATGTGTAGCTAATGATGTTTATACAAGGAAAGGTCCTTCTCTTGGTGTGTGGTGTTGTATTATAATTCTGGCCTGTTATGGGTAACAGCAAGTGTTACAGGCTCCTACTGTGGAAATGACTTGGAAACCTTCATGTGCATGACCAAGAGCCTCACTCAAGTCCACCTTCAAGAAATGATATGCTTCGGGGGAAAGATTTGGTTACAGCATCAGCAATGTGACGCTGTATCTCTGTTGACAGCATGCAATTCAGAATGCCAGAAACTCAGATTGCCCCAAGGACAAGTGCAGACGTTCTGAGCTCTTTCAATGTCGGCCGTAGGAAGGTCTGTCTAACCTGTGACCTATGGCTCAGTGTATGGCAGGATAGATATGGGTGGGACCCAATACATTTGAAGATGATGATGTATACTGTCAGATGGTTGTATATCCTGTCAACATCAGCTTCACAGAGTGTGTTAAGACTATTCGTTCCTTTGGTATGAACTCTGAGAAATCCTAGTCATACTTATTCACCAGAATAAATGACTATGTGGATAACTGAGTCACAACAATGTTGTTGCTTGCTGATGCTGGGCCTTTCTTGGAATCATTGTACCACTCTGTCAAAGTACATCACATAGCAACGGAAACTATTTCATGGCATTTGTAAAATTTTATGCAAATTCCCAGAGGTGGAAGTAGCAGAGATTTTCCCATCTTCCCACACTTGAGGTGTGTGGGAGCTAATGAAAGGGTACCGGATATCCAGTCAAGTCTTCAGAAAGAAAAACAACAGAAAATGTGGTCATATTTAGAATTCTTTCTGAAATTGTGTTGGGATTTTATTTGGCTTTAACAAACCTAGCCTCATCATAGAGCAAGCCTTTGGATCTGAATTTTAAAACACAGATTACATTTTTGTGTTACAGAGGAAGAAGACCACCAGGGGAAGGCAACTTTATTATCCACAAAATCAAAGTAATACAATTCAAAAAGTGTTTTCTTTTCTGAGTTGTTAAAATTCATAACTTCTAAAAAGCACATTTTTCTTTTTCTTTTTTCAGAGTTCACCAAGTAAGACAGAGTGAGCTGGGTCATTACCATTCTCATCTGTTTAGATTTATACGATGCATACATTGAAGTGAGCATCTGGACAGTCAGAGAATACATGTCGTTTGAAGGCCTTGTAGCATGTTTTTTTCCCTGTTGAGGGCATCCCTTTGAAAAGCAACATAAGTAGAAAGATAACATGCAGCTAAAGAGAAATACTTTTAAAAGCCAAAATTATTAGAAGCAGAAATATTGATACCTTTACTTCACACAATAAAGGTAGAAGTCAGCTCATAAAGCACACTACAGATATAAAACATACTATCTGAGCTTTATCTTGCATCCAGGAAGTCAGTGAGCTTGAACTCATATGTGACTTCCAAGGCAACTAGCTGTAACCACAGTGCCTATCAGGCCCCAGAGGATATTTTTCAGCTTGGGTAAGTATTTCATAGAGACATTCGAGCCAGGTGCTTTATGTAGTAGGATTGGTGATTCAGTGTGCAGCATTTAACAATGTGAGTCAGAATTAAATGGATGTCTCAGTATTATAGTTGGGGAGCTAATGGAAGGGCCACCTCTCAGATGAGTCATTGAACACAGAGCCTGCTCCAGGCCACTTGCGAAAGCTTGTGCAATGATTTCACAAGCAGCCAAGATGATAACCTTGATGTTCTGTCCTTTCTAAGTTCAGATGATCATGCTGCTCATCTGTGTGTCCCCCAAAATAGATCTGAGCTACAAAACCACCTTTCATCATCCTTTATTATCCTTTCCTTTCTGTGCTGGGCCCCTATTCATTACATGTAAAAATGCAATTACTGTATTTTAACTCTTAATGCATTCTGTTATAAGTAAAATGCCCTTGTTATTTGTAGTCTCCCTTTCCTCCAAAATTATTTGAAAAAGCTTATAAAAGACATAGACATGCTATAGCTATTCAAGCAAGGACAAATGAATGTGATTATAAACTACATTAGGTCAAGAATGAATTTATAGGTTAAAGATAGCTTTTGAAACTGAACATCAAATTTGGCTTTGAGCTTCCTGAAAATTACTTTAAACTTATCCTTCTGCTGGTTTTATAAAGGTCAGTGTATGCCTTACTATTTTCTTTACTAGAATGTAAGCTGATGAGGGAGTTGGCACTTCTGTTGAGTGTGGCTTATCAACCAGATCGCAAGATTTTGGGGTAGTTAATCAGAATGGAATGTGAGAGTAGGTAAGCAGGGTAAGACGTCAAAGCAACACAGAAACAATTCTTTGTCCTTATTCTCAGCAAGGTCACACTGGTCATTTAGATGAAATGAATTGTACAATTGAACCATAGAACACATAAGGTAACCAATGTTAATAAAATCTTGGCAGTGATAACAGTATGGGAAATATAGCTTTAGTAACTATTTGGTTTGATATTTATCTGAGCAGTTGTTAAAGAGAGGCAGGAGGCAAGCTTTTAGCTGGCTTCTTCATCGCTTTCTCAGGACAGCAATCTCAGAAGTAGCCCCAGGGTGGACAGAGTGACTGAGGACCTGTCCTTTATGTCAGGATTGGTGTCTTCTTAACCTGTATGTTTCTGTATAATCTTGATGCTGTCAATTCATCTAAACAACAGTATTCAATACCTTTCTTAGATCTATGAACTTCCTATTACAGGTTTTTGACCAGGGTTACAGTATCAGGTATGGATCCTTCTGTGGAGTGGGTCTCAAATCCAATCAGAGAACACTTATCCCCTTAACAGTGGCTACTAATTCACAAGTGGGCACATCATGCCTGGAAGGCTGGTCTCCTATATCATAGGATTCACAGCTGGGTAAGATCATTGATGTCTTTTCTTCTCCAGCAACCTGCATAGCACCTTGTGGCACTATGAAAGCTAGCCAGCAAGGAAAAGTTTCAAGCTCAGTTCCACCTTGATTTATTTATGTCTTGCATATGTTGCATGTGTTCTCTTCAGCAATGAGGTCTTTTCTAGTTCTGATGAGCAACCAGAGGAATGCCAAGTGCCTGTGCACTTTTGGGAGTTTCCAGGGCCTCTGTGATCAACAACTCATAAGGAGATATGGTGGTTTCTAAGAACAGTGTCTCCCAAAGGCTCATGTATTTGAACATTGGTCCCAGTTTCATCATTTGGGGAGGTTATGTAATTTTTAGGAGGTTCAGGAAATATATTACTTGGGACAAATATCTCCATAGTTGTACTAGTTGGATATACAATCCTTTGTGTATATGCCCAGCAGTGGAAGAGATGGGTCATATAGTAGATCTACTTCTAGATTTTTGAGAAATCCTCACATTGATTTCCATAGTGGTTACACAAGTTTACATTACCATTAGGAGGGGATAGGGATTCTTCCTTTTCCACATCTCATCAGCAACAGTCTTGTTCAGCCCTGGACTCTTTATGCTACTGAACTACCAGGGAAAATGTACCCAATGGCACAACAGAGGCATGAAGGTTATGATGGTAACCAACTGCATTCTGATTGCACTTGGGTTCTGCTCCACAGGAAAAAAATCATCTCTCTTCCTCAGCCATGCCGAATTTTTGACTGGCAGGCTCATGTATTTGAACATTGGTCCCAGTTTCATCATTTGGGGAGGTTATGTAATTTTTAGGAGGTTCAGGAAATATATTACTTGGGACAAATATCTCCATAGTTGTACTAGTTGGATATACAATCCTTTGTGTATATGCCCAGCAGTGGAAGAGATGGGTCATATAGTAGATCTACTTCTAGATTTTTGAGAAATCCTCACATTGATTTCCATAGTGGTTACACAAGTTTACATTACCATTAGGAGGGGATAGGGATTCTTCCTTTTCCACATCTCATCAGCAACAGTCTTGTTCAGCCCTGGACTCTTTATGCTACTGAACTACCAGGGAAAATGTACCCAATGGCACAACAGAGGCATGAAGGTTATGATGGTAACCAACTGCATTCTGATTGCACTTGGGTTCTGCTCCACAGGAAAAAAAATCATCTCTCTTCCTCAGCCATGCCGAATTTTTGACTGGCTTAATATTGCACAGGTCTGGTCCAGGCAACCACAACCACTGTGATTTCGAGAGTTCAACAGCCCTGCCATGTCACAGAAGACAGTGATTTGGTATTTCTTGACCTCTGGCTCTTACAATCTTTTTACTTCCTTCTGTGACGTTTTCTGAGCCTTGGAAGAAGCTGTGACATAGATGTCACATTTGTGACTGAGCACTCAATAGATACTTATTCTCTGTGCTATGAACAAACATAAGTCTCCGCATTAAGCACCATCCACTGCACAAAGAAACTTAACTTTTGATGAGGTCTGAGAGCTAATCTTACAGATAGATAGATACAGATTTAGAGAGTGCTTTGATACTATGCCCATTTAGCAAAATAATAGCAGTAGGTTCTCACTTAGGGCCCATGATCCCCCAGCTACGGGTCCTTTGCCCTATTGATAGTCTCATACCTGATTTCTGGCTTATGGAACAGACCTCAAATCTAATCAGAAAGTGGTTGGTTATGCACAGAACATTCATACTATTATTTCTCCAAGGTGCATATCTTGCTAGGAAGGTCATTTGTAGCCCTCAAGGTTCACAGCTGGGTAAGACAGTTGATAATTTTTCTCCCTCAGCAAGGCTAGTGATTCTTCTCTGATAACTCTGTATCCTACCATTTTTCTGAAAGTGTTTGTTATAGGTGTTTCTGTTGGAATCTTTAGGATTTCTTATGTATAGCATTATTTTGTGTGTAAAAAGGGACACGTTAAATTATTTTCTTATCTGTATCACTTTTATTTTTTTGTTCTATTTATAACTTTGAGCAGTGAATTGAATAAAAATAGAGACAGCGAAGAGCCTTATTTTGTTTCTAATTTTAATAGGATTATTTAGCGTTTTTCTCCATTTAGGATGATGGTGGTTATGAGCTTGTCTTTATTATTTGAGCTATCTTACTTCAAACTTTATTGTCTCTATAACTTTTAACATGAAAGGATGTTGGAATTTGTCAAAGGCCTTTTCTACATCTACTGAAATGATCATGAGGTTTTTTTTTTTTTACTTAGGTCCATTTATGTTATTTATTCTATTTATTGGTTTGCATATATTGAAACATTCCTATATCCCTGGGATTTATCCAACTAGATTGTGATGAATCATCTTTTATATGTATGCCTGTATGTGGTTTGCAAGTATTTTGTTGGGAATTTTGACATCTATATTCATCATTGATATTGGCCTGTAGTAGTTTTCTTTCTCTGTTGTGTCTTTATCTGCTTTTGATATTAGAGAAATGCTAGCTTTATAGAAAGAATCTGGATGTATTCTTTCTATTTATGTTTTGTGGAATAATTTGAGCAGTATTGGTCTTAATTCTACTTCAAAGGTCCAGTAGAATTCTCCTGTGAATGCATTTAGACTTGGGCTTTTAAAATCAGAATTTTTTTTTATTACTGTTGCAATTTCCATGTTTTTATAGGTATGTTTAAATTATTGAGCTCATCTTGATTTAACTTAGGTAGATCTAATAAATTGAGAAATTTATGCATTTCTCTTAGTTTTTGAATTATTGAAATATAGCTTTAAAAATTTATTTATTATTTTTATTTTATGTGTATATGTGTATTGACTGAATGTAGGTAAGTACACCCGTGTCATGCAATGCCCACGGAGGACAGAAGAGTCTGTTGGATCCCCTGGGACTGGAGTTGCAGACAGTTGTTAGCTGCCATATGGGTGTTGGGATATGAACCCAGGTCTTCTGCAAGAACAACCAATGTGCTTAACTGCTGAGCCATCTCTCCAGCCCCTGAAATATAGGTTTTAAAAACATGTACTTATGATTTTCTGAATTACTTTATTATCTGTTGTAAACTATCCTTTTTCATCTCTAATTTTATTAGTTTGGTTGCTTTCTTTTTTACTTAAATTGGCTAAGATTTATTAATATATACTTTCAAAGACCCAATTAATCATTTCATTGATTTTTAAAATATATTTTTGTTTACCTTCATTAATTTCTGTCATGACTTTGATTGTTTTTTCCTGTCTATTGCTTTTAGGTTCAGTTTGCTGTTTTTCTAAGCTCTTAATATGCATCTTGAAGTTGTTTATTTTTTATCTTTAAAATATACATTTTCTGCATTAAGATTGCTTTCAATGTATTCAAGAGGTTTGGGTATCTTGTGTTTTTATTTTCATTTGATACCAAGAATTTTGTAATTTCCATCTTGGTTTCTTCAATGACTCATTAAGCATTCTATAAGAATGCTTAGTCTCTCTGCATATGTGCATTTTCTAGAATTTCTTGGGGTATTGAATTTGTGTTTTTTTTTTTTTTTCCATCGTGGTTATATAAAATGCATGAAACAATTTCAATTTTCCTATATTTACTGAGATTTGCTTTGTGTCCCAATATATGGTCCAACTTGGAGAAATTTCCCTGGGTTACTGAGAAGGATGTATTTTCTAGAGCACTGACTGCTCTTGCAGAGGACCCAAGCTCAATTCTCAGCACCCATATGGTGGGGTCCTTAACTCCAGTTCCAGGGGAATCCAAAGCCCTTTTCTGACCTCCGTGGCATTGCACGAGATTATTAAAAAAATAAAAATAAAAAAAAAAACGATTATTTTTATTTTACATGTAGGAGTGCAAGACCTGCATGTATGTAAGTGCACCCATGTCTTGCAATGCCTGCAGAGGTCAGAAGAGGGCATCAGATCCCCTGGAACTGGAGTTACCTATGACTGTCATGTAGGTTCTGGGAATTGAACCTAGGTCCTCTGCAAGACCAGCCAGCGCTCCAAACTGCTGACCATCTCCCCAGCCCCAGAAGAACGTATATTCTATAGTGTAATAGTAGAACATTCTGTAGATGTCTTCAAGGTCCACTTGGTCTATCTTCTCATTTAGCTCTGATGTTTTGCAGTTTAGTTTTTGTCTGGATGTTTTGTCCATTAATCAAAGTGGGGTACTGAAGTCACCTACTATTGCTGAGTTGGAGTTAATTTGTGGTTTAATGCCTACTCATGTTCATTTTGTGAAATTGGGTGCAGTCAAGTTTGATGCACAGATTCTTAAAATTGTAATGTCTTCTTGGTGAATTATATCCTTGATCAGGATTAAGTGATCATCTTTATCTCTTCTGATTAGCCTTGGCTTGAAGCCTATTTTATCAGATATTGTAATAATGATGTTTGCTTGTTTCCCGGTCCCATTTGCTTGGAATACATTTTTCTATCCTTTCTTGCTAAGGCAGTGAGTGTCTATCTTTGAAGGTGAGGTGTTTTTCTTACAGACAACAAAAATTGGATCCTGTTTTCTGATCTGATCAGCAAGCTTATGTTTTTTTGATCTGACCATTAATATTCAGAATTGTTAAAAGTATATATATATTAATTTTGTTGGTTTTGTAATGTTTCTTTTCTTAGTCCTATTTTGCAAACATTATACTAGCATCATTTATTTTTTTCCTCACAGCCTCTTGGAGCTGTTATCCTTTTCTTCAGTCAAAAGTGTTCCTTCCAATAATTTTTGTAGAACTGGTTTGGTCATATTTTTTAGCCTATTTTTTTTAACATGTAATGTTTTCCATTCTTCTTCAATTATGATAGATAACTTTGTTATCAAATCATAACCATAGGGTGGATTGCCATCTGCACTCTTTCAGAACATGAAGTACATTGCTCCAAGCTCTTCTGGCTTTTACACTTTCTACTGAGACATTAGACGATATTCTTATAGGCCTTCCTTTATATGTGAGTTGGACCTTCCTTCTTGCAACTTCCAATATCATTCTTTCTTCTATGTATTCAGTGTTTTAACTATAATACGGTTTTATTTTCTGATCCTATTTGTTGTTCTGTGTGACTGTTCAAAATGAGTCTCTTTCTTTAGATTTGGGAAATTAGCTTGTAGAGTTTTAGTGAAGATAAGTTATATGGCTTTGACCTGGAATTCTTCATCTATACCCATAATTTAAAGATTTGATAGTTTTATGGTGACCCGGAGTTTCCATGTATTTTCTTCTTGAATGTTTTTAAAATTGTAATTTGCTTTGATTGAATGGTCTAATTCTTCTACCTTGTCTCCAACCTCTGCTGTTCTGTCTTCTATGAAATCCACTAGGTTTGTGAGGTTTTTCCAGAGCATTTTTAAAATTAAACTTATTGGATTGTTCATTTTCAGTTTACATTTCAGTTTGGGTTTTCTTCAGTATTTCTATCTCTTTACCAAATTTAGTTATCATATCCAGAATTGCACTCACTATTTAATCCAGCTATTCATTTGTGTTTTCTTGAACCTCAGTCGGGAGCTTATTCTTAAGTTCATTCAGATGTTTATTCATATCCTCTTTAAATTCTTGAACTCTTTGAACATATTTATGAATTTTGTTTTGAATCATGTGTCTTGAGTTTTATCTAAGTTGTTTCATTAGGGATAATTATAGGTATTATGATCTTTATAGGATACATAGTGTCTTGGTTTTTCACATTGCTTATGTTTTTGTAATGGAACCTGAGCTTAGGGGAGCAAATCTCTTAACAGTTGGCACAAGCAGCTGGAAAGTATCCTAAAGCTAGGTGATGGGTGGGGCAACATGGGAGAATCCTTGAGAGTATGGGGCTGAAGGGAGCTGTTCTCTTGATGGGACTGACCATGTGGTTGTGTGCCTGATGTGATCCCAGGGAGCATGGAGCAGAGCAGATGTTGAGCCTGGGTAGGGTGTCTTAACCAGGGAAGGCTGTGTGGACAGGGTGCTACCTGGAGAACCTGCAGTGTATTGGAGCAGAGTCCCAGTGATGGGGGGGAGGGTATCACAGGAGAGGTGCCCAGACAGTTGGGCAATCTAGAGAGGAGGAAGGAGTGTCACCTTCTCAGCAGAAGGTCAACAGAAGGTCTCCGGAAAGGTATGTGGAGAGTTAGCCTAAGGAAGAAGAAGGAGTGGCGCTTGCCTTGCTATGTTGCGGGCTCTTAGTCCTGGAAAAAGTGGGACAGTAAGTTGGGCAGTTAGGGCCTCTTTCTCTTTTCTTAAACATAATTGTCATAATAGAGATTGTTGGGGCTTTAGGGAATGATAGTTACATCAATTTGTTTGTTTTAGCAAGTAATTTTTGAAAGCAGACAAAGAGACATAACCATGTAAGATTTCCATCATTTCCTCAAGGCAGGTAGATAATTCCCCATCTGAGAGACCACTTCAGTCTGCAGAAGAGATTCACCCACACTTGCTGCCTATGCCCCTGCTGTATTTGGGACAGAGACACTAGTCTCTAGATCCATTTCTGGAATCTGAGCTGTTACTGTGTGGAAGCAGGAGTTCCAGAATGTATGGATTCATAAGAGGTCAAAACCACAAATAAGCAAAGGCAGGGCATGTACTACAGGATTTTTTTTTTTTTTTTTTTTTTTTTACAAAAAAATCCCAGTATGTCACTCCTCTGACTGTGGTAGAAAAGAGTCAGGATGAGGCCAAAGGTGAGGCATTTTCCAGATGGAGTGGATGCCACTTCTGGATGCTTAGTGGGATCAGAAGGAGAGCTAAATGCCTCCCGTTATGTTCTCCTACACGAACCTGTTGATGAATATAGAATCAGGAAATGGGGCTCCTCAAATACAGCAAAAAACTTAATCATAGCAACGGGCTCAATACACAGAAGTTCTGTTGCTATTCAGTGAATGAATTACTGACAAATAGATACTGGTCATGTCTCACGCACAAGTGAAGCTCTCCACATTTCACCCTCTGCCAGGATTACAAGGGAATTATTCTTCTCACCTGTGACCCGGAATTCCTTCATCAAAAGACCTCACGTTCTGTAGGACTGTTTGATGGATCTCCTCAGGGCTTGACTGGGCTGGCTAGTGCTTCATAATGTTTAATGGGTTACATGACATCAAATAGAGTTAAACAATTGGGAACCTGTAAGATGAAGAAAGAGAAAGAAGAAAGTGACAGAGAAGAAGGAAGAGAAAGGATGGTTTTGTGTTGGTAGATGTGACCTCTCATCCTAACACCATTCAGATCTTCCGTGAAGTCTCCAGTGCCCAGAAACACCTTTGTATAGTAAAGTCCTCAGGGATTTAGTAAAATGGCCTGAGTTCCACATTTTGGAGTCAAAGGGCTAAAGGAGTCTTACTACTAAAGGCAACTGTGAGTGAAAGTAGGTTATAAAGACTCTGAATACACAGGTCAGCATCCCTATTGATAGGTAAACACAGAGTCTATGGACCCTTCTAATGCTGAATTGTTCTACAGATTCTGTTAATGTACCTATCTTATACAGAAGTCGTTTTTTTCTCTATGGTCTAGTTAGTGTGACATTCCATCAAAAATACAATAATAAGACAATAAAGTTACCAGAATTTCCATTTTAAAATATGGCATTTTAGTCCTTGAAGCATGAATAGAAATGAAATAATACTCAAACTTTTTATCAAATTTCACAAGTTATAATGGATATTCCAATTATTTTGTGTAAATTACATTACCAATTCTAAAAGTTGCATAAATTTTTAAATTTCTGGAAGGAAAAGTGTTATAATTTGACTTGCAAATATTTATAGCAAACAAAACAAGCTTTGGAAGTTGACAAAATGGGTATAGAATGTATACAAATATAAACTGTTATTTAATGTAGTAAGATAGTTAACTCTTTGGTGAAGCTGAGAGATTTGTGCATGCAAGAAAATACCAATTTAGCTACTATTGTTTGCAAACTCTAAAGTCACACATAGCTGTAGCTCTTCTCTTTCATTTGTATTGCTGCCAACTTAGACTCCATCTATCCATCCTTCATCACTGCCACCAGCTCCCCCCTGGTACTCAAACTCAGTTCAATCTCAACCTCTTAAAATACTCTTCTACAGGGCAGTGTATGGCTCAGCAGGTCAGGTGCTTGTACGAGCATGACAATCTGAGTTTGATTAACAGAATCCATATAAAGGTGATAGATAAGAAAGAACTGGCTCTACAAAATTGTCCTCGAAGCTCCACACATGTGGCATGTAGATGCACCCCCTTCATACTCACCAACATACAATAATAATAAACAAAATGAAAAAATATTGTATTTAAGAAACACACACAGGATCACAATGACTGAAAATGGTGTTAACTTCTGTGTATATCATTCATAATCTTCTTTTAATGACCTCTATATGTGACACTAAATTGGATACATAACTCTTGTGACATATTGTTCCCTTTCTTCAGAACTTTAAAGATTTATTTTATTTTATTTTTGAGACCAACTGGCCTGGAACTTACTACGTAGAGCAGGCTGGCCTTGATCGTATAGAGATCTGCCTGCTTCTGCTCCTGAGTGCTGGGATTAAAGGCATGTGCTGACATACCCAATTGTTCTTTTCTTTAAAAAATATTTTTTATTGATTTTTGAGAATTTCACGCAATGTATTTTGCTTATATTTAGATTCTGGACATCTATATCAAACCCTAGCTTCCCAAGGCTCAGGGACCATTGTGGAAGAGAGGGCGGAAAAAATTTTAAGAGCAAGAGGTGGTATATGATGACAAGGAAATTGCAGTTTTTTGTTTTGTTTTGTTTTTATAGCTAGCAGGGCAGTTACTCATATGAACTCCTAGCAATTTTGACAAGATACAGAAGACCTGGGCAAGCTCAACTCAGTTTCTATATTCTTAAATATTGTGGCAGTTTCAGGGAAGCTTAGGTTTTCTGGAGGTGGTTTAAGGAAGTGTCTCTATCTTGGAAATTCAACAGTGAACTAGGATGAGCTTTGAGTGGTCTGGATTGATTTTACCTGGATTTGAGCACATTCTATTTATTTTTAGTTATTTTATCCATCTCAGGGCACTTGATTTTTACTCTGTAAAATGCTTTGGGATTTATGGTTGAGTTTTGTCTTCAGGGAAGTTAGCTATCTTAAGTATACTTAGCTTTATTTGTAGTAACCAGCCCCTCCCTACCTCCCTCCCTCCCTCCCTCCATCCCTCCTTCCTCCTCTTCAGCCAACCCTCTCTCCTTTTCTTTATTCTTTATCTCTCCTCTTGATTTGCTTTCTTCAATCTTTGCATTTGTTTTATTGAAGGAAACTATGTAGAGATGCAATTTTTCAGTCTTATATATTATATTCTTCCTTTACATAATTTGCTAATAAGTTTCTAAATAGTCTTGCTTTAGACATCAATTTTACTTAATGATGAAACTGTTTTTGTATCTTTACTTTGTACCTCTAGTCCCTGAATTTTTACTTATTAATCTCCCCTTATAATGTCATCAGATTATTGGTATGCATATTCTTTTAATATTGTTTATATAGAATATTTTGACTTTATGATGTCTCCAAAAATATGCATTTGAATATGAGACTTAAAACTTTGATCTTTGTCAAGGCTAGCAATACATGATACTGATGAGCTCTCTGGATGTTGAGTACTGGCAGCAAACTATAGTTCCCTGTCCGCCTGACATCATGAGGTTAAATCCACATATGCCTGTATTAGGCTGTGTTGTATGGCAGCTGGTAGGTTATATATATTTAATATATTTTCAACTTTGGAGATTTTCCTCTTAAGTTGGATTCATTCAGTTGAAACCCTGTTGCAAATGCAGGTACAATTGTACTTACTGTGAATGATTTTATAGACAAATCTCACATGGTAATTTTGTTGATAAAATGCTAGGAATTTTTCTTTTATTCCTTCCTGCCACAGTAGATATTGATTTTTGTTGATTCTCCTTTTAGCTGTAATTTGAGTGTGGGAAATGAGAGTTAAGTGGAGGTGTGCTGAACACCTTAAATCATGGTTTCCTCTTAAATGTAGGGTTTTCCTATCATTCCTGTTCAAGTTATCATCTATTCATTGTGAACCTCTGTAAACAACTGCCTCACTAAAAAAAAGACCTTTCCCCATCCTCCATCCTAGTATCTTTTCCCTGTACTTCCCAGCTGTTAGAAGAAAGTAAAAATACATGGAGAAAAGTTTCATTTGCTTCTTCAATTTTGACCCTGTTAGTGAAGTTGTTAGTACATTACTGACTTCACATTATTGCTTCTAGAATGCTGAAGACTGTTTAGAAGCCCATTAAAGTTGCCCTAATGGCTTTGCTTTATTCTAGAATCTTCTCTTGATTTATCTTGACTTCTTTACTGGTAGATGTTTATTACTTTCAGTTGTGCCTCTTTCCCAACTTGGTTGTTGTCAATAATGTTATTTTGAAAACTCGTTTAGTCACGTGTGAATGCAACATGGAAGGTGGAAATTATGTGTTAAGGTATCGCTTGCTTTTGCCTTTTCTACTCAAAATTTCAGCAATCAACTTTCATTTGTTATTCACAAACTAATCTAGAGAAATATTTTGTTTAAATTTCAGTCGAAACCCCCATTAGACATGCTCTATAATTTATTGCCTGTTGAATGAAGTGATTTTTCTTTTTCACTTACTCTGGTGTTCCAGCTTTAAATGTGAAGTATATTTTTTATATTAAGGGCTTGTGTAAGTCTGTGTCCAGACTGGCCATATGCTTCATTGTTTGGCCAGTTTGATCACAGACTCTCCTATTTGTGCTTTCAAAGTTCTATAGTAGTCTACTTGCTGCTCTCATGTGCTGATTTCATGTCATTCTGCATAGTCTCATTATGTTTAAAGGTTTCCTATTGTTCACCAAAGCAAAAGAAACTGAAATGCTGGATAGAGAAAAAAAGATGCGATTTTAGTAATTAAACAAAAATAATGATGTAGGCAGTGCATTGAAAGGCTGGGGTGGGGATTGCGATAGGAGGTCTAATAGATAAGACAAATGGTGAAGCTTGAGTCAAGAAGAAAAGGTAAGCCAACTTAAAGCCAGTGCTACTTGGGGTGGTATTAGTAAATAAAACATGAGTGGGATCAGTTCTTTTCCATTACGTGGCTCTTAAGTAATACTAGGGTGTCATGATTTTAAGTTCTCAACTGTGCCTCTGAGTAGGTTCACACACTCATGTTGATGGCAGTGGCTGTCCATTGCAGGCAAGCACATTGCAGATGGTTGTAGTCTGAGTCTGAACTATTCCATAGTATCTCTACTGCTGCACTCAGCAAGGACCATTCAGGGGTAGGTGGGAGGGGGGAGAAGCCCACACTGAGTTTGGAGAACAAAAATGCTGGAACTGTGGTGTCTATGTTGCTTCTTTTCCTCTTCCTTTTATCTGATTTTAAGATGGCTGGACACAAGGTTGCTTTTTCTTTTTTCAGTGGCATGACTGGATACATTTTCTACCAAGACTTTTAGCTCTTGTTCAGAGGGAAAAAAAATTACTAGGAGACCTGTAAAGTGTTCTTGAGTGAATAATTTGAATTGTAGGAAGGATCTACTGTCTTCTTCCTCAGAACTCCTGGGTAGGGACTGCATTGAGCCATATTGGTGCTGGTTGGGTGCAAATTGCCTTCATATGAAGTTTCCTCTTTGTACCATTACCTGCCTACAGCAAAACAGGGCTCCTCCTGTAATGAAGTCTCTTTAACCAAATATCAAACAAATTAACCTTTTACTGTGTTCCTGGGATCCTCTCAAGAGAAGGAGCACTGCAGTGACATCACTGATGGCAAAGGTCAGCCTAAAAGTAAAATGAAATCATTCGTCCAGGCAGGCCCTGCGGGAGAATCAAGGCTTGTAATTAGATTGAAGGCTCCTAGGAAACGGAGCCCTGTTGCAGGCCGAGCGTTTGCAGGAGCTAATTGGAGTAAGCTTTTGCATCAGTGCGGCTGCTCTGCATCACTTACAGCCTTGAAAATAGCTGTAATGATGTATGATGATTGAGTCACTCCTTAATTTTAGCAACCAGGCTGAACAGGAACTACATGATGAACATGTGCTTGGGTTTGTGCTGTCTGTGCCTTGGGACTCCTGGAAGGCTCCCTGCCTGGACTGGCTCACATCAGGGGTGTTTCCTGAGAGTTACAGAGATTAGAGTGCGTCTGGCAAGCACATGCCGAGAGCTTTGCCCGTAGATTGGCCACTTTTTCTTCGTTCTAACTGGAGCTGTTCCTCGCTTTTGTGTCTAGCAGGTGTCTTTCTGCCTCCCTGTTGCACTTTTTTTCTCCTTCAAAGTGTAGAGTTTGCAACTGTGATGAACAATTGTAAATACTTTCTGTGGTGAACTAATGAGAAAGAAATCTAGTTATCAGACAAATAAGCTAAGCTCATCATCCTCTTGGCTTTAGTGACTCAAACCAGAAACCAACTGACTTTGGAGGCTGGAGAAGTTGAGCTGAGAACAGACCTCATCTTGTCAATGTCTGACTTTCTCTCCAGGTCATCACCCAACTTTGATGTGCACGGTTCTCTTTTGGTATCTCCAAGGATACACCAACCTGGTGAGTTTACATTTCTAGATAGCCTTAGGTTCTAAGTAGCTGTTCACTTTTGAATGACAGTAGAGTGTCAAAATCAATAAATATCCAGGACACACTACTTACTTCCTGAAGGACCATCCCCATACTCTCATTCTTTCACCCTCCCATTCTTTGTCCACAGAAAGTGCTGGAACAGTCCTTGGCACACTATGGACACTCATAAACATGGACTATTATTTTTGGCAAGCAGGTAATAATGGTGAAGGTATGTGATGAGCTATTTATTTTGGTAATCGTATTATAACAACACTCACAAGATCATATTTTTGTGGGTTTATCATACAGAAGGCCAGTGTTAAGCATATCATCCGATGATGTTATTTAAAATTCTGCCAGCCTACTCTAAACTCTTTGCACTCTTTGCACAGGTGAGGAAATCAAAGCATCTGGGTGTAATCACACAGATACAAACAGCAGATTCATCAAAGTATCACAGACGAAGAGTCAAGGTAATGCATCTCCAAAGTGTATGTAGTGATGTGTGTCCCTGTTTTCAACACGTCACTGTATCTTTTCCAAAGCAGAACCATTGCCTCAAGCTCACATTAAGTCTGTTTATTTCTCATATCTGGATGGCTTTTACATTCTGCACTAGCTAATCTCTGGTCCTATTTCAAATCAGAATCTGGATATTATTTACCATCTGCCTCTATGGGATGTACTTGCCAAGTCCCTTAATTTGCTATAATTGGCAAGTTTTCAGTGTACATAATTTATACCCAAAAAAGCTATCCTAAAAAAAAAAAAGATTAATTAAACCATTTCTTCTGGGTCCTGAAAAGGCAGCAGTTTCCAGAGGATGACTTTAAGGCCTTAAGGTCTTCTGTCTATGTATGCTGTCACAGCTGAGCACATTAAAAATGTATGTTGGGTTGGTCCCTGGTGCTTCTGAGCTGGTCAGAAAGATGTCATTGCCACCCGGGTAACATCACAGATACTTGCTGAATTAAGCAGCACACATTTGCATCTGAGTCTTTTGTTCCAAGCTTTCCAGACATTAGAAACTAGTAGACTGCAGTATAATTTATGGATACCTCTGTGTTGGCATTTCTGTCACCAATATGATAGAAAACACTAGGAAAAAATATACCCAGATGTGCAGAATTCTAAATAGAGTAAAAGAGAGACCACAAAGTGACTCAGACAAGCAGCACATGTGGCTAGTGTTTGGGTGATACACACTTTCTTCCCCCTCCCCCTTTGAAAGCCTTCCACTGAACTCATGGTCCATTTGAGAAATGTCGTAGGGTCTGTGGAGGCACTGTGTTCCTTCCCCAACCCTGGATATTGCCACTCTGGGAGATTATTTCTTAATTCATGTTATCACAACTTGCACATTTACTTCTTATTGTAAAGATAGGAATATCTGTGTTTTCTACTTTTTTTCTAGAGTGGTTTTGTGATGTATCCATCTACAGGTGGGTTATATAGAATAGCACAAGAATGAACATCAAGGCATCATACGTTTTCCTTTTCCCCCCCGGAAAGCTCACCTTACCAAACTCCTCTAGTTTCTCACCATTCCCTTCCAAGTCTCAACTCAAGTACAGCCACACTTGGCCCACTCCATCTTGACCCCTAGCGGATGATGTCTTGTTCTGTGCTTCAGAAAATACATTTGAAGCTTAAAGAATAAATCAAAACACACTGGCAGCTGCCTTTCATTGTCCTTTAGAACTAAAACCATCCAAGGATTAATTAGGTGCATATTAGTTACAGCACCTCACAGACTATTACTAATTAAACATCTCTGATTCTGTGAAATTAAGTGTCAGTGAGTAGCTTTTTTGTATGGGAAAGCTGCAAATCTTGTCCATCAAGTAGGACAGGGAATCCCCAAAGGTTTATGGCTATTTTGGATGTGAGCACACTTTGCATTTGTCCATCAATCTTAGTTTATGATGATCCCTATCTGTCTAGCTTTTGAAAGGGTCTTTGATTTGATCATTACATTTTCTCAATGAATGAGCTGAATAAAACATGTTTGGATTACATGAGTAATTATTATGAGTAACAGTCATGGTTCTGAATCAGTAGATCACAGCACTTTCAAGAGTCTTTACTGGATTGTCTTCCTTCACCACTAAGCATAAGATACATGAGGGGAGATGCTCTGCCCTGTGTGACATTGAACACTCAGCACATGGTGCTGTATGTGATATCTGAGTCACTCAGTAGGATTGTGTTCTATGATACTTCACTATGTAGTTTAACTTTGATTTATTTGGTCCCTGATCCGTGGAAGTACAGAACAGCTTATATTTTTAGAGAATAGAGACATGGAGTGAAAACGCTATGTGAGTCTTCTCTATGCCTGGACAAACTCTGTAGAGGCCTTAGTCTTTATCCCTTCTTTATTACCCTTATTTTGCTCTGTTGCACCCTTGGATTAAGTGTTGGATTAAGAGTTGGCAACACTGTTTAATACTTAATAGCCATCTAGGCCACAGCACTTTGTAAGACAAATAAAAGTTTGAAAGTTAAGTTTATTTTTTTGTTCTTTTTTGGTTTGTTTGTGTTTTAGTGTGGTGCCTAGTTATAGCTGGCTAAGAGTGTGAGTAGTCTTTCTTCTTTCTTTCTCTGAAGAATGCCTTGACCTTTTGACAATGTCTGATCATGATACTAAGTAAATGTGCATTTTTAAAAAGAAAAAGAAATCTGGGGCTGGAGAGATGGCTCAGCAGTTAAGAGTACTGACTGCTCTTGCAGAGGACCTGGGTTCCCAGTACTCACATGGCAGCTACGAACCATCCCTAACTACAGTTCCAGAGGAATCGGAAACCCTTTTCTGACCTCCACGGCATTGTACAACATGGGTGCACTCACATGCATGCAGGCAATATACTCATACACATAAAATAAAAATAATAAAGAAAATATTTTTTAAAAAGAAAAAGAATTCTAAATAGAGTAGTTCCATGCCCAAACTGAATTTATCAGCCCCTAAAACAAGTACTTAACTGAAACCAACAATAAACATGTGATTTGAAATTATTTTTCTGAATTACAGATCTGGAAGATCAATTTATACTCAATGAAATTTTTATATATTTCATATGAAATTATATATATGTATAAATAAAATACAAGTCCACTTTCAAAAATCTTCTGACAGTTTATATGCATTTCCTTTGTGTCTTTCTCTTCAAGTTCTACTACAATGATCCATTTCCTGTCAAAATACTGCGTTGGATTTCAATTTTCCATGTTGATTAAATTTTGAAATCTACTTGAGGGCATTCTGAAGAGGAGTGAGGGCTGGGTTAGGAGTTTCAGAAACTCATTTATAAACTGGATCATGTATCAGAGAATTAAATTTGTTTCCAGAAGGTAGCAAAAAAAAAAAATTAAGAGACGTTCTCTTACTGAAGAACAAGACCTTACTCAATTAGTCAAGGTCAAACTATATGCCCCGTCCATAGATTGCTGACAAATGAAGATCTGTAGAAGACTATAGAGGACTTCTAGAACACTGCCTAAGCTATGCTTAGACTAGCAGAGTTGGTACATCCATTCAAGGATGGAGTATATATTGTTTACTTTGTAGGCCATAAATGCCTGCATCCCAACTATTCAACCCTGCCACTTCAATGTAAAAATTCCAGAGGCAACACTAAAACAATTGGATGTGGCCATGTTTTAATAAACACTACTTCAGTTACAAAGCCAGGTGGCAGACTGAGTTGTTGAATGGGCTGCAGCCTGTTTATTCTTTCGTACTCTTATAGTAGCTGTTTTCCTCAAATGATGCACTCTTCTTGTATTTTGTGACATTGCAAGGGAGAAAACTATCTATCTAAATTGCTTTAACCAGTAGAATATAAAACACAGCTATACTTGGGCCCTTTCACTCAGGAATCAAAATGACATTTTAAGAAAAATAGGTACAAAATGCTTTCAAATATAACAAAATAAGTATTGCATCATTGAAGTATCTCAGTATTGAGGGCTAATTATGATTCTTGGAAAGAGGAAAAAGGGTCTATTTGATGCTTTGAAGACTTCATGAGTTTACAAAAACCTAGATTAGGCTTGATCAGGATGAAAACCTATTCTAGAGCTAGGCAATGATATCCTTTAATGAAGAGTAGTGGTATCTAAGACATAGAAACTACTTTCCTGGTAGTTCCAGGGCTTAGCGATAACCTGGTTTATGCTGTCCTCATCTTACCTGAATTTACTTGCTGTAGGACACACTGAAACTTGCCACTGCTCTCACAATTGAAACTAAGTACTAGGCTCATCAATAATTGAGGATATTGGAGATGTCCTTTGTGTCAGGGATGTTTAATGCATGAATTTGAGTGTATATTTCATGCCCAGTTCATAATGGACAATTAAACAAACAAATGAAAAGAATAAAACACAAACAAACTGGCTCTCCAAAGCTTCTGTCTCAGTCCCAGAAACAGAAATGATGGAAATCTACCAACGAATATGCTCCAAAAATATGGCAGATTGGACAGAAGAAATAAAAAATTTCCCCATATTGAATTCCATTATTTGTATTCATCAAAATTAATTAATTAATTGGCATCTGGCTGCCAATTGAAAGATCATGTTAGTAAAGACATCACTATTTCTGCTCATACCCCATCTCTGTGCCCTAGAGTGAAAGAATCCAGGAACTTTAACCAGTTTAACTGGTCTTGCCTTTATTTTTATCTCAACTCTTATACTTCATCCAGAAGTTATAGCTAAGACCTTGCAGCAAATCCCACCATCATGGTCTCTGTTGGGAGTACAAAACATGCATGAGTGTCAGATGACAACATTGTTCAGGAAACGAGACCAGCTTTTACATAGACGACTCATTGGCTATCTCTGACACTATTTATTGACCACCATGGACTTATATTCTGGGTACTTTTCATATAGGACTGTGAGTCTAAAGAATTCTACAAAGTATATGTGGTAATTTGAATGAGACTGTCCTCCATGGGCTCCAAGTATTTGGGCATTTTGTCCCCATTTGGTAGCACTGTTTTGGGAGGCTTTAGAATGTGTAGTCATTCTGAAGGAAGCCCATCTCTAGGGGCTTGTTTTGAGAGTTCTTTAGCCTTGCCAAATGCACAGATGCTCTTTGCTTCCTGTACCTGCTTGAAGATGTGACCTCTTGGCTTTCTGCTCTGTTGCCATGCCTCCCCTGCCATTATGGACTCCAATATCTCTGGACCCCTAAGCTTAAATAAACTCTTCCTTCTTGCTTTGATCAGTATTTTATCACAGCAACAGAAGACTAACTAATACAGTATACACTACCTGTTTTTTAAGAATGTAAGGCTCAGTGAAGCCACGTGAGTGGACCTATGCTCTGTAGGCAGCATCTGGCAGGTCTGGGTTTCAAGCTCTGGCACGTCCAATGCCAAGGCCCATGTTGAAGAGACTCATTGCCGCCATTAACACCAGACACACTAAAGATGAGGTCAAAATGGTTCTTGGGTGACACAGTGAAATCATTACTACCACTTCATGATATTTTCACCATGAGATTCTCTGGTCCAGGTTATGCCTCATCCTGGTGGGGCTGACCACAATGTCCAGATCTTTTAAAAGATAAATATATGTCAATTGGAGAAGCCTCCTAACATTCTCCTACTAGCGTCTCCCAGATTACATGACTAAAAGTATATCTCCAAAGTGGAGAAAGAAAAAGCTCAAGGTGTGGGTTTGCACTCAGTGTCTAGATAAGAGCAAGGAAGGAGAACTCGTAGCTTCCAATCACATGTTCTGGGATGGTTTTAGGTCTTCTGAAGCAGGTCACCATGAGTGTTTTGTTGTTATTGTTTTTTATAATGCACATTCTTGGATCTTGTTCTGGAAGAATCTGTATTTAGTAGGCTTCATTTGGTTCCAGGAATCTTTGTCACTACCATTAAAATTTATGGGCAAGAGAAATGTAGGGATGCCCCAAGACAGAGGTAATTCCTAGAAGGCAGATTTCTGGGTAGTTTTCAAGAAACCAGTGCTTCATAGAATAAGCACAGCAGCAGGTCACCGCTATGGAAGTGACAGGGACATGTAAATCTTTTGAACTGCTTCTGCTGGCCTGCTGTGGGGTCAGTGCAGCATGCTCAAACACGCCCAGAGCTCTTCTTTATGCAGTTTCTGCTTTTATATTCCTTGCATGTTTAATTAACATTCATGGGCAACATTATTAATTTGATCAAACTAAGGTCCCTCCTTCATTGCTTAATGCTCACAACATGAAATCCCACGCATTGAGAGGATAGAATCGTCCATCAATCTGAATTAGGTAAAATTCTGTAGTTTAACCAGGTAACATTTCCATGGATGTAAACAAATATATTACAGATAATGAGTTGAAGGAATTGGTATGAAATTGAATTTAAAGCCTTAATTTAAACAGAGTATGTTCTCTAGTTTATATCCAATCAATACACAGGGCATATGAAATTTCATAAAATATGATACAGTATATTGCTTCCTCTGTATACCAGTCACTATTTTTATAAGTGTGGAGTATTACTGGATGCTAAATATAATTAAATAGAGCAAAAGCATATGAATTAAAGCCATGAATATTGTTTTTCTTTATGGAATTACAGGCTTGCTAGTGAGCTTGTAGCCATTAATACTATTCTAACAGAGAACCGTATTAGCCCCTTAGGGCTAGATTCTTATTATCAGTTATGGATTTTGTCAGCTTTAAATTATAGAGAGAAATACTGTATTTGTCTTTGAAAGCAAGGGAGGAAATCTGTTGTAACTGGTAAGCAAACAATTAATGTTAACTTCAAATATAAGGGTCTCTGAGTTTGTGCACACAGTTTGCTCCATAGTTAAAGCCACCATCTACATTTCATGCACAATTTCATGCAAATTGGACTTAATTTACTGCATGCTTTGCCTCTTCAATTAAATAAAATGAGAAGATGATTTTTACTTTAGAAGAGTGAGAATTCAAAGTGTTAAAATGTTTTACCTCTAAATTCTTCTAAGTAGCTTATGTACCCAAATGTTTATCTGAAATAATTCATTAAACCAGGGTGTCTGGAGTTTTTCTTGGCATGGAATGCAGGAATACGTCTCTCAACGAGCTTATGCCCTCACTGGAAACAGAAAGGACATCAGCATGATAAACATTGTTCTTAGAATCATCTTCCTGAAACACCTTTCAATGTATATTTTCTTGTTCCTATTCTATGTCTCAACTCACCAGTCTTCAAAGGCTGCATTATTGCTTGGAATATGCAATCCAAAGCCTCTGATGAGGTGACTTCATGTCCTAGGGCTGATGTAAGGAGGTATCACAAAGTGGCTTAAAACAATAAATCTTAATCATCTCACTAGATTGGAGTCTAGGTGATCAAAATCAAGCTATTGGTTGTAGCAATTCAACTTTACTCCCTCATAGCTTCCAGTGGTTTGCATCAACTTGGATGTGCCTTGACTTTCAGATTCAGCATTTTTTCCTTCCTTCCTTCCTTCCTTCCTTCCTTCCTTCCTTCCTTCCTTCCTTCCCTCCCTCCCCCTCTCTCTTTCTTTTTCTTTCTTCTCTTTTTCTAATCTTTAGGAGACAAGGTCTTGCTGATTCTACAGCACAAGCTAGTCTCAATTTCACTGTGATTCTCTTATCTTAGCCCACTAAATCCATTGCGATCTTCTTGTCTCTGCCTCCTGAGTGCTTAGATTATATGTGTGAGCACCATGCCTAGCTCAGCAGTGATTTTAAGGTCTGTTTCCACGATATTCTGTTCTCTTGCATATGTCCAGGTGTGCAACTTCTAATAAGGACACCAGACATGGGCCAATGCTGTCCTTAGTCTGCTACTACCTTCTCTTAGCTAATTATATCAGCAACAACCCAGGATTAGGTACTTTTGTGTCGCTATGACCAAAATATCTGACAGAAGCAACTTAAATGAAACGAGATTAATTTTAGGTCATGGATTCAGTCTATTACAGCAAAGAAAGCTTGGCACAATGGCTCCATTTGTGGATGTAGGAGTGTTCATGTGGAGCAGAAAGGAAGCAGCGAGGGCGTGGGAAAGGGGGTTGGGCACAACTTTCAAACTCCAAACCCTAGTGACCTACTTCTGCCAGCTCGGTCCTGCCTCCTAAAGGCTCTACAGCTTTCAAAATATCATGACAAGCTGGGGCTGAACATTCATAACATGAGCCTGTGGGAGATAGTTCAGATTCAAGCCATTAAAAACTCTATTTCTACATAAAGTCACATTGCAATAAGCAAGAGTTTTAATACTTCAACATATTTTTTGGAGGGAGGGGGATACAATTCATCACATACAGGAGACATTTAAGTTCTTATGCAATCTGCCCTATTCAGTTTGCCTTCATTCTTTATTCATTATTGGAGAATGGGTCTCTGGTTATTGCATTCCTTCTCTGTGGCAGGCACTACACATATGCTCATAAGACCACTTCCAAAAGAACTGTAAAGAGAAGGGACTGATATTCCGATATTATGAGTGATGAAAATGAGGCTTAGAAAATTTAGATTATTTTTCAAGAATTATTTATTCTGGGCTGGGGATGTAGCTAAGAAGAGAGCTATTGCCTGGCACAAGCCAGGCTCTGGGTTCAACTCCCAGCTCTGACCTTAAACTAAAGTTTCCCTTGTTTTCCAGGTCTTATCCCAAATCCTTCCAAATCAAGGAAGCCTTATAGAAAACTCAGACAAAAGTGGATTTATGCATTTCCTTATTCCATCATCTGATAAGTATTTGGCTCTTCACCTAGAGTATAAGTGCCATGTTAACAGGCACATGTGTTCCATCACTGGGCACGGAGGCACTAGGTAATATTTGTGGAATTCACGGTATAATGAGTGACTTTTAATATTGGTAAGAGGTAGATGTGAAATTTCCAATTGAAAGCCTGTTTTTGCTGTACTTAGACAATAGTGACAACTACCATGAGTCCCCTGTAGTGTAACAGACACTGTACTTTGCAGTCAAGATATCAGAATGAATAAGACCAAATCTTTGTCCTCCTGCAGGTTTGGAGGAGAAAGCACAGAAGAAGTGGGAATGACTGACTTGTTGAAAATACTGATGACTAGAGGTCCTGCTAATGTCATTGGGGCTAGCTGAAATTATTGGCAGGTGGGCTTAAAAGCAGGCCAGCAATGGGTCACAGTTGTGAGGGAGAGAAACAGGTCTGATGGGAATGAATCCATGGCAGACAATATCTCATCATTTGACAGTTTTGCTGTGCTAGATGAGCCTCTTCTAACAAAACTTTTGCATGAGCCAGATCGTCTTCTCATGGCTCTACTGTTATATGCCACAAATTTCTGACTCAGCTTGGAAAAAAAGCAGAATTTTCTAGTTGCTGAAGTTCTCCAAATGCAGAAAGATTCTCCTCGTTGGAAGTCATGATTTCCAAGTCCTTTAGGTATATTCAAATGTCAAGTAAATGGCCATGTCAAGTCTATGCTAGAGCAGTGTCTTACACTTGTCAATGCTATTGTACATATGAAAAATGTTAATATTTCTAGGACACATTTAAGTGATAATCGGAAGTTTTCTGCCTCTGTAACTGAAGAGTCCATCTCTTCCCCAAGACTTTGTATTCCTGGTATATGTGTGTGTGCTCATGTGTGTGTGTATTCATTTATGCAATTCAGGTTGTGCATGTAAGTCAGAAGCTGACATGGAAACATCTTCCTTACCCATATGCCTATTTTTGAGTCAGGGTCTCTTGGTGAACAAGGAGCTCATAGTTTTAGAAAACGTGGATATCCAGTGAGTCCCCAGGATTTTCCTGTCCCTCTCCTCAATACAGTGTTTATAGATGTGTACCACCAGGCTTGGCTTCTTACATGGTTTCTGGAAATTTGAACTCAGGTCTTCATGCTTGCCCAGCATGCACTTCATCACTGAACTTTACATGCTTCCCTAGCCTCGCTTGCCCAACACTTTTATGTCTTATATGTAAGACAGTCCAGAAAGAGTGATGAGATCTTTCTGGATTATTAGCCATAAGAGTAAATTAGCATATCTTTAATCCTAAAGCAACTTCTGCAGAAACATTCTTTTGCACATTCTTTGTACAGACACCCAGAATATTATATTAATGGTATAAATCAGATGCTCTTACTTCCTTCCATAAAATCCTTTATCCCATTCTTAAAATATTTTCATGATAAGCTAAAATCCTTACCAACAACTGGCAGGCCGAACACAGTTTGACCCCTGTTTATTTCTCTCTATTAATTTCCTATTAAATTCTTTTTAGTCTAAACTTATTTCTACCTCAAGAATGATAACTTCAAAGTCAAGATTCAAGAGTGAGTCTTTTTCCATTATTACACCTCTCTCTCTCTTTCTCTCTCTCATGTGTGTGTGTGTGTGTGTGTGTTTGTGTGTGTGTGTACCTGTGTACCTACACATGTGAAGGTCAGAGGACAACTTGATGGAGTAAATTATCTCTTTCCACCAACTGGGTTCTGGTGATCAGGCTTTGTGGCATGTGCCTCTACCCACAGAGCCATCTCATGGGCCTGAGGCATGAGCCTTTTTAACTTTGTGTTAAATGTAGTAAGTCAATAAGACTCCCTGATTTCACTATCTAAATAGTTTCTACTTATAGTCTAATGCACTACTTGTTTAGTTCATAGTGTACTTTTAAAATGAGTCATTTATTATCATCTTTTCCACTTACAAGTGTTTTATCTTTTCCACATACAGGTGCTTCACCTGCTTTTACCTTTTCCCTTCTCTGTGAGTTTGACTAAAGTACCAGGATTATTTATTAAGAACTCTGGTCCTATACACAGGACATGGGCTTGGCCCATTGTGTAAGGTCTATGGCTTATGGCTTTATAACTCTTAAGACTGAAACTTATGAACTAGATGAGAGAATTAAAACATTTCAAGGACAAATAGATGCATAGATCAACATGAATATTTTAAGTTCAAAGAGAACTGATGATTGGTGATTGAGCTAGAGACCAAGGATGAGTACAAGGAGTGTTCATATAGGGTGCTGGGAGTGACCACATGGAAGAAGCTCCAGATGTTCTGAAATATGAACAAGAGAAACTAAATTGTGTGGATGGGAAAGGGGGAAAGTGTATTAGGAGCAACTTTACTATGTTTTGGTAGGAGAAAGAGGTTCAGAAACAGTAAGTAATTCCCTCTTATTTCATTATAGCAGTGGTTCTTGTGTTCCTAATGGGCTGATTTTTATCCCTTAGGGAAAATTGTGTCATGTGTAGCTACGATTTTGATTGATACAACTTCTGGGGTGTTTACTAGCATCCACTGAGTAGAGGCCAGGAAATCTGCTAAAGATTCTTCAAGGCATGTAACAATCTACCTCAACAAAGACTTACTTGCACTCAATATTCTCAGTGATGAGATTTTAAAATATCAGACGATAGAAGTGTTACATAGGTACATTCCAGAAATGAAGCTAAAAATTAGGCAAGGCAAAATTATAAAAAATATTTAAAGATTAATATTGGGCATTTAATTAGATAGAAAAAGGTTAATGATGGTTTTGATATGTTAGAAGCTTAATCTGGTGCCCAAATAAAGGGCCCCTGGAGCAGGGTTGGGGAAGGTCTGTTTGGGAGGCTAGTTAACCGTCTAGGTAATGAGATAGTATGCAGAGGAATGCAGGAAGAGATGGACAGTGCTTCATAGATCCATATTTCTCAGTGTCACCCAGGTTAGGGGACTGCCAGTGACAGAAGGCATTCATTTTGTCTTGGAAGTTCTAAGTGTAAATTCTTTTGTATCTTTGATTCACTTCACATGCATTTTGAAGGAAAAATACCACAATCTTGACTTTTTGTCCATAAATGCTTGGAATGCCCCTGAGGTTTCCTCAGTATTTCATATCACATGTTTTCATCAGTGAGTAGAGAATTTCAAAACGGGAACTGTAATAAGTAACAATGCTGTAAACTTAGTGAAGGAATTTGTTATTGCGCTATATTTGGGAAGGGGAATGAGTGGAGGAAAGGAGAGAGAGGGGGACTGAGTGGGAGAGAGGGAGGGAGGGAGATGAGGAGAAGAGAGAAAAACATAGCAAACCACAACACTTTTAGAATTTCTCTTGTAGAACATTTGTTTATACAATACTTGGATGATGAGGATATTTGAAAATGGAGTCATGGAATCTTTGAGTTGGAAGGTTACCTTGTC
>NW_008358774.1:997869-1003775 GCF_000622305.1 Nannospalax galili | reverse complement strand
CCTTGTCCAGCCTTTTTTTTTTTTTTTTAAATCATTGACAAAATCAAAGCATTTTATGGAATGGCTGACTACTCTTGTCTTAAAGATCTTTAGTACTTGGACAGCTGCCAGTTTAGTCCAAGTCTGGGCTCACATTTGCCATGGGTTTCTAAGATTTCAAGACACTGGCAATCTGACAAAAGCCTACTTCAAACATAACTGTTATCTTTATTAAGGTATAGCAAATGTGCTATGAATAAAAAACTGCGAAAGAGCAAGGTTATAATATGTGATTTCTACTTGGACTTCACTGTTTACTGGGCATTTTGGAGACCTCGGCAGGAAAAAAAAAAAAAAAAACAAAACTTTGCTGGCTATATTTCAGTGTTGGCTTCCTTTAGACTAGGAAGAGCCACTTACTGTGGTAAACAGAGTCATTTGTACATCAGCAGTTTCCCTGTCGTCACCCTGATGCTAGCCTTGGGAATACTGACCTTTATGTAGTATAGTATGTTCTAGTCCTCAGTAGTCAAGCCAGACACAATCCTTCCACACCACAGATAGGAAAGAGAAGCTGGGCTCTGTAGCAACTAGTGTGATTCAGATCTTCAAGGAACATTTAGTTCACTTACACTATAGTGCATTCTTGATAGCATGTATTCTAAATTAGCCATGCACTTTCATCACAGAAGTCAAAAGCATGTAAGAGCCTTGCCTTTTCTGGAAGAAACATTAGACATGGAAGCTTTAATACTCCTAAGAGAGCAGATGTCTGGTCAAACTGGCACAATTCACAATAAATGAAGCCCAGGAGAAGGAGTTGCTAACGAGGACTGGGAAGAATCAAGGAGGGGAAATAGCCTGTTAGTTATTAAGAGAGGGAGTTCATTTAAAAGGTGATTAGTAGTGTACGATAAGTGTAATTTCTTGGTTTCTAGATATGGCTATATGTGAGTGAGGATTGTACATATTGGGTACAGGGAGGATATTTTGCATATATGTCATGCTTGTAATGAAGTTAGGTCATTAAAACCCGACATCAATCTTAATATTTCATCAAACCTTCGTGGCAGACAATTGCTATGCCATTATATGACGTTATTTGCTAACAAGATTTATAGTTTCCTTTGTCTTTAATAAGAAGCATTCATTTCACAGGAGCCCTTGATAAGTAAAACTAGGAATTCCTTTTGCCATGTTTTACAAAATCAACAGAATGTAAAACAAAGAAGCAACATGACCAAAGGTATTTTACTGAAGAAAAAGTCAAAGAACTTTCTCTAAAGTCACTTGGGAGGCAGAAGCAGGCAGATCTTTGTGAGTTTGAGGCCTCTACATAGCGAGTTCCAGGACAACTGTGGCTACAGGGAGATGCTGTCTCAAAAAGACAAAAAAAAAAAAAAAATTCATAATATATTAAAAATATCTACTATTCTGCGAGGTGAATAACATAACTTTTTACAGTCTTTTGTTTTTGTTTACATTTTAATGAATCACTGATGACATTACAGTGTTTTGTCAAAAGTTCATTGGTGGCATTATGGAAGACAGACTAGGGGCTGGAGAGGTGGTGAGGGAGCAAGGTAGCTCAGTGGTAGGGAGCGGGCCCAGCCTGCCTAGCCTTGGATTTGATCCCAAGCACTGGAAAAAGAAAAGAAAAAAAAAAAAAGGACTCCTGGGCAGAGTGAAATATTCAAACCCTTTATAAAATTTGTAGGTATACTTTTTTAAATCATTGAACTCTAAATGTGCATTGTTTATAAGTTCAGAAAGAAAAAGTTCTTACTGCATGTTGCTTTTTTTTTTCATTACTTCATGGATTTCATGATTTTTACATTGCTTGTATACCTTCAACCTAGTGTTTATTCAATCATATTTTAAATTGTTATTTTCCTAAATCAAGCTATCTGAATAAAAAAGCAATGCTAGGTTAAAAATCATGAATTTGATATATATATATCAAATACTATATCTGTATGTGTATTATACATATAGATTTTATCATGTCATACATACATGGTTTGTCATCTAAAATCATGGCCAAGGCATCATATTTTTAGAAACTACATTTTAATATAATTAATATGGTGAAAATTGAATTTAGCTTTAAGTGAAAGAGTAGATGTTTGTTGTTTTTTCATTCCCATGGTGTGTGTGTGTGTGTGTGTGTGTGTGTGTGTGTGTGTTTATTGTGGAATACCAACTTGTAGTTGTTGGTACAAACATTCACAGCAGAAATTGTAGAGCTGATTACAATGAAGCTGTGAAGGATGTGTTCTTGCAACAAAGCACAATAGATTTTGATTCCAACTGAAAAAACAAAACCATTGATAGTCACTCCATTAGTGAATGACTACAGGTGAGCAAAGGCCAGAGGACAGCACCGAGGAAACAGGCAGCAGCCCTGACTGCCCATGAATCAGATGGTACTTGTCTTTTCCAAAAAATAAAAGCAAAAGAAAATGAAAACCATCTTTTTAATAATTCCCTGAGATCCACAGCTAAGCCAAGCTGCTCTCAAGCCAGTTTTTGTTTGTGAAGTGCAATTCTGTGGGAATGAGCTGCTGACAATGTGAGGAAAAGAGTCTAAACATTATGAAATTAATTCCAAACAGGATTAAAGATGGAAGGAAGGGAGAGAAGGAGGGTAGGAGGGACAGAGGGAGGAAGGGAGAGAGGGAGAGAAGGAGGAAATGAGGGAGGGTCAGTAATAGAGAGAGAGAAAAGAGAGGAGCATTTTTCCCTTAAAATTTATTTTATTTTAAATTATGCATATATATGTGTGTGTGCCTATGTGTGGGTATGTGCATGTGTGTGCTAGAAGCCAGAAGAGGGCTTTGGATTCTCTGGAGTTAGAGAAATGGGTAGTCATGAGCTTCCCTATGTGGGTACTGGGAATGGAACTTGGGTCCTCTGCAAAAGCAGTACATGTTCTTAATCACCGAACCAATTCTCTAGCTCCAGGAAGGAGATTTTAATGCTACTCAAAAACACAATGTAGATGCACTATTAGCTTCTAATAGTTCAGTCAATGAGTAAACTCTATTGAGGTTCTTATTCATTTACACCTTCAATTTCAGAAAGGGACACTTATATTTTCTTACTTCTCCCTTACTGTGACATGCTATATTCTGTCGTAAATGAAGAAATTTTAATAATTTCCCCAAGATTTCAATAAATATGAATCTTCTCTCTAAATATAGTACCTTTAAAGTAGTTGATTGATCTTCTCTCAAGAATATCCAAGAATATGCAATATTCGTTTATAAGGTACAAAACTAGGCAACTGGGAAACAATTGCCAGAAAATCATAGACAGTCCTGGGGAGGAACTGTGACACAGGTTAGGCTGTGGAGTACGTTTCCAAAAAAAAGGAGTCTCTATTCTGTTTGTTATTGTTTTGATTGTAGAAAGTAGATCTCAGATACTGGTTTTCCTAGGAGAGGAAGGGAGGTATGTGATGAAGACCTGAAATCACAGTAAGACAGAAGAAAAGATTGCAGGTCAGGAAAATCAGGAAGAGAGCAAGCTTTGCACTGTTGGTGCTCAGGAGTAGAAGGGATAAGAAGTAACCTTTCTCTCTAGGTTATGTCCTAATGTTATGTACTGTTCTCAGATACTGGCTTTGTTATCCTTTCTCATGTAAGGCAATGAATTTTTCTTCTCCATCTGGAAATCAGTCACACAAAATAACTCCCGACAAAGCCAAAATGGATCAGAGATTTCAGGACTTTTCATCTTTGCATTAAAGACAATAAAGTCCTTGCTGCTGAGGGCTTTCCTTGTGGGTTCCAGTGGAAACCCTCTACATTGCCAGAGGACCAATTCATGTTTAAATATGAATGTGTATGTTTCAGAGGTTTAAGGAAAATGATTCAGTTCTTTTCCCTTCATCCTCCTCACTACCATTTCCCATTTCCTCAATCTTGTCTTCTTTAATGTATTGGATAAAAGAAAAATGAAGGTTTTAGCTAGAAGACTTTATTGGGTATCTCAGAAGATGATTGCTTTTGATAAAACTTTTAAGATGGAAGAACCATTTTTCTTTTATTGATTCACTTCAAAACTGAGAAGAGTTCCCACAGGAGATGACAACTTCTTTGCCTCCCTGTGCCCCTAACTCTTCACTGGCTTTCATTTATTTGCAAGCTCTAAACTACCTGCTGTCTGGTGCGCATCATTGAGGACATTTTTCTTGCAAACACAGACTTATATTTAGAATTTAAAAATCTAGGTAATCCAAGTTTCAAACTCTTCTTCTTGTCAAGGATTGCTACTCAGATCCCAGGCATCCATGAAAGCACATTGTTGCGGCTACTCAGTCACTGTTTCCAGCCATTCTTTCTACAACACAAACTAGGAATAGTAGAAATGTGCTCTGCAAACCCACAGCACCAACCACTACCTATCACCTGCACATTCCTTGGAAGCTATCAAAGGTTATTTAAAGCTCTAAGTTCAAGGTTAAAATCTTTCTTGTCAGAATATTAGTGAACTTCCACATGACCTTTTAAGTTTTTCTCTTTTGTTTTGAACATGAGCAAACCACACAACTGAACTGTAACTCCAGAACCTGATTGTCAGCAGAAATTCTCTCCATCCTTAATATGTAACCTTTCTCCTATGGCAAAGTCAGTTTAGATGTTTAAAACATGAAGCTGATTCTCTGTCTTCATTTAGAGGCTTTTATTTTTGTTTGAACATGACAGTTGGAAGATTTCTACCCATGATGAATTGGGAACCAAAGACAAGGCTACTTAGAAACTGTAGAATTATAAAATGATAGACAGCACTACCTGAACTAGGCTCTTATGTTTCAAAATCTATTGCCTGGAAATTGTTTTTGAAACTATTATTAAGAATGCTTTGGAAGTACAAATACCAATATATCTGTTTTTGCTCTAGGGGCCTTTTAGAAAATCTCAAATCACTTCACAGCTGGAGAAACCAAACAAGTGAAAAGGAGCTTTATGAAATTCCACAGCAAGGCTAGAGTCAGTCTTCAATGAAGTATAAATGTGCCATCTATGGCATGTTTGACTAGTGTCCCCAGAGGGCAGATGTAGGCAACTAAGGCTCAAGTCCAGCCATTCTGGCTATTTAAGGTCACAAGCAAAGGAGGAATGTAAAAGGGTTATGAAGCTCAGACTCTGGGGACTCACAGTGTGGGGTTAGTTACTGACATTTAGTAAGCGTATGCCAAATTTCTTACACTGTGCCTAGAGATTCATGAATATTATCTAAATTAACTCACAATAATGCTATTCAAGAGATGTAATTTTTCTCCTCTTATATGGATGAAGAAATTGAAATGGAGAGACCTTATATGATTTTCCAAAAGGCTCATCAATGGTAAGTAGATCTCAACCACTGGATCAGAACCAGAACTCCTTTTAACCACCTGGCCGATCTATTTTTCAAAAGTCTACAGTGAACCAGGTTTGTGAGGGGGGCCTGTACTCAAACACTTGAGAAGCTAAAGAAGCAGTTTCCCGAATTCAGAACCGGTATGAGTGGGACGAACAATGCAGTGGGATACAGCTCATTGTTAGACAGCTCGCCCCTTATACTCAAGGCCCTGTGTTCAATCTTAAACCACTAATTCAAAAAAGTTTCTCTGAAAGCATTGTGTTTGTGTGGAGCAGTTGCTGTGCCAGTGTCTGAAATGTTTGGCCCTTTTTATAGACTGAAATAATACATTTGCTTCAGCCACCTTATTTTTATTTTATTTTATTTTTTTTTAATTAAAAGAAGCATGTATTGCCTACATGGAGGTAAGTGCACTCATGTCGTGCAATGCCTGCAGAGGACAGAAGAGGCTGTTGGATCCCCTCGAACTGGAGTTATAGACAGTGTTAGCTGCCATGTGGGTGCTGGGATTCGAACCCAGGTCTTCTGCAAGAACAACCAGTGTTCTTAACCGCTGA
>NW_008358774.1:989181-995159 GCF_000622305.1 Nannospalax galili | reverse complement strand
TCTGTAGTAGAGCTTAAAATCTGGTATAGTAATCCCCCCAGCATTGCTCTTAGTTCTCAAGGTTGTTTTCAGCCACCTTATTTTTAAGTTCTGGTTATATAGAGACCATCTCATGTTGAGGAAACACGCATATTTATTGTTGTTGTCAGGGGCAGGTTTGTGTATTTGGAATTCTAGCAGTTCTGAATAAAACACACAAATAAACAGAAACAAACTTCAAGTCCCCTTACCCTTTCTCTGGGCCTTGGGCAAGGGTCTTTGCTGAGGCAAATCTATGAATAGCAAGCATATCATTTGTTCCTTTCTATCCTTGGACTCTATTTACGTGGTCAGAATGATGCAGCACGCTCATCGTGCTGGAGTGGGTTGACTCACTGGCAAAGCTGTGAGGATACTTCTGTAGCAAACCACACTCAGGAGTCCAGGGCATCTTCACGAGGGTGATACTACAATGTGGATCTCTGAGCACTTAATTCTACTTTCTCATTTCTTCCGTCACAAAATGGAAATGGTGTTCACAGAGTGCAGTAAGTGTAGCAGCCAGCTCTGCTTTTGAGCAAAAGAGCAGAATTGGAGGGTGATGACCTGCAGGACACTGGTTCAGCAAACTATGCTGCTAGACATTACAGTCTCTCTCCCATAGAATTCAGTTCCCATTTGAAGATACTTTGGCACTATTTTTCTTACTACTTCTGCACTTTGGTTTCATTCCTTGGAGTTTTGCCACATCGATACATTCCTTACCGCTACATACAGCTCATGGAATGCTGCTTTTTCCCGTCTACTCCCTTAACTGCTGACATAGTCCAAAGATTTGTAGTTTCTTCCAATACCAAGTAGATTCTTCTGTATTTACCAAGTGCTGAGCTGAAATAGGAACGTAGTCTGGTAGATGCTGCATTGTGTAGCATTACATAGAAATTCTGTAAATTCAGGATATTAAGTATAATGAATTTCCATCCCAAGCATCCAATGTAAGGATAATATAAATTGACAATAAAATTCATTCAAGGATAAGTATAAATTATTATGGCACAATGATTTTTTTTTTTTGGTCTTTTTGTGACAGGGTCTCTCAGTAGCTCCAGTTGGCCTGGAACTCACTATGTAGACCAGGCTAGTCTGAACTCACAGAGATCTGCCTGCCTCTGCCTCCCGAGTGCTGGGATTAAAGGCATGCCCCACCATGCCAGGCTTATGGCACAATTATTTTAATCCCAGCACTAGGAAGCCAGAGACAGGCAGATCTCTGTGTGATTGAGGTCAGCTTGGTCTACATAGCAATTTCCAGGCCAGTTGGGGCTAAAGGGATATCCTGTCTCTAAAAATAACAGAGGAATTTCCATTCTGGGCATTCAATATTAGGATAATATAAATTGACAATAAAACTCAAAAAGAATTAAATATTAATCCAAAGTTGAGTCTCAAAATATATCATCAAACATAATTTTTCTGAGTTTTTAATTTCATAAAATAATCACTAAAGGTGGGGAGATGGCTCAGTAGGAAAAGTGCTTGGAACATAAGGCTTTGAAAGCCTGAGTTTGAACCTCCAGTTCCCTTGTAAAATCAAGCATTGCAGCACACCGCAGGGTGGGGCAGAGACAGAAGGATGCCCAGGGCTCATTCGTCAGTCAGTCCAACCAAAATGGGCAAAATGGGGAACTCTAGGTTTAATTAGAAATGCTGTCTCTGAAAATAAGGTGCCTAGCAATGGAGGAAGCACTCAAAGTCACCTGCAGCCCTCCAGCCCCTGGCACAGAGAGAGAGAGGGAGAGACAGACAGACAGACAGACAAACACAGAGAGACAGAGAGATAGTCACATGCATGCATATAACACATAAATTTAAAAAACCAAAGTAATCATATCTATGATGTTGAGCATTTGAATGTCGAATCAAGCAATTAAAAATAGTAAAATACAGCATGCGAAATAGTCTCAGCAAAATTTTAGCCACTTTTTATCTCAGTTTGTTTTTCTGCTACCCCTTAACCTCCCAACCATAATTACTATTCTCATTTTTATCTTTTGTGGTGTTTTTTTTGCTTTGTTGTTTTCACCTATGTACTCTAAAACAAAGTATTGTAAGGGGGAAAAAGTCAAAAAACATTTTAAAATAATGTGAAGACGCATAAATAGGAAACTTTATAATTGAAAAGAATTTTTCCTTAACTTCTTGTACCTTTCATTGGAAAGAATTACTGAAAAGAAGATGGAAATCTGGTTCTCATTTTTCTTGCCTTATCACCACCTAAACTCCACTTAAATAAACTAAATTCATAAATTACAGCCTTAAGAAACAAGGCTTATTCTTCAGTATATTTTCTAACACAGATTCAACAGAGGGATGTGGAAGTGATGGAAGCCAATAGTTCAATGGCTGTCCAAAAAGATGACAGGTCGGCACATATTGTCAAGTTCTGCATCCATTTCCCAACTGGATGATAGGAAACCTGTGTAACTGCACAGCAGTCATACTTTCCTGATGACCATCCTGCCTTACATCCTAACCTTTTTTGCTTTCTCTTACCTTACTCTTTTCTACCTGTAAAAAAGATGAGCCAGCTTTAGTGTACAAATATTACCTGGAAAAGCAACAAATTTCAAAAGTTATTTATATCTTGCTTAGGAGAAGGGCATTTTTCACCTCTTGATAAGAAACCAAGTCACATCTGACAAATGGGCTCTCAAATTTCGCATTGTATACGTCTATCCAACTTGTGTGCGTGTATCTGCAGCCCAGGAACCAAGCTATAGCTCTTGAATAACCCTTACAAGCCCTTCCTATGTATTTATAGTCTTCTCTCTTGTAAATTTACCATACAGAATCGCGTTTCCTGACAAATAACTGCTGAGTTCCAGTGGTTCAACTCTATACTCCTTTATCATTCAAAACATCACTTTAATTCCTTGATCTTCAGGATTTTTCTAGCCCTCTACAGCTGGCTTGACCAACCACAGACCTTCCAGTGACCTACCATAAACCTCCAATGTACATTTCTTCTGTTTCTCCTTTTGATATTGTCTTACTTGAAATTATCTCATGTTTATACACTATAGAGTAAGCAACACTTCTGTGTGCTGCATGTTAATCAGCACAAGCAACAGTTTTTGCCAGGGGAAATGACATAAATTTGAGAAATCTTACACTGGATCGTTGGCTCAGTGGATAAAAGTGCTTGTCTCCAAGTCTGATGACCAGAGTCCAATACCCCAGACCCTACATGACAGAAGGGAAGAACTGAACCAATTCATATAAGTTGTCTACTGGCCTCCACACTTGTGCCATGGCATGCACAATTCCATACCTATATACACAAATAAATGCCTGCGATTTTTAAAAGGTTAAGCATCTTATGGCCATTCAACAGTGATTTTTCTATCATGGCCACAGTAACACAAGAAAATTTCATCTGAAAACCATGGACCTACTATTGAGTCAACTAGTGTCCTGTAGGTACTGGAGATTTTCTTTGACGTTAACGTGACTTCATGGATACAACCAAATGGCATTAGAATTGTAGATCCACACAAGAATGTTTGTGCATAGAACAAACAACTTCTTACTGCCTATTGCTTGTGGGACCTTTGCCAAGGAAAAACAATTTGCTTTGCTACAAAAGCCCAGTTAGCCATCACTGGGGAATGTTTTTCCAAGATTACTTATTGGTGATTTTAACAGGGCTCAGAGGTTTGTGTGGTTTGTGCAAAATGTTAGTTACTTTTTAAATTCCAAATATCTCCTTATGTTCCTCTACACATCTGAACTCTTCCTTAATTGCAATCCAGTCATTAAGATTAGCACCTCCCTAAATGAGTAGATAGGAATGGATAATTAAACACTTAATGATGAAATAGATTTAACTATTATACTGCTGTTCTTGATAGAAGTTCCTTCCATTCAAAGAGACTCCTTGGTATTACATAGGAGTTCAAGTTGTTAGCTACTGATTTGGTTTTTTTAATTGCACACTCTTGTCATGACAGGATTTCTGCCAGGAATATATGTCTTCAGTGCCTCTTCATTGATTGATAGATTCATTCATTTAATGAGCATTTGTTGGCAGTAGTTATTCATTTAATAAGCATTGCTGGGCTACACTGAGCCAGAGAGAGATGCAGAAGGTTCTATTGTATTCTCAGTGAAGTCAAAGTCCAAGTATAAATTACAATGCAACTTAACAAATAAAATCATAGAAGATATGAGGTTTAATGCTTCTGCCCCATTCAAGTCTCCCATGTAAACACGTTGATGTGAATCTTAAACTTGTCATAATACAAATATTTGTACATACAGAGCTTGACCAAACAGAACGTAGAGATCTAGGCAGTTTAATTCAGTTGTTAAATCATAATGTTATGAGGTCAAAATCATAGCTTGAATGCTAAACCCAGAAAATCTGCTTAGACTAGTCAAAAATTCCACTGGGTTTTTAGTTTGATCCTATAATTCTACCTGATGGTTAAGAGTGACATGGGTTGAAACTGTGAGAGTGCTCTTCAGGATAAGTATCAATCCAAAAGCTGGAAGTAAGTGCCTTACCAGTGGGATGTGAACAGCGTTTATTCCCTCTCCTAAAGCAATTCAGGGAGTAGAGAATTTTCCTGGGAAGTAATCAAAATTGCTATCTGTCATTAAATTATCCTTCATTTGATATGAGTTAGCTATCCCCAAGGAGCCCATTTCAGACTATTACTCATGCAAGACAATAAATGAAGCCAGAAGAGATTCAAATCCTTAGTTCTAGAAAAATCTTCAAAATGGAACTCAATAAAAAGACATTTTGCCTTATACACCATTTTAGAATTGTTTCTATTTCTCATAGCAAATTATCTTGAGAAAAGCCCTCTTTGAAGTCCAGGCTACCCAAGCTAGTTTCAGCGTAGCTGTATGCAGAGCTCACATTGGGGTTGCAATGCTGACTGTCCCCTCCCCTGTCTAGGGAGGAGGAGTGGCAGGATATAATTGCCTTTTCTTTATTATTCTGTTTCCTAAATGAGAACTCACCAGGTTAGAGGGACAGACTGCTCTTACTTTCACCTTTAGATGCAGGAAATTAGCCATTAATCAGAGTAAAATGCAGGTATTACTTGTAAATTTGTCTGTGTTTTCTGGTCTCATTAGTGCTACTCTGAACTACATGATAATGAGCATAACATAATTAAAGAGTAAACACCAGACAACTGCAACCAGTCAGTGCTTTCCAATATCCGATGGTAACAATCAGAGAATGAGTAATTCATGCTCTATGAGGGTGGTCTTTCTACCGCCTGAACCCAGCTTGTTCTCTTTTCAACCCCGACCAGAGGCTTATGTAAAAATCCCTGCTCACAGTATAGTTTGGGTTATATTAGAGAAAGTGTAGTTGTGAGGAAAACAGTACAGAGGTGCAGAAGAGGAAATAAACCCTACAGGAAGCAGAAAGCTGGCAGAGAGAGAAGTTCTGGCAGATGAACACTGGCAGCTGCCATTTTCAGTGAAGGAACACTGGTTCAGAGATGCAGAAGGTGATGACTCTTTATGTAAAACTTCAGTTCGATCAGTTGGAGACTGAGAGAATAAGAAACTGCAAATTATCCTCAGAGAAGATTTGACACTGTGGCAAAAGCAATATCAATTGCATGGAAAATTGGTGGGTGAAGATTGTGTGGGACTTGGTTTTTCCATTAGTTTTAAATCATGCAGCGCTAGAAAGCCCAGGAAGACCCTGCCGATTTGCTTTCCCGGCCCCCATTGTGTCTGAATATTGATGCTATGGAAGGCAATAGGCAACTACCAGCTCTTCGACCTTCCATCTTCAAGGTGACTGATGTTAAAAGGAAGAAATGTAGAATTCATTATTTCAAATGTTCTGCTACCTAACTGGATTTTAAGACCATGCTGTAGACCTGTTATGATTTGCCATCTCAGGGAAAGGGTAATTTGTTTTGATTTGCAAAGAAGCAGCGAATATGATATATTTGGGCACGAATATA
>NW_008358774.1:913625-989160 GCF_000622305.1 Nannospalax galili | reverse complement strand
GATACTATTTCTAGGTTAAGCTTCCTTGGGACACAGCCTCACTGTTTTTGAAATCTTTTTCCAGTTCCGCCTTGCTGGCCGTGTATTGAGTCTTCACATTTTGCAATTCAGTCATTTTAACTAATAATATTTGATGTTATTCCCCAGTGTCATATTTCTACTAATTATTCTCTAGCTGCTGCCTGTATTTGCCCCCTGGCAGGCAGAGAAGCAAATGTTTATCATTCCAAGTCTCTAGAATATTTGAATTTGATCAGTCACAGAAATATGTTTCTCGTTCATACACATTATGCCTCTTAGACTAATCATACGGGGTGTTGACTAGGACTGATTACCACCCGTCTTTTTTCAGAGCTTTCTGTTTCTGTGATTTTCTTTATTCTTTAGATATTATTTGTTTGCTTATTTTGATGCTATTTTAAAGGAGAGAACGACACATTTACTTGCCAGTTGTATTTTCTTAAAAAAAAATACACACACTAGAATGTCATTGACTCCATCAAAATATGAGCTAAGCTTGAAAATCTTTTTAAAAAGCACCTACATGCCCTCAAGTTGTAAAATAACAGACAGAAACATCCAGTTGAGTTTCACCTAAAGCCTGATAGACACTAGACCTTGCCTTCTTTGGCATTTTTGGATGTGCTAAAGTCAACCTTTATTTTATAAGAAAAGACAAATAGTCAAAGAATGCAAAGCTGCAAAAAAAGTACAAAATTGAAATTTGGTATGAGTAACTAGAATCAAGTTCCCCTTCAAGTTTTTTTTTTTTTTTTTGGCTGTTATTACTAACACTATGAAAAGGGGAAATGACTAAAACGTGCTACTGTTTCTGATAAGTTTTGCATGTTGGGGATTTCTCAATGAAAGAGCTGTATATAATCACACAAAATCTGCATGATCCATAAAACAAGAAGCATCCTGTTTTTTGATGGGTCTGATGGCAGTTCCCCTTTTCTTTATAAAAATGAGATGTAACAAAACCACTTGTAAAGGATTTTTCTTAATAGGATACATGTGCCTTAGTTCGAAGAAGTGATCTTTACATAAATATGCACTTAGTAACTGTCTGTGTTATAGAGCTTTGCATATTTTATGACCTACCCTTACTGCTTTGAAGTTATTATAGCATCTCTACAGAGTATAAAGAACTCATTTGAAATCCATGTACTTAAAGTTCTGTATATCTAATTTGAGTATTTCATTAGGAAGCCTTGAATATAGGAAAAGATGCATTAACTTTGTCATTATTGACTTTTCCCCTACTATTTAAAAAATTTACGCTAAATTCACAAAGCCGTTAAATGGTAAAAGAAATATTTGCAGAATGTATTTGTGATGAATTACACATAAATGAGAAGTTAATCTTTTGGAAAATTTTCTCAGGATTTCAATGTGAAGAGCCAATTTATGAAAATAATGTGGTGCGTTTCTGTTTCCAAAGCAGTGTTCAACCCTGTTGTCTCTGATGTGCAGAAACCATACTCCTGCTACCATCGTCATCTGTGATTAAAGATGAGGAAAGACAGTTGTGGATACACACTGCTTAGACACCTCTTTCCTTCACATTGTATAATTTCTATGCTATAAAATACTGCCTCTCTTTGCATTGTTTCTTATTTGCAAGGTAATCATGAGTCTATTTGTTGTAAGGCACAATGTGATATCAGTTTCTTGCTTTTGAATGACTTTATTATATACAAGCTTTTGTTTTTCATTATTGCAGAATGTCATACAAGGTATTTTGATCATATTTAGCCCCACCCCCACTTCTCTATCTCCTCTCCAGTATACCCTCCATTTTATATCCTCCATTATTATCTAGAATTTCCTTTTTAAAATTTTCAGCTGTTTTTATTTTCTTTTGTTTTCTGAGTCAGGGTCTCTCTGTAGCCCCAGCTGAATTGGAACTCAATACGTAGACCAACCTGGACTGATCTCACAGAGACCTGTCTCTGCCTCCTGAGTTCTGGAATTAAAGATGTGCAGGACCATGCTCAGTTTTTAATGTTTTTTTAAAATTATTTGTTTATTTTAAAATTTTTGTTTAGTTATTTTAAAAATATTTTATTTATTATTTTTATTTTATGTGTATTTGTGTTATGCCTGCATGTAAGTAAATGCACCCATGTCGTGCAATGGCCATGGAGGACAGAAGAGGCTGTCAGATCCCCTGGAACTGGAGTTACAGGCAGTTGTTAGCTGCCATGTGGGTGCTTGGATTTGAACCTGGGTCTTCTGCAAGAAGAGTCAGTGTTCTTAACTGCTGAGCTGTGTCTCCAGCACCCAAATTTTTGTTTTTTAGAAGGCCATTGATTCCAATCCCTGTCTCCCAAATGCTCCCAGTTGTGGATCCATCCACCAAAACCTGTCAAACTACCAGGCATCACACTAGTAAGGAATACTGACCCTTCCTTTCCCAGCATTCATCAGTTACCAATAGATACTCAGCTAGGGCTGGGACTTCTTGCCCACCTCCCCCATCTGTGATGGGCCCCATCTAGCTTGAGTTTGGGTAAGTCTAGTTTGTTATTTATAAGTGCTGTGGGTTCATATGTGCAGCTACTTTGCAGTGTCCAGAGTTTCCTTGAATTCATCTATCAACTCTGGCTCTTACAATTTTTCTGCCCCCCTCTTCTGCAATGATCTCTTATACTTAGGAGGAGGAGGAGGAGGTGTAGTATATGTGTCCCATTTAGGGCTGAGCCATCTGCAGTCCCTTATTTTCCTCATCCTGACCATTTCTAGGCCTCTGTTGATTGCCATCTGCTGCAAGAACCTTTTCTGGAAAGCTGAGAGATGCACTAACCTATGGGTGTAACATTAAGACATTGTGAGTTGGTTTACTATTATGCCTATTTTGCAGAATGGTAGTAGGTTCTCCACTCCAGCCTGTGATTTGTCTAGCCACATGTTCTCACCCTGGTGACAGTGCCAAGTATGGGCTTTCTGTTGTGAAGTGGGCCTTAAATTCAAGTAGAATGCAGTTGGTTACTCCCACAATATACATGCCATTATTTCATTACTGGACATATTTTGCCATGCTAGGTGTTACTGTAGTCTGCAGGGTTCACAGCTGAGTAAAGTTGATGATTGCCTTTCTCTGTCAGTAACATGTATAGCACCTTCTATTACTATGAAAGCTAGCCAGCAGATGTGAAGCTCCAAGGTCACTACCAGATCTTACTGCCAAGTTCTGGTAGAAACTGAGTGCAATGTCAATAGCCAGTACTGTTTGAAGATCTTTGGTTAACAACTCCAGAAAAAGGAGTCCATTTCTGGAACTGGACTTCATATTTGCTCATCTATGGTGTTTATTGGGGCCACTGAAGCCCTATCATAGAGTAGCTATGCTTAACCTTTTTATATTATATGTATATGCTGAGAGATGCTTCCATAGTAAGTTTCCAGAAGCTTTTATTTTAAAGTAGTTGACTGTGGTACTTTACAGTCCTTTCACTTAAAAAAAAATTTTTATTTATTATTTTTATTTTATGTGTATGTGTGTATTGCCTGCATGCAGGTAAGTGCACGCGTGTTGTGCAATGCTGGTGGAGGTCAGAGGAGGTTGTCGGATCCCCTGGAGCTGGAATTTATGGGCAGTTGTTAGCTGCCATGTGGGCGCTGGGATTTTGAACCCAGGTCTTCTGCAAGAACAACCAGTGTTCTTAACCGCTGAGCCATCTCTCCAGCCCCAACTTTAGAGCCCTTTCATACACTGTTTATAACATATCTGGTACATACTAGGAGCTCAAGCATTTGTGAGTTAATGGTGGCTGTATATAGGACAGATTTTTAATAGGAGGAGCCCATGTTTGTGCATAAAGATGGGCATAATTGGGAGAGCCGAGAAAACACTAATGAAACCTGAATTCCTGCAGTGCTTTGTTGCCCAAGGTGTGTTCGGTATGTGGAGCAGCAGCAGCAGCAGCACTCCAGGAATTGTGAGGACTGTAGAAATCAAGGGCTCCCACTCAAGAACTACTGTCTTAGTGTGCAGGATTACAAGTGGTAAAATATGAGAACCTGTGCATGCTACCACGATTCCCATCCCTGAATTTGCATTATAATTACTTGGGGAAATAAAAACAAAATAATAAAATAAGATAAAATGGGCCAGACTTTACAACAATTAAACATAGTCTGTGTATATGACCACTAAGTACAAATTTTTCTTAATCCTCCACTGATAATTTTAAGATGCACCCAGGATTAAAATCATGGTGGCAGTGTAAGTCCCTCAATAGACATCTGAACATGCAGGCAAGGCACTGGATTTATTGTAAGATATTTGATCGCAGTAGAATCCATTTATCCAATTTCTAAAAGGATAGGGGTCATTTGAAGGTCTCAAAAGCAAAGTACATTCCTAAAATTAGACACTTCATAGAATGTGAACCTTGCCTCTAGTCTTTACTTTATGATTCTTCAGGTACGTGGCTTCACATCATTATGTTTGTTAACCAGTCAAAGAACTTCCTCCAGACTGTGAAAAACTTGGCCGGTGTTTCCTCCCAATATATCAGTGACACTTACATCGACCAATTACTTTCTAAGATAAATTTTGGTTCAGGGTTGAGAGGGCCTAAGTGATGTCTGCCACGGAAAGATCATGTATCAATACCAGCCTCAATCTTGCTGCCAGAGAAAAAATCTCACCTGGAGTCATATACTGTTTTGTTTTGGTGGGGTTTCTTGAATCTTTCCTCCTGAGTAAAGTTTATTTCAGTCCATTGTAAGTGGGAGTGGGAGCTTGATTGTATACTGGAGGTCCATTAAGGATCCGTGAAAATAATTATCTTATTTAGGAGGCAGTGGGAGACCACTGAAATATTGGCAATGAACTTATTACCTGAGAAACTGAAAGATTTGTTGATTTAATGAATAAATATCTAGTAAGTGATTTGGAGGAAGAGATGTAATTGGTTTGGTTTGTTAAAATGATCTGATTGATGGCTGTTGACTTATATACCAAGAGGGCTAGACATCGAAAGAGACAAACGGCGTAGCAAGGAAAGAATGAGAGAGATGAATTGTTACCTTCTTGAAATTAAGATATGTATTGCATGAACGATGATTCTTAAATTTAGACATGCAGAAGAGTCACCTGAGGCAGAATTTAAAAGCCCTGATTTCTAGCCTTCACCATCAGAGATTCTGATTTAGTCATCTGAGTCAAGGCCCAAAAGTTTGCCAGGTGATGCTGCTGTTGCCGTTCTGAAACCACACTTTTAATAGCTCCACATTCAGGAGTGGGAACCTGGAGCTAGAATATCTTGCTTTTAGTTTTTGATTCTTCTAGTTACTGGTTATGATAGCTTAAGCAAATCTATCACCTTTTCCTGAGCAATTCTTAAAATACTCTACATGTTCTTTTTACCTAGGAATCTTGTTAAAACACAGATACTGACTCCGTTAGTCTGGGAAGATGGGTGAGCTTTTGTATTTCTAACAAGCTCCCTGGTGACACCTATGCTGCTAGTTGATGAAGCGGCTATGGTTAGCGAGTCCCCAGGCCATCATTTCCCCATATATCACATGAATAAACATATGTAAATACAAACCCTTTACAAACTGCAGAGCCAAATATAAATGTGAAGTGTTGATAGTAGGCTGATAGAGACACGAAATAGAAAAGACAACTCCGAGTAGTTTTAAGCTGAGAAGAACTTTAGCACATTTACAGAACTAGAGGAATCAGAAAGATTTGATTTAAGAGAAATGTTGATTTATGGTGGCTGGTGGTGGTGGTAGCAGACAGTTGAAAACCTAAGGCAGAATTAAACTTGAAATACCATTTTAGATGTTGTATATACATCACTGAATGTTAGCCCTCAACATGTGGTACACAGTAAAAATAGTATTAAGTATGGGATTTGGGAAAATATGTAAGACATATGTGGAAAAGGAAAGGTACCATTGAAAGGTAGGTCCCAACCCATCACCTTCATATAGACAATCTTTGTCCAACTCTGGACTGTATCAACAGATAAGACTTAGGGTGGCAACCAGATGAGTTTCTCAGGTGTTCCCCTAGGTGGAAATTATAGGAGCATCTGTTTCTATGTGAGATTTATGAGCATCCATTCTGTGGATGGTACAATATATACATATATAAATATAATTTATTTGTGTCTTGGACCATGTCACAGACATTCAGAATACACAGCAATTAGGGGATATCATGAAGACTGTAAAAGACAAAAGGAGGAAGTGAGAGATTCTGTAACTGGGTCTCCCCCCAAAGACGTTGATGCTTTGCCTTGCCAATCAGTTCAGGGACTTGGACATTTAAGAAGTAAAGGAGATATGGTTCAGTAGTTTACCAATAATAATATTTTTGTAGATCATTGGTCCATTGCTTAGAATAATGAGTGAATTTTCCTGGCATATATATATATATATACATATATATATATAGAGAGACAAAGCAAGATTAGCTTAAAATGCTGACATATTTTCTTATGACTTGATGATATTCAGGTAGTTTTTCTGATGGTCAATATTGATTATAAATTTGGCAGGATCTAGAATCACCTATGAGATACATCTCTAGGTAGTCTGTGAGGGAGTTTCTAGATAGGGTTAACTGAGATGGAAAGACGCACAATAAATGTGGGTAGCACCATTCCATGAACTTGGGTTTCAGGCTGAATAAAAAGGAAAAAGAGAACTGGCTGCCAGCTTTTATCTCTCTCTGCTTCCTGGTGGTAGATGCAATGTGACCAGCTGGCTCACACTCCTGCTTCTATGCCTTTCCTATCACAAAGGACTTGAGGTATAAGGCAAAATAATCCCCATTCTCCTCAAATGGCTTCTGTCAGGTATTTTTTGTCATAGTCATGACAAAAGTAATTCAATGGTCTTATTTTTCTTTGTAATGTATTTGAGATAGGCTCTTGATACACATAGCCCAGGCTGATCTTGAACTTGAGATCCTCCTGCCTCAGCCTCCTAAATGTTCGGATTGCCAGGATGTGCATCATAGCCAGCACATAGTGATACTCATTTTTTAAAATTTATATATTTTTATTGAGTTTTTGTGTATTTTATACATAACATCTTAATCATCTTTATAACCCCTTCCTTTTCCATTGGCACCATCCCATAGCGCCCCCCCACTGGATTTTATGCATTCTGTCATTTATTTTAAGGTCTATTGAGTCAAGTAAGTGTCCCCTGAGGACACTCAGCACAAGTTCATCTGCTAGAGTCTAGTCAGCCTATCTAGAGTCACTCCCTTAAAGAAGATCAGCTCTTCCTCACCAAGTAGTAATCAGCTGGCCAATAGTTCTTTGGCTAAGATTGTTCTTAAGGATACTTCAGAATAAGTCTTTATATAAAAAGTGTTAATATTCTTCCTTTGTTTCCTGTCCTATGTCAATGACTGTTGCTTTTCAAAGTTCTTTTCTTTTCCCTCTTAAATTTTAAATTACTCAGTGTTAAAATCTTGACATTTTAAAGTTTGATTTGCAATCATCTAAACTCCAACTCAACAGAGGAATCTTTCTAACTGATTTCCTCTCAGAGGGTCATTCATAAACATATTCATTACAGACACACTCCACGAATATTCAATAATACATCAATCACTGAGCTGTTTACATTAAGAGACACAATTGAAATTGAACAATATAATTCAATAAAATTGCTGGTCTTTTTATTTATTCATCTAATCCCTAGTTGCTCAGTCACTGTAAACAGATTCATTGAAAACAATGCACTTTTCTGTTGTTTCAGGATTGATCTTCTCAAACACATGATTGCTCTTAATTCAGACGAAATATTTCATTTCTTTAAGTACATGGAAAGGAATTAGAGCCAGCTGAAGGCAGTAAGGATGAGGAAGGAAGACACTCAATAAAAGGAAATCAAACCTGTTTACAAGTCTGGGATCTAAATACTTGTGAGGTTTGTGGTTTTGGAAACTATATTCATATGTTGGAGAAGCAAATGATGAATGTTAGATAAACATGAGTTTAAATGGCCTGGGCTGGATTCTTATTTTATGCTGTACCCAAAGTACCTCTTTTTTTTTTTTTCTGTCTTTTTGAAGTAGGGTCTCCCTATAGCCCCTGATGTCCTGGAACTCACTATGTAGACCAGGCTGCCCTTGAACTCATAGAGATCCGCCTGCCTCTGCCTCCCAAGTGCTGGGACTACAGGCATGCACCACCAATTTCAAAGAGATCCCCGCTAAACAAAGCTCATTAAGCAGTGAAGGGGGAAAGAAATTCAAATTTTCTTGAAAATCTAGCTATATCTATTTTACTCAGAAGACAGAGATAAATTGTGGAGCACTGGTAGTATTCAGAAAAACAATGACTGTGTGTAGTCATCCTGACTTGCTTCATGTTCTCATCCCAAGAGTGGTAAACGTCGGGTTCCCAAATCTGTTTTTTGTTTTTAGTTCTTCAACTTTGAATATGTGATACTGGGAATACACTAAACGAGACCCTTGGGCAAATTAGAAACAGTGGCTTGTAAAACATTTAAAATGTTTTTGGTTCTTATTTCAATTTAAATTGTTGTGTCTATTTAGAAGATTAAAAAATTGATATAAGTATATGTAGAATCATAAGGAATTCTATTGACTGAGAAAGCATCCTCTTGGATTTCAGTCCCTATGGTCTTTATATTTATTTATTTACATTTAAAATATCAATTTTTTCTTGTAACTTGGTAATTTTTTAAAGGAACAATAACAGCCAGGTGGGAACTCCGGAAGGAGGCAGTCATTTTGGATCACTGAAATTCCAAGTGATGGTTACCAAAAAAGATACCTGTTTTTAGGCACTTTTGATTTTGTTGGCTTTAGAAATCTGATAACTAGAAAAAAAGAGAAGGCTGAAGGGAACTGGCATTTTAATTCCATGTGCTTTTTAGTCACATTCAGACACTTCTATTTTTATTTCTTGAATCTGGGCTCGTGTCCAAGTAGGAAGCTGTGGAATTACTGCTTTCACCCTTGCATTTAGTGCATCTCCTATAATACTAAGGTTAGGTCAGCTTTCTCCCTGTCCTTGCATTAAACCTACAAATAGATCTGATTTCATAATAAGCAACAGGAGAAAAAGGACAAAAGATGGGGAACTGAAAGGAGGACTCTCCTTACTTGAATCAAAAGTGAACCTACTGCATCATTTCCGGTTTGTACAGTGCTTTGGCCCGAGAACCTGGTTGGTTTCACCCTAGCACTAAATTTATCCCTTGTTTTCTCCTTTTTCTTCCTTCTGTTGTGTTCTGATGTATTTTAAATGATAGTTCTTGTTCTATGCAATGGAAAAATTGTTGACGAATACTTAGCCTTGAAAGGCACTGACTATATCTAAAAACAGAAAAATAACTTTCTTTTACTCTGCCTCCTATTGGTTGTTTGGAAACAGCTGCATGTTGCCAAGTTTGTACTGCACTCTTATCAGCCCATTTGGTGAGATCAGAATGTGCCTGAATAACTCTGAAGGTTAAAATATGTTGAAGGAGTTTTCTGCTACTACCATTCTAGAAAGCCAGCTAACACCATCCCTAACTGTCAGCAGGAACAGGCTCTGCCTTTCTCATGATTGTGACACTTAGTGGAAATTTCCTGGCTTCTATACATCATCAACCCTGATGGTGTGTGTCACACTCAAAATAAGCACAGCAGGACGGCCGGCGGATGACCTGGCAAGGTCTGGCCTACCAACATATGGAATTGCCCCTCTGGAAAAAGGGAAACAAAACAACACTCGGCATGCTCTCATGATTTGGGAATCAAGTTTTAAGTTCGAGGTTTCTCATTCATAGGTGTTTTATTTGTGCCTTCTATTACTTTTTTATTTTTTAGAAAACTGAACATTCTAATTTTCTTTTTCGACATTCCAAAAGTTATATTCCATTGATGCTAACTGCAACTTGAGCTGTACATATTCTTTGTAGTTCTGATTTATAAGGTAAACCAGAAACCTTCATAACACAAAGAGTGTCCTTGATTTTCACACTTATCTATTCCTTCCGATCTTCTTACAGAATTGAAATATGACATTTTATTATTGTTATTCAGCAATTATAAATACTCATTTCCAACAAGAACCTTTAAATGTTGTGAAATCCTCTTCTGTAATCCGATATTTGTAGTACAGTCTTCTTAGTCTAGAAGCAATTTTTTAAAAAACGATCCCAAGGATTCATCTTGCCATTTGCGGTGTGCTTACATTTATCTCCAAATAATGCACAGTGTTTTGTCAGTTATTTATCTGGCTATTTATATGTTTATCTGGTGCCTGTCACTGAGATACTCAAGGGTTTTGACAAGTGTGCTGTTAGCAGAAATATTGTCCAAGAGAGAAAGAATATTCCTTTTTCACTTGATTACTTCAATACTGCAACCATAGCTGTTACTATATGATTCATTGAACAACCATTAGGAAGAAAGAGGCAGAAACAGATCAGCCAATCACTCAACTCGTAGACACCGAATATCTACTCTTGGTGGGTTTCTGTCTAAGGCATTATGGGAGTTGAATATTCAACATAACCATCATCCAAAAGGAAATATAACAAATTTAGTATGAACACAATTACACATGATTTTTCATTCTTTTGTATCGCTCATGTTCCTCGTCCAAAGGCAAAGCTTCCTTTGATGTATGTGAATATCATTTGTCAAAACAATAATGAGTTATATATATAAAGTGATAGTTTGAACAAACATATATTATTAAATTTACATAGTTTGATAGTTATTCTGAAGACTAATTATCATACTTAATGGCTATGAAATAGACACTTATGTAAATAGTTCACCTCAGATTATCACAGATATTATTATTATTTATTTATTTGCTTTTCACAAACAATACTAAAGAGTTGTTAAGTTGGTGATCTAAGATTAGGGTACCAAATAACTGTGTTTCAGCCAAACATGTGCCAATTCATCTCTTTGGATTCAGCTGCCTATCATCCTATTTTAATCTTTATACTATTTTGCCTAAAGGACCATCCCAAGAACACCTTTTTTCAATACAAACAGTATCAATAATTCTTTTTCCCCATACACAGTTACTTAAAGGAGGTTGTGGTAACTTGACAGCTCTCCATCAAGATTATCAGGAAATGACAACAAATTGGAATATTGAAACTGTTACATGAGTCCCATGGGAAGAATGTTTCCTCCATGAGGATGCTGGGAGATTCTTAGGAAGAGAATTGCCCTTCTCCCTGCTTCTTGGCTGAATTCAGATTTTGTTTTCCAGGTCCTGAATGTCTTCTTACCTTTTCAGTCATGTCCAGTTTTGTAGACATTTTCACATCATCAAGACTTACTTCAATTCAAAGCTCGTTATACTTAGGTATCTATTCCAGAAGCCTTTCCCTCAATAGTGTTAGGATGAGTTGTTTCTGAAGTTTTACAAACTCTAATGTTCAATCTAGTTTAGATTCAGGTTTGTCTAGTCACTAGGTAGGGCAATCATTTTTTTTTTAAAGCCTGCTTGTGTATATACGTTCATTTTAGTCACACACAAAAAATACAATACAGCTGAGAAATGGTTGTGAAGATGAAACCATGCCTTCCTGTGCAAAGCTCCCACACATTTAGAAATAATCATCTTCAACCTTGTAGGAAATGCCTGAAAATAGATTATGTTACATTCAAGCTTTTCCCCTAAGCACAACATGAAAGTGAAATCATAAGAGCTGTAATTATTTGCAGTTCACAGAAGTACTTTGCATACAAGGAAACATTGCTACTCTGTGCTCTTATGTAATTCAACTAATTTTTCACATTATAATTTCCTGTTCTTGGAAACCAACAGGTTAGATGAGGTATTTCTTAGGATTTTCCAGGATCTAGTATTTAATGGTCCTCTGGTTCTGTGACTTACTTTGTGTTACTCATCACAGCTTAATTTATAAACTCATTGACATATTTGTATATGAGTATTTCTTAAAATGGTTTCATGCCATTGGTTTTGTTAATATTTGGTCTTAAGAGAAAAACTAAAACTAGAGGAAAATGGACAAGAGGCAGAAAAAGAAGGCTCTTTCATTGTAGACCAAACATGACATTTTTAGGGTGATTTAAGGAAAAGGGGAAGTTTGTTTTTTGAGGGGATTTAAGAAAAAGGGAAGCCACTGTATGTACATTTTAGTATCTATTTTATGCTATATATATTATACATTATAAAGTTATTCGATTCACACAAAAACTCTAAGGTAGATATTAGTAGCTAACTGAAATGGACTGCTAAACTATAGCCCAGAAAAAACCCAAGATACAGAGTAAGGAAATAACCCAGCTGGGAATTTTGTGCTCTGATGATGGCTCACATGCGCCCCTGGACTACAATACCAGGGAAAAGCAAAGGAGAAGTGCATCCTGAAGGGTGGGGTAGCACATGAGGAGCTAAAAAGATGGATGCATGCTGGCCCTATCCTATTCACTCATGGTAATGATATTCATGACAATAAAATACTGAATGAATAAAGAACCTAGACAGGAGAAAAGTCCACCATCGTCCTTTCTCATAACAGAACTATGTGGTAAAGTCAAATTTATTTCTGGGAGGCGCATGTGGCCTCAAGTCCCTCCCCCGAACTGAGTAAGAATTCTCCAAAACTGCCATTTGGAAAATCCTAATACATTTATTGGGCTTACTAACTGAACATGGGGCGCTGGTTTACTTACAGAAGAATGGGTACCCCCTATTTACAACTGGAAAGTCCATACTCAAACATAGATGCTGTGAAAAAAGGGTGAGGGGGTGCCTCAGAGTGTTCTAGGCTTGCATAACCTTAGTCCCTCCCCTCATGCAGCCACGGTCAAGTCATTGGGTAGGAGGGGTAACTGGCTCCCTATTCTGACTCCTTTGGAGGAACTGGAAAGGGGTGTGACTATAACTTGCAGCCATAGTGGTCAGAGGAAACAAGGATAATATGCACAAAAACTTACCCTCTACTAGGGATTACCTAAAGAATTCTTGATATTTTGTAGAAGGTTTCTGTTACACTCCAGATTCGTTATGAATATTGAGTGCCTTGTGCACAGATCTACCAAATGAAGAATAATTTATGCTTCTTCATACAATAACTAAGAAACCATCAAATATTTATTATTGAATTAAAGCAATGAAAATGCAAGAAGAAAGAAGAGTGAATCTATTTTTTCAAGAAAAATGCAATTAAGTCTTTCAGGGGGATAAGAATTTTCAGGACTATTATAAATAGAAGGACCCATCTCAGCTTGATTACTTCAAAACAGCTTCCCGCAGCCTCCCACAAGTAGATGAGCAATTAGTATAATCACAGCAATAAGTCAAAGACACTTGCTGTTCAAACTTGTGTTACGACTTTTCCTTTTGGCAGTGCTCCTAGGCTATTCTAATTCACACACACAGACAACCATGCATGCATTGAACACAGTTTTATTTGACAAAAGGCAAAATGCCTAAGACTGACTTTGCTTTTTGTCTCAAGGTTAAGTAAAGGGCACTGAATAAGTAAAGCTGTGCTGAAAAGAACAGTGGCAAAAGCCGGGATATTCTTATAGCACAAACACTCATGCAGATGGAAGTCTGGCCAACAAAGCCATACAGCATCAAGTCTGACTGTGAGTCAATCTGTCAGCTCAAGCACAAGGTGACTCAGGAAAAGATTATGCTTTGTTTTCTAATAAATACTCAAAAGTTCTATTATATTCATGCCTGTTGGATGCTGTTGATAGCAAAGGATAAAAGACTGCTTAATCCATTTTATAAACGGAGGGATCTTTTAACCACTTTTGGTTTTAGAAAAATGAGAGTTATCAAGCAAATTAATTTTAAAAATTCTTTTTCCTACTTACTCTTCTTCTAGCCTTGGGCATAGGCCCCTTTTTTCTCTTAGCACCCCAGATCTCTAGACCACTCTCTTAGCCCAGACCAGCCCACTGTGTCCTGATCCCCTGCACCAAGACTAGCTTGTCTTCAGTTTAGTTTCTTAGAGCCTTCACATTTGTCCCCACCCCCAACTTTCCTGGGATTCTAGATACCAGCCTTCTTCCCTGATAAATCTGATCCCACCCACTGCACCTTGACTCCCCTACAACCTGAGTAAATCCAAGCTCCCCAACCCCACATCTTGTTCTCCTTTTGGCGTTGGGCACAGGACTGCTTTTGCTCTTAGCACCCCAGATCTCTAGACTACCTTCTTAGTCCAGATGCACCCACTATGTCCTGATCCCCTGTACTCAGACCTGCTCAGTTTTTCAGTCTAGTGTCTTAGAACCTTCATAGGCTGTCCCTAACCCCAACTAGCCTTTGCCCTCCTGAGACCAGCCTTCTATCCTTGCTGTCCACAACTCCTACTTGCCTTGAATTGCCTAGACCAGCCTTCTTCCCTGGTAAGTCTGATTCTGCCCACAGTGCCTTGACTCCCCTACAACCTGAGAGACTCCAGTCTCCTATCCTGCTATCTTTATAGCCTCAGGCACAGACCTACTTTTGCTCTCAGCACCCCAGATCTCTGGACTACCCTCTTAACTCTATGCGGTGTTGAGTTTTCTAAATCATGCTGTGTCCTTCCCCCCACACCACCTACAGCACCTCCCACTGCTGCTGCAGGATCAGGTTTCCCAGCCCTTTAGTGGGGCCCAGACCTTTGTGGATTGCTTGAATCTGGCCTCCACCTAGCAAGCATCCTAAACTGTGCTGTGAGTCTTGACTAGAGGGGCCCAGATCTTAGGAGGAAAACTGAGAACAATATCTGATTCTTGCTTGACTGGGCCTCTGAAGAAACTCTGAGTAGCTGGACTAGAGCCATTTGGTTCCTCCAGTATAAAATCAGAAGACAGAACCTATTTTATCATATCATAATAAAAAACACTAAACATACAGAACAAAGAGAGAATTCTGAAAGTTGCAAAAGAGAAACAAGAAGTCACATATAAAGGAAAACCCATCAGAATTACCCCTGACTTTTCAGTGCAAACTCTGAAAGCCAGAAGAGCCTGGACCAAAGTTTTCCCAGTTCTAAATGACCACAGATGCAAATCCAGAATACTTTACCTAGCAAAAGTGTCTATTACAGCTGAAGGGGAAAGAAAATTTTCCACAACGTGAATAGGCCAAAAGAATTCATATTCACAAAACCAGCCCTTCAGAGAATTCATGAAGCAATGCAATGAGCTGAAGAAAGGAACGGCTATACTGAAGGGGCAACAGAAAGAAACTAAATGGAAGTATAATGGTGGAAACCCACAGTTAGACCAAGAATGCAAACAGAAATTAAAATGGCAAGAACCAATACACATCTTTAATTAATAACTTTGAATATCAGCAGGCTGAACTCCCCAGTCAAAAGACACAGGCCAGTTGAATGGATTAAGAAACAAAATCCATCACTTTGTTGTCTGCAAGAAACCCATCTTACCTTCAAGGACAGGCACTACCTTAAGGTAAAGGATGGAAAAAAATATTCCATGCAAATGGCACTAAGAAACAAGCAGGAGTTGCAATTCTGATACCCAACAAAATAGACTTCAAACTAAAACTAATCAGAAGAGATAAAGAGGGCCACGTCATTCTAATTAAAGAAAAAATTGATCAAGAAGCTATTAAAAGCATTAACATATATGCACCAAACTCTGATGCACCCAACTTCACTAAAACAGTACTACAGGACTTTAAGACACAGATTAATCCCAACTCACTAATATTAGGGGACTTTAATACCCCACTGTCTCCATTAGGTCAACCAAAGAGTAAAGAGACAGACATCTGAATTAAACAATACCATACATCAAAAGAACCTAATAGGCATCTATCAAATATTATACCCAAGCACTAAAGAATATACTTTCTATTCAGAACCCCATGGAACGTTCTCCAAAATCAACCACATACAGGGGCCTAAAACAAGCCTCAACAAATACAAAAATTTGAAATAATTCCTTCCATTCTATCAGACCGTGATGCAATAAAGCTTAAAATCAACACCAAAAGAATCCATAGTAACTACATGAACTCATGGAGATTAAACAACACACTTCTGCATCAAAGGAAAAATTAAGAAAGAAACAAAAGTATTCCTGGAACTAAACAAAAAGGATAGTACAACACAACAAAATCTCTGGGACACTTTAAAAGCAGTCCTAAGAGGGACATTTATAGCTCTCAGTGCCTACATTAAAAAATCAGAAAGAGCACAAATAAATGACTTACCATTGCAACGCAAGACTCTTGAAAGGTAACAGCAAATGAAACCCAAACCCAGCAGACAAGAAGAAATAACAAAAGTCAGAGTAGAAATTAATGAAATAGAAACAAAGAAAACAATACAAAGACTCAATGAATCCAAAACTAGTTCTTTGAAAAGAAAAACAAGATAGATTCTTAGCCCAGAGATCCAAAAGAAAGAAAGAACAAATCCAAATCAACAAAATCAGAGACAAAAGGGGAAACATCACAACTGACAACAAAAAGATCCAGGACATTATAAGAGAATACTTTAAAAACCTATATGCTACTAAATTTGAAAACCTAAAAGAAATGGATGTGTATCTAAAATTATGGGAATCACCAAAGCTAAATCAAGAGGAAACCAATACCTTAAACAGACCCATAACATATAAGGAAATTGAAATAGTAATACAAAACCTCTCGACTAAATAAGCCCAGGCCCAAATAGACTCACAGTAGAATTCTAGCAGAATTTAATGCAATTTCTTATTAAGTGCAAAACATGTATCTTGATATTTACAGACGAATATCCCAGTCGCCACTCATCAAAGAAGCTTCTTTTACACCAGATGGAGGCTATTACCAAGTACCACAACTGGTCACATACATTTTCTATGAATTGCCCAGGCTTAAGTAACACATCTACACTGCACCCTCTACAATTAAAGCTCACAGAACATAAAACCGGGTTAAAGGGGTCACTAATGAATCTCTCAATTCTCATTAATTAAACTCCCTCATGCAACATAGAACCAGGAACAAAAATGTCACAAATGGTCAAAGTATAGAGATTAAGAGTCTGCAGAACTCTGGCTCTTGAACAGGACTCCTATTTTGAACTTTTCCCACCCAGGGCTCCGGGGAGCATTGTGGAAGAGGGAACAGAAAGATTGTAAGAGCCAGTGAGGTGGTGCACAACCATATGGAAATAGACTCCTACAAGCTCCTGGGACCCTGATCATATGAATCTACAGCAGTGGTGTCAGCATACACAAGTCCCATGCAAACTCAAGCAGACAGAAACCCAGCATAGAACCTGGGAAATGGACAGCAGACCCAAATCTTAACTGAAAAAATATTGGCAACTGATTACTGCTGTGTGACGAAGAGCTGATATTCCTAAAGTGAGGGACTACAAACAAGCTGACTAGACCTCAGTAGTTGAACTTGCACTGAGGAATGTCTGAGGACACTTACTTGAAACAACCTACCTTAACACAAATGACAGAATGTATGAATTCCAGTGGAGGGGGTGCTACAGGAGGGTGCCAGTGGGGACGGGGCATAAAAATGATTATGATTGAGATGTTCTGCATGAAATACACAAAAATTCAACAAAATAAATTTTTAAAAAGAAAATAAAATCATGCCATTTTCAGGTAAATGGATGGAACTGGCAATTATAATCAGTATAAACATAATTCAGACTCAGAAAGAAAAATGTCATTGTATGTTTTCTCTCATACACAGATCTATATTTTAATATTTGGATATTTGTGTGTATGTGTGTTATGGATATAGGTCATAAAACTAGAAGTGAATGATGATAGAAAAGGAAGGAGAATGAAAAGCTCGCAATAGAATAAAAGTGAAATCTTAATGTCCCCCAGAATGTGACTGCATTAAAAGACAGAGCCTTTACGAAGGCAGCTACATTATAATAAAGTGTTTAGCACTGCTCTTAAAGCTTTTTCTTTTTTATTTGGTAGGTATTAGCACTAGCTGCCCTGTATCTATATTTAGTTTCAAATACTTCTATATTTGTATAGCAACAGCTAATGAGTTGATTCAGTACACAAGGAATTGATTCTAAGAAGTGGAAGTGCAAAAACATATTTTCTGCCTTGCCAGTCATGGGATATTATTTTTTATCTAATTTTTTTGAGTGTCTAATTCTAAGGTTTGCCTTTGGTCTTATCTACCTCTTCAATTAATTGTCACTTCAAGGTATCAGGTTATTGTTTTTTTGATACCCAGCAATATATCTATTTTATTGTTCCTCTTTCCTTGAACTTAGAGTTTTCACTAGTTTGCAAGTTCTTCTATATGATGTTCCTAAATATTTCCTTTGTTTTGTCTCCAATTAAGGAAATTTACCATTTTCTGGGCAGAATTTCAACTTCATTTCATGAAACTCTCCTGAGAGGTTAACAAATAGATATAGCAAAAATACATGTAATTAATTCCAATTATTAAAGGGTAAATAATAGGCTAACATTATTTTTACAGTGAGTCTATATTATTTTGTGACCATAAGTTTCCTAATCTCCATTAGAATAAAATATAAGAATATTTAAATATATACACTAATGCTTTGTTTTTAGGGTTTAGTACTTTAAATCCATGAAAACTTGGTTTGCTGAACAATGAATAATAACAGTGATTAGTGTCAATGCCTAAATCAACATGGGGTAAAAGAGTGAGGACAGAAGATTAGTTTGTAATTATAAATTGTGGGGGGACTGGATACATGGGACATTGTGAAGATCAAGAGAAGAAACATTAGAGGCAGAAATCTCAAGGTCAGAGGTCATTCCCCTATAGGAATCTGAATCACCTAAACCAAAGGGGAAAGAATACTATAGATATTTAAATATGCAACTTAATATTGATGCCATGCCACATTATTATAGCCAGCTGAGACAGTTTCATTGGGCATTTTATTCATACACACACACACACACACACAATCATTTGAAATATAAAGGCACATACTTGATCAGCTTGTAAAATTTGCTTGTCATTTGCAGAATCATTCAATGCTAAGTAATGTGGGTGTGGTTGGCAGAGCTGAGTCCCCTTTCCCAATTCACACATTGAAGTGTTCACCCTCAGAACCTCAGTATATGACTGTTTTGAAGACAAGTTTTTTGAAGAAATAACAATTTTAGAATGTGGTTGCTGATGGGAAACCTAATCTAATATAGTGTCTGTCCTTATAAGAAAAGGAAACTTAGACAGAGATAGACACAAGGGGAAGACCATGTGAAGAAACAAGAAGGTGGTGACCCTGTGAAAACCAAGGAGCTAGGCCTTAGAAGAGACCAACCCTGCTGACCTCTTGGTATTGGACTTCAAGTCTTCAGAACTGCAAGGAAATGTTTCTGTTGGTTAAACCATCTACTCTGTGATAATTTCATATGGAAATCCTAGAAAACTATATAAAAGGACTTTTTTTTATCCAGAGTCATTAGTAAGAAGCAATCTCTACAAAACATGAAGAATGATGATTTCCTTGAAGAACATAAAGAACCTCTTAGCTTTCTTCTGGCCCATGTGACCATGTGGTAAAGGAGCTTAATGAGGGTTCACTTTGGTTTTTCCCTTGCAAACCACTTTCAAAGATAAGATAGTGATGAACAAGAATGATTTATTGAGAAAAGTATACACAGAAACACCACAGACATTTGGATGAGAACAGGGTTGGAAAGAGGGAGAAACTTTTGCAGTAATGCATATGCTTTGATTTATGAAGGTTGTCTACTTTGGGTTAGAGGTTGATCCAGAGTGGTTTTTTTTCTTTCTTTCTTTTTTTTTCTTCCTTATTCACAATTCCTTTTGGGTGTGAATCAGTTTGTACATAGATCATAAATATGGAAATCCTGGAATTAGGGTTATTTTATTTAATTCCTTCATTCTTTATTTGACCAAATAAGGTTTACATACAAATGAAAATTATGAGTCATATTGAAAGTACATGTTAAGGGCTTGGAGAAATGGCTCAATAATTAGGAGCACTTGCTACTCTTGCAGAGAGAACCAAGGTTTGGTTCCCAGCACCCACATGGCAGCTAACAACTATCTGTAACACCAGTTTTAGGGGACCCATTGCCCCTTTCTGGCCTCTACAGGAATTCCACACATGTGGTTCACTTACCTGTAGGCAAAACACTCATACATATAAAACAAAAGTAAATAAATTTAGAAAATATATTTGAATAGAATATATTTTAGTATTCTATTTCTATTTTTGAGTGAGTCAGTGGGAGATATCCTAAAGTTACAAATTTCTGATAGGAAGTTCCTTCAGGAAAATGATAACAGTAGGTTAAATCATTACTTAACAGCATAACTATTTAAAGAGTTGATGTCCGCATTTTTCAAGATTTAAATCTCACAAAGTCTTTTACTCTTTCATGAAGCGAAAAGCATGATGGTTATTACAGTAATCATTTCTTTTGACACCTAAAGGAGGAAGGACAGTAATGTACACACCTTCCTTTCCTCTCACGTCATTGCATTCTCAGTGGGCATGGGGTTGGTCCTCCGTGGCTTTTGGTAATGTGATCCAACAATATTACAGTCTTACTTTAAAAAACTTTGCTAAAAATTAAACACTGAAAGGCTCCAGATCTGTTCCTGAAGGAAAGCTCTGAATCTGTAAGAATCCCTTCCTTCTGGTTTGCACAAGAACACCTTCTTCAAATGGGCAGAACCCACAGAGTCAGAAACAGGTTTTCCTCTGGGCCCAGTTTGTCAATTTTGATGCTGACCAGTGAGAATCCTCAGAACATTATTCAGGCAGTATATGGAAGGGAGGAAGGAAGATGCGTAATCTGATTAAGAGTCAAGACATCATCTTTAACTGGATATTCTGTTCATTTCACAAATGTGCTCCTTTCTAGGAGCATGCCAATTATTGGCTAATCAACATTCTCATTACCACCCTCCAAATCTTTACAGTGTTCTGTGTTATTTCTAACATTGGATGTACAACAGGAAACCTATTATTCTGCCGAATATTCTGAAATTTGAGACATGGAAATGACATGGAAAGTAACTAAGACATGGATCAGGACAAAGTATCAGGAAGACAGTTCTCATATACTCTGTAGTGCACATTATTTTTAATTTTTCAAATGAGGTTCCTGTTTTGAATACTAAGCTAAATATGGTTGCTACTTTTTAATCACACATTAGTCTGTCTTATAGTTATTAGTCACAAATTAATCTGTTACATTAATTTATCAGTATGTCTTTTCTGCCATGAATGTCAGATAGGCTTATATTGACTCTGAAAATTATTCTTCTCATTTTATAGATGGTGATATAAAGCCAGAAAATGGTTTGGTAACTGACTCAGTTTCTCAGAAATCTATCTTCTGTCAACTTCAAATTACAAATCATAGTGTGTGCTGGGGCATATGTTGGGTTTCCTTTTGATTAATGGGGAGGAGTCTTCTCTTTGTGACCTCTTGAGGAGGCTTGCAGCTCTACAGTACTAAGATCTTAATTCTGATGAATAACCTTCATCGTTACTAGAACCAATCTATTCCCCTACTCTTTGGTGCAAAATGTAAGACAAAACATTTACTGATACAAAACGATATTTTTTTCCTTAACACTAATTTTTAGGGAGAGAAATTCGGTTTGCTAAGCATCATCACAGTAATTCTGACTTACTTCTGGTATGTGTTGGTAGGAAGACCTCTCTCATTTACACAGTTGTTGGGAAATCCTACAGAGATTTTGACTTGCGGGAAGGACACAGTGTGAAAACTGGTTTCAGCTCGATGAATGACATGCTTGTACTGGACAAAGTGGCAGAGATTCTTCTAAATATTCAGTATGGACATCATCTGACTGCACTCGCCAAATAAGTTACTGATAGTCAGCCTTTTACCAAGGCTAATTAATTCAGTTGCATATTTCCCAGTAGATCCCAGAGACTAAGGCGTGAATTTAAAATTTTTTAATTAACAAAGTGATTTTGTGTAGTCTTCTTTGTTAAATTAATTATTACTTTAATTCTTGTTACATAGGAAGAACAGTAATCTTGTCAGAGTATGACTAGGCAAGGTGAGCAAATACTTTACTTCTTTAATATTGCTATGGAACTATAAAGGGAAGAAAAACATACTTTAAGTAAGAAAGATTTTCTCTGAATGGAACCAATTGCATGGTAGCAATTATTTCTTCCAAGCACTGAGGTTGTCTTTTCTTTTGGAAATATGGTTTTCATCCTAAAACCCTGCTGAAAGGTATAGGAATGTGGAAAACATGGCTGGAATTCAGCTGGCCTAGAACTGTCTACATAGACCAGGCTGGCCTGGATCTCACAGAGATCTACTTGCCTCTGCTTTTTGAGTTCTGGGATTAATGACTGGTGGGTTTGGGATCCGGAAATGGTTTCTGTCCTTTCTACCTACATCTTAGTTTCCCTTGCTCATCCGACCAAGGTTTAGAATTAAGAGTTCATCATCAGCATCTCAAAATCTTAAAAGATCCAGATGTTGCATCAATGTACACACATTTAAACAGTCTGAAAATTTGTCAAGGGTGTAAAAGGAGGTTTTCATAACAGAACAGAGCCAAACAAAAAATAAAAACCATGTCCTACTATTATTTCATAAAGAACTATAGAAGTATAGTAGCAAGATGAGTCTTATAGAAGATAAGCTATGCAAATCTATGTGTAAAGTAAGAAAATTTCATCTGAAGGTTGTTCATGACTCATTAATACACATGTATTTTCTCCTGGATAGGCTGTCCATAGGTACAGTAATGTGTCACATTTAATTAGGCTGAGCTGAGGTCTGCTGTTCTTAGTGAGAACTAAAGAGAGATCAAAAGCAGAGAATAAATGCACATGTCCTTGCTTACATGCTTGTTTGGTATTTTTGTACCCTTATATAAGTTAGGGCCCAGCCCATGAACTAGTGCCATCTACACTGGGGGGGGGGTCTTCCTATTTTAATTAACAGTCAAGAAAATCCCTCCCTCAACACATGCCCACATCTGATTTAGTTAATTCCTTAACAAAATTCTCTTCCTAGGTGACTCTAGGTTATGTCAAGTTGACAGTTAAAACTAGCAAGCACAGTAATCGTGGTATTTTTATTTTATTTTATTTTACTTTTTAATTTTATCTTAATTTTATGTGTATGAGTGTTATGTCTGTATACATGTAAGTGCACCTGCATTGTGCAGTGTCCACAGAGGACAAAAGAGGTCATCGAATCCCCTGATATTGGAGTTATGGAGGATGGTTGTTAGTCACCATGTCAGTTGAGGGATTTGAACCCAGGTCCTCTGCAAGAGCAGTCATTGCTTCTAACCACTGAGCCATCTCTCCAGCCCTTAGTGTATGTTTGGATGATGATCTTCAGTAAGCTAATTTTGTATTCTGGAAACACTGGCATTTAGGGATTGCCTTCAGGGAATAAGGAATTATTCAAAGAAATGACTAAATCCCTAGATTTAGAAATTGAAAAAATGTTTAAAAAACCTCAAATGCTGTTAAAATGTGTGAGGGCAACCAGACTAAGATCCACGAGTGAGAAACACTAGTAGCTTCTTCCTTGTGAATAGATTCATTGCACTGTGTATTTTGGTTCATTAACATTGAACTGAGATTCATGGAAGGATAGTTTTATATATCTTAGAAGAGACCAGATTTACATAAACTGAAACAGATATATGAGTGGAGGAAAATGAGGTTATCAACCAATGAAATCTGTTTCAGGAGGAGAAGGTGAGCAATTAAAATGGAGATTAGACGTTACAATTAAATCATCTACAAGTGGATGAAGAAAGTCTCATTAGTTGATAAATTTGCTTTTGAAATGTTATGAACACACTGCTTCCCTAATATAATCCTGGGGCTTGCTGGGCTACTTTGCCATATGCAATGTTTGTAGAGGTAGCTGGGGAAGTGCACTGCTAAGAATTTGAAGTGTTGCGTATTGATGGACAAGTCTTTGATTTGCTTTTCTGTACTTCTGTGTGTATGACTTTGTTCCTTCTGTGTTGGCTCAAGGAGAATTAGAAATTATCAAGAAAACAAAAATCAGCTATTTATTACTAATAAGTTGATTGGATTTCTTTTGTTTTGTTTTCAAATTCTAGACAGACTAATGATGCAGTCATCAGGAATAATTGGAAGTGGAGGGGAGTAACGTCTTCATTGACAAGTCATGGAGCAGCTGTAACTACCTGCCTCAGAGAGCAATGGAGGACAGAGTCTAAGTCTCCAGCCATCGATTGCCTTTCAGAGGACTGCCAGGTCACAGCAGGACTGAGCGTCTGCAAGAGTTCTTCTCACCTTTGAAGAAATCTCTGAACAGGGTCTCCTTGGACATTTCTGTATGTCACCCCACAGTATAGATTGCTGCCTGTGTCCCAAGATTTGTCAGTTCTCAAAAGCACTTGCCTTTTCTTTCTCACCTTTGGTACCTATGTGAGGTCTTGACAGACAAGGTGAACCTTACTCTGTAAGGGCTTTGGAAACTGTAACAGCTCACCTGCCTCTCACAGTTATGTGCTGACCTGTAAGTCAGTACTCTGGAGTAGAAACAGAAATGTTTATGAAGCACATGACAATTTTCAGAGCTCCTTCAAGACTTCAGTATTAAACTTAGCATTTGAATTGTGTTATGTGTACCACCAAGATTAGAGCCCAGCATTTTGAATCCTGAAACACACAATTTAAGGTATTTCGGAAAAATAATGAAAAGTTGCAAACTCAAAATTTCAAAATTAAGAAAAAAATTGGATGTTCCTCAACAAATAAAGAGGAATTATAATGAATTAGAAAATCTGAAACATGGAATTTTTTTATAAAACAAAAACAATCTAGAAAAGCTTATATGTGGCTGTGGCTCTGTGCTGGTGCACCTCATCCCTGCCCCCGGAGGCACTGGCATTGTCTCTGCTACTGTTCCTAAGAAGCTACGTATGATGGCGGGTATTGATGACCGCTACACATCAGCCAGGGGCTGCAATGCCACCCTGGGCAACCTCGCCAAGGCCACCTTTGATGCCATCTCTAAGACCTACAGCTATCTGACCCCTGACCTCTGGAAAGAGATAGTCTTCACCAAGTCTCCCTATCAGGAATTCACTGATCATCTTGTGAAAACCCACACCAGCATCTCTGTGCAGAGAACCCAGGCTCCAGCTGTGGCTACTACCTAGGGTTTTTATATGAGAAAAATAAGTGAATTAGGTCTATTAAAAAAAGGAAGGAAGGAAGAAAGAAAGAAAGAAAGAAAGAAAGAAAGAAAGAAAGAAAGAAAGAAAGAAAGAAAGAATCAGCCATTCAGAACATTAAAAATTTTTTTTGGTTACATAATGTTGATCACTTCTTTATATTGTAGCCATGCATGATATTTCCTATAACTGGAAGCTTGCACATGTGAACTTGCAGAAACAGTGGCATCATGCACAAGACCCATCCCACCTCAATCAGACAAGGCCCCAGAGTGGAGAAGGAAATGGGTGGCAGGGCGGCCCTAGCCTGGGAACTACTGGAGTCTGATTATTATTGGGTGAGGGAGAGTAGACCTTATTCACAATCTCTAATTAGTCTGGCTAGACTCCAGTGGATGAATTTTCACTGAGGGACATCTAGGTATTAATGCTTGACTGGATAGGACTTACCATGTATGGCAGAAAAAATGAGGTTTGGGAGAGGGCAAGGATGGGGGAAGGAGTTGAAATTTGATTAAGATGTATGAAATGTACAAAAGCTCATTTAAAAAATGAAAAGTAAAATAAAATTAATTTCCTGACACTTCAAAAATGTTTATTTTAGTTTTAGGATTATCATTGTTAAGTTCATGAAACTTGAAAAATTATGTTTACATTTAGAAACTGTGGTCACATAGAGAATACTTCTGTGTGGTATTTTACAAACACGCTCTTTCTAAAAATATTTCCATTTTTGGTATTTCTGTTACAACTTTGTACTCCATAAGAACAGAATCTGATAAATTATATTGTGTGAATTTTTATCCCAAAAGGAAACATTCGTTGTGAATTTCTAATTTAATGTCTGTATTTTCAAAATTCCATTTGATCATGTACATATAAGAACCTAACACTTTACCTATGATTTCATAAACTAATCCTTACAATAATTTTCTCTATGCTTACTCTGTTTTTGTACATTTTGGCATTGTTTTTCTTCTAATATTCACATGCCTTGGGTTCCAGACATCACAGCACACATTCATCTTTCAGGACCATCTCTGGCCCTGCATACTGGTATCATATTGGCAAGAAAGTCAGTACAATGGGAGGCGAGAGTATTCCTGGATCCCAGTCCTGCAAGTGGAGAGAAAGCAATAGCCTCATCATATATTAAAGTGACTGCCAACCCCATGAATGTATTCTACGGAAATTAAGCTCACACCAGTTATCTACTGCTGCGTAAAATATTCTCCAACTCAGTGGATTCCCAGGGCAAACTTTCTATTGCTTACAGTTGCTTTGATTGGGTTTGCAGCTTTGTGAGGATGGCTTGTCTCCACTCTATATGGTCAGTTGGGGTGGTTCACTGTCCATCAAAGGACAAAGGTGGTCTTCTTGTCAGTATCTGAGACTTTTCTGTTATTATCATATGGGGACATTTTAGGTATCTTCCATGTGTCTTTTCTTTCTACATGGCAGTCCATTCACTGAGACCTTTCTATTCTGATATCCTCTGTCTGCCAACTAGCCTGTGGTCTCTTTATACGTGAACTGGATCCCAAAATGAATGCAGAAGTTCCATGCCTTCTTCAGATAGAGGTTTAAGACTTCATTTCTGCAATATTCTGTAGGAAGACTGTCACAAAGCTAATCCAGATCAAAAGATGGAGAAATAATCTCTACCTCTTAATGGGAGGAATGACAGCATCACACTTCAAAGAAACATGGACAAAAGGAAGAATGGCTTATGTTGTTCATGTTTAACCATCCAGCAAGTATCCTACTCACCTTACTCTTAGCTGGATCCAGAAATATCTACAACTCCTACCATGCACCTGACCTTAAAAGTGTGGTAACCCTGAAAACAGCAGCCTCAGTCTGTGACAGATAATACACCTTTTGTTAAAATTATATTTTTAAATTGCTACATATATTTTAGGGTCAGAGAAGAACTTTAGAAAGGTCTTATGGAAGTGAGGGTCCTTGAGGTTTAAGTCTGCTGATTACCTGCTCCTAGGCATGGAAAGCCACCCTCTTAGTCACTCAAGGATTGAATGATCCTCTTTTCTCTTTCTGTCTTACCTATTCCATATCTAATCAGTTTGCAAGAACTATTGACTGAATCTTTAAAAACGTATCCTAAATGCATCAACTTGTGATGACCCTTAGCCTAAGATATCAGCATCTCTTCCTAGTACTATTACAATAGAGTCTTTATGACTTCTCTAATTTGAGTCTTACCTCTTACTGTTTACACAATAATCAGAAGAAAGGAATACTTTGAAAGGTAAAATATAGCCAGGTATGGTAGTACACGCTTTCAATCCTAGTACTTGGAAGGTAGAGTCAGGCTGATGTCTGTGTCTTTGGGGCTAGCCTGATTTATGTAGCGAGCTCCAGACCAGCAAAGACTACATAGTGAGACCCTGTTTCAAAAGAAAAAAAAAAAGAAGAAAAAAGAAAGAAAAGTAAATTCAATAGTACAACTTTTGCTTCTGTTAGCCTCAACTAATACCAAGTAAAACAAAATGTATTTCAAAGCTATACTGCTCTGTCATTGACTGATTCTAGAATGTGATTTTTCTATCATATTTTCTCTCTCACTCTGCTTCAATTTTATTTTCTTAATGATTACAGGAGCACAAAATCCTTAAGCACAGAGAATTTTATTTTATCAGCTTATCCACTGTTCCTTGTTTACCATAAAAGAGGGACACAACAAGAATTTGTTCATAAGTAATCATTATGTGAATAATCCCAACAACAAAATCAACTCCCTCTAGAAGCAGATTGAAATGGATCATTCTGATGGGAAATTGGAAGAAAAGAATGTTGAGAGAAAAATGGACAATGTAAGGTGGGCTAATGAGATTTCAGAAAAGGAACAAAGGCATTTATCAAGAACTGGACTATGGTGCATTCACATGACGTTTTGGCCAAGGATCTCTTGATATTCTGTGTCCTAAATAACTGAGTGAAACTGAAGTTAAAAATAATGGATAAACTATTTGATGGAAGAAATTTCAAGACAGGAGAGCATTCAGGCTGTGGCAGGGCTACTTTCAACTGCACTTATCCAGGTGTACAGTAAAAAAGAGCATCAACCTTGGGCAGAAAGATATAAAATGTGAAGTTTGCCAAAGAAGAAGAGAGCTTAAGCAAGTTAAATTTTTAAGGTAAAATGGACACAGAAAAGAGGCTGTAATGTTTTTCTCTGTTTTTGAGAGTTTTATACATGTATACAATGAAATATGATAATTTCTACATCCCATTTCCCCCTCCAACATTCATCATACCCTCCCAAATATACTTCAACCCAGTTTTATGTATTTCTTAAATAGTACACTAAATCCTATTAGTGTTGCCTATATGAGCATGGGTGTGGAGCAGTGGAAATTTACCAGTGGCCACAACCTCAAATAAAGAATATCTCTCTTTCTCTGGCAGCTATGAACTGTCAATAGCTCCTCATGAAAGCATGAAGCCTGGAGCTCATCTACGCAATCTGGGCTTAGAGTTTGGCTGGCTTGATCTTTTTCAGGTCTTTTGCAGGTAATCCTAGTTGCTGTGAGTTCATTAGTGCAATAACCATACCATGTCCAGAAGATGGCATTTCACAGCATTCATCCCCATCACTTGGTTCTTACATTCTTTCTGACTCCTCTTCCGCACTGTTCACTGAGTGGATGGGGCTTAATACAGATGTCCCATTTAGGGCTGAGCAGTGAGTCTCTTACTCTCAGTACTTTGATCAGGTTAGTATCTCTCAGTTGACTGCTGCCCAGTACAAAAAGAAGCTTAATAAACAAAAATTTAAATTTATTTTATATATACGAATGTATTGCCTGCATGTATGGAAGTGCACCCATGTCATGCAATGCCTACAGAGGTCAGAGGAGGGCATTGGATCCCCTGGAACTGGAGTTACAGATGGTTGCTAACTACCATGTGGGTGCTGGGAACCAAACCTAGGTCCTCTGCAAGAGCAATCAGTGTTCTTAATCACTTAGACATCTTACCAGGCCCTGCAAAATGAAGCTTTTCTGACCAAGGTTTAGAGCAGACTAAGTCTATGGGCATAAGAATAAATATTTAGGAAGCATTTTTGAAAGAGGCTATAATCATTAAAAACATACTCCTCTGCACTGGAATAATGGGAAATATAGCATGATCACAAGACCCTACCTGTCAAATGTGAAAATGTAAAATTATTTGAAAGGGAAGAACCTAAACTGAAAATACAGCTGAATATCCCTGGCTCCTTGGAAGCAATCTAGGAAAGTGTTTCCCCAGTGTCAGCACACAAAAGCTGATATAGCTATGATCCAAAGAGACCAGGATATATCTGGAGCTTGCAGAAAACTTGGCAGTGTTGCCTACATGGTACTGCTTTTGCAGGTAAGATAAATGAAAGATTGAGTGTCATAAAATCTTGCTCCATGGTTCCAGAGAACTGCTGCAGACAGACAATGTGTTTCAAGATCAGAGTTCCTAAAGAGACACTGTGACATGCATAAAGCTGTGAAGGTAAAGTCTTAGTTGCAATGGGGACTCCAGGATGATGGATATGTGAAGACCACAAGACAAGAAAGTTGCAGGCACCCAATGTGGACAGCACAAGAGAGAGTCTAGGTATGCTGCGGGTTGCAAAACTGGAGGAGAGGCTTCCTATGTCCTTCGGAGCCCAGATGATTCCATCAGGATTCCCGGATGCTGGATATGAAGCTGCAGGATTTGGTGTTTGCTCTGCTATTTTTCAGTCTTGCTTTAGTCTGGTCTTTCTTTGTTATGCCTCCATTTTTCTCTTTTAGAACGGGAAGGCTCACATTGTACTATTCTATATTAAAAGTATGTAACTCTTTTTCCTGATGTTATAGGGGCTCACAGTCAAGTGTTTGCCTTCAGTCTCAGATGAGACTTCGACTTAAGTATTTTAAATATTTTATTTCTCATTTCATTTTATGTGTATGAGTGTATTGCCTACACACATGTAAGTGCACCCATGTCATGCAGTGTCTATGGAGGTCAGAAAAGGGCATTGAATCCCACCAGAACTGGAGTTTTGGATGGTTGTTAGCCACTATGTAAGTACTAACAATTGAACCCAGCAGCCAGTGCTCTTAACCACTGGGCCATCTCTTCCACCTCCTGACTTTGGTGTTTTAAACAGTGCTGGAACTATTAAAAGACATGGAGACTTTTGAAGTCGCACTGAATGCATTTTGCATTATGATATTGCTATAAGCTTATAGGGACAAAAGATATAAAATTACAGTTTAAAAGTGTTGCATGTGGGTGTCAAGTTAAAGCCCAAATATATATCATTGAATCTTATACCAGGGTTCCAGAGAACTGCTGTTGCCAGGCATCGTGTTATAGGAGCAGAGTCCCTGTAAAGTGGTGGGTGGTGGCAGGGGGGCAGGGAGCACCAAGTAATCACTGTAAGAAGCTATGAGAGTAAAGTATAAATTGCAATGGAGATTCCAGGTTAATGGAAATTCCAGACCATGACATATCTACTTAGGAAAGTTACAAGGATAGAGTGAAGTCAAAGGAAAAGCCAAATGGAAGCTAATGGAGTTGCCTCTACCAGGGAAAATAATGAATCAAAAATAGTATCACATTCCTGGAGGAATTACAGAAATTACTACCTCCGTCAAGGACTTGAAAGATACAAGAGTGGTGGTTCCCTTAACACCCCAAGAGTATATTGTCTCCACTGCTGTGTTATAATTTGCTTTGAAGCAATCTTGATCACCTGTCTCTTCCACAAAATATTACACTGTTCCTCTATATTAATGTCATTGCACTGACTAGACCAAGTGAGTAGGAAGTAACAACTACCATGGAATTGTTGTAAAATGGTGAGACTTGTTTGCCAACAAATACTATGATGGTTAATATTATTGTCAACTTGACAGGACCCGGAAACGCCTAGGAAACAAGTCTCTAGACATACCTGTGAGGGAGTCTTTAGATTAGGTTGGCCTCTGGACATACCTGTGAGGTATTATCTTGATTAGGTTAATTCATGTGGAAAGATCCACCATAGGAGAATGGCATGATTCCTGGGCTTGATTTCTGGACTACATAAAAATGAGGAAGATACGTGGGTCTGAGTGGTCATTGTTCTCTGCTCCCTGACTGCAGAGACAATATGACCAGCTACTCAAGCTTCTGCCACCAGAATGAACTGTACCCTCAAATGACAAGCCAAAATAAAGCTTTCAGTTGCCTTTGTCCAAGTTTTTATCACAAGAACAAAAAAAGCAACTAAGATATTCTCTCTTTTTCCCCCATTTTCATAAATTTAGCGATTCATTTGCCAGAAGACGTGCTAACTCAAGATACTGTTCTAAAGCTCTCCTAATGCAAGTTTTCAAAGAGATAAATCTAGATAGACCCACTGAAGGGGTACTCCAATTGCCTCACCCTATGTCCCTGTTCAGTGTGGAAGAAGCCGGAGCAGTCTGTGTCCCGATTCCCTATTGGCAATTTGGGAAACCTTTGCAGAGGATGGTGTGATAAGAATAGGAGGTAGAAATTGACTAGGCAGTTAGGGTAAAAAGACCCCAAAGAAAAGTAGCCAGTTTCTTGGCTAAAACTCACAATGTCCTTGTGCCTCTTAGCAACCTATTCCAAAAATGTTGAAAATATTTAAGAGCTTTTATCTAATCCTTAAAAGATTTTAGGGTTACCTCTTCAGAGGGGGGAATGTTACAGTAGCTAAAAGCCCCATAAAAACATAAATCAAAGAAGAAGAAAGAGTACATGAAGTTATCAGAAAAAAAGTGATGGGGAGATATGGGAGGAATTAGAGGGGAGGGAGTGGGCATGGATTTGATCAAAACATCTAATGTGCATGTATGAAATTCTCAATAAATTATTTATTTAAAAAACAACATATATTCTGTTACAGAAGCAAACCATGAATACATGAAAGTTGCCTTTTTTCTCAATGTGCTTTACAATTAGTAGGAAATTATTTACAATGAAATAGTCATAGACACTGACCCATGATAGAGACTGTTGGGGGGTCTTTACTGGGAGAAAATTTGAGCATGATTTAAATCAAGCACATTGTTATCTCTGGAGGAAAAAGTTATGAGACAAAATAAAAATAACTTGATAGCCAATTTTGTTTTGTCAAACAATTTTCTCAGAAATGGGTAATGAATGACTATTTCATCCACTCACAGGAAAGGAATCATGAACTATCTTTTAATAAATCAATATTTGTTACTGAGTGTGATTGTAGTTTGCTTTTCTGTACTGTCATAAGATACCGGGACCAAAAATAACTTGAGGAGGAAAGGGTTTATTTGGCTCTCAGGTTATATATGGACTCATCATGGAAGGAAACCAGGGCAGGAGCTCAAGTAGAAACCTGGAGGTAAGAACTGAAGCAGAGACCATGGAAAATGCTGCTCACTGCTTTGCTTCCCCTCAGTGCTCAACTACCTTTCTTATTTATCCCTCCTGCTTAGGGATGGCACTACCTACAGTGGGCTGGGCCCACCTATACCAATTGACAATTAAGAAAATGCCTCATAGATATGACCACAAGCCAATCCAAAGGAAGAAACTGTTTGGTTGAGGTTTCCTCTTCCCAGGTCACTCTAGTTTGTGTCACATTTACAGAAACTAGCTGGCACAGCTGTACAAAGCACAGGACTTAGAGGTAAATCATACTCATCATTCAACATCAACAGATCTTCCAGATCTTTCCTGTGGGTACCGCTTTGGAACGAATGTATCCCCAAACTCCACATAGAAACTTGTTCTCTAGGCAGCAGTGTTGGGAGGAAGGGCCCAATTAGTGTGGTTAGATCATAAGGGATGTGACTTCATGAATGGGTTAATGTTACTATGGGGGTAAGTGTATTATTAGAAGAGTGGGTTTGTTATAGAAGTGAGTTTGCTGTGTCCTTTCTCTCTTTGGTTCTCTCTTGCCATTCTGCCTCCCATCAGGCAATGATGCCAAAAGAAGACCTTTACCACAGGCCAATGCCGTGGTCATGGAATTTCTAGCTGCTGGATCCAGAACTGAATCAACCTCTATTGCTATAGCAACACAAAACAGACTAAGATAGGAACACATAGTTGAGGTATGATGCTATTTTAATTTGGTTTTGCAGAAGGATTTAGAAATATAGTTGAGATGTTTGGAAAAAGGAGACATATATATGACAAAGAAGTAGCTTAAAATTACCAAGTCATAGGCACCCTGATTATGGATGGTGTCGATCATGTTCAATGTCAGTTTTTCTCCCTGTAGGATATAAACAGTGAAGTTTTTCAGCTATCCTCAGGAGTCAAATCATAGATTGAAACAAGCTGCTTCAGGTTCTAGGCAGGAGGAAAATAAACAAGGCTGAATTCCTGTGCTTTGAAAAACATACAATAAGCAAATAAGAAGTAGATTTAATAAAGAACCAGTGAAGGCTTTAAAATGTTTTTATGAAAATTTCTAACTGTACATCAGTCCTATCCTTAAGACATATTTATGTCATGAGCTCTAGAGATTTATAAGAAGGACAATTTATTTCTTAAAGAGCTTATAATTTAAGCAGCACATGATAGGTAAACATTGCACACATATACACAACATATATGTATATTTATCTGTATATCTATTATTTATCTATCATCTATCAGTACATTATTTAGAGTATTGCTCTGGTCCTTTAAGCATGCTGCCTGACGATTGGGAAGGAAATATGTATTTCTTTTCTTCTTTATGTTTCTCAAGCCAAAGGCAGGGTTTCCACTTCCATTAATGATTTATTAAATTAAAGACTGAAGAACTTGAATGTAAGAAAAAAATAAGTAGCATTCTCTTTAGGACTTTCACATTAAAATATCATTAAAAAGGATGAAAACAAAGCAAATTTAATTATTTCCCTAATTTCTCACTTCTTTATTCATACTCTTCTGTCTTCTATTAATTTTTGCCAGAGCAAGATTGAGTTTTCTCTTAACTCTCGAATTCCCTCACTTTTGTTGGTTTAAGCGATACCCACAGGGGACATTTTTCAAAGTGGTATGCTAGGATTTAGCTGTGGGAGGCCCATTAATACACCACATAGAACTTTACTCCCCATAATGACATTTAAAGAGAGCTATTTGTTTTGACTGTGTTCTTTGTGTATGTGTGAAGGTTACCATAGTAAAACCCCCTTGGCAAATGTGCAGTCAAAAATTTCTGGGTTAAAGTGGCAGGGGGTAAGGAAGAGGACAATTCCAAAATATTTCCCAAGTAAAATCCTGATAAAAGGAAGGGTCTCTGGAGTCTGGTTTGCTCCAAATTTATTTCTTTCTCTGGGAAAGGAGAGCAAATGACTCTCATTCTCTGCTCTCCTCTCAAAAGCTTCCAAATTCTCATCTTTCTGATTCTTGTCACAAATACTACTTTAAGATATCATTAGGTCATTTCCTCATCCATGAATATTCAGTTTCTTGGTTTCGATTACAAAGGAACATGAAATGTAAAGTTTTGGAAATAGCAAACATACATGGAATTTGAAGCTGGTTCTCTATTCAAATTCTTAAGTTTGTCCTGTGGATCAGCTATGTAAACTTGGATAAGTGAAGGAGAAGCTTCTCTGGGCTTTACTTTCCCTCATCTCTAAAAACAGAATAACACATTTTCTAGGGGCATTGTTACGAAAATTGCTTGAGATGAAGAGACACTTCCTAACATCATTCCTGGCCCATGGTAAGCACAGATAAATGTTAACTTCCCATCTCTTTATAAACTTGCTCTCATTTTAGAGAAAATAACTAAGGAGAGACGTGCATTCTCTTTTATTATGAAAAACGTTTTGCAAAGTTCTACAAAGATGAGAAAACAGTAACAGTGATGGTTGCTGTAGATACACAGCTAAGTGAGCGTCATTCGACCCTGCCAGATCTGTTCTGTTTGAATTCTATCAACTACATCCAAATAATGTAACATCCTCTTCTATTGTGGCTGAATGTTCACATTATGTCTTGATGATTCATGCATTTGAGGGGAAATTGAATTAACCGAGGAGGGAAATAAAAAATTTAAGAATAAGTTTAACAAGATCAATTCTTTTATAATTGGAGTGCTTGCTCTCAGCCTTGAAAAATAGCATTTAAAAAGGTGTTCATGGTCTGTGACTATCATTTGTAAAGTGAAAACCAAGTTTGCTGCCTGAAGGCTCAGCTGAAAATGGTGTCTTTGAAGGGATTTTTTTTCATTTTACAGAAGCTCACAGCAGCTTTATAGCATGCTGTCCTCCAGATTGCTATTCCTGTCAATGCCCTGCTTTAAATTAAATATGGAAGTGTGTCATACATTCATGTTCTTCTTTTACTTTATCCCTATAGAATTGTTATCTTCTTATTCCTAAAACTGGCATAATGGGGTTTACAGATTAGTTTTTTGAAGTTTAACAAGCCATGTGATACCAATTGTTTATTATGTAATTAAAAAATTTTTTATTATTTTTATTTTATGTGTATGCGTGCATTGCTTGCATGTAGGTAAGTGCACCCGTGTTGTGCAATGCCTGTGCGGACAGAAGAGGCCATCAGAACCCCTGGACTGGAGTTTTGGACAGTTGTTAGCTGCCATGTGGGTGCTGGGATTCGAACCCAGGTCTTCTGCAAGAACAACCAGTGTACTTAAACGCTGAGCCATCTCTCCAGCCTGTTTATTATGTAATTTTAACCAAACCATTTAATATTTCTCAGCCTCAATTTCTTCATCTGTCAAATGAGACAATAATTTGTTTCTTGAGTGTTTGTGTGAAGCATTCATGTGCTAATGTTCACTAAAATTTTCTTATGTAGTGATATGATAAATATAGACTCTGTAGCTGCCCACCCATGAATAACATCCTGAATAGCCACAGACCTTGAGAACAGTCTCTAATGAAGAACTTTATCATAACTGATACAAGGTGAGTAGGAATTATAAAAACATGAAAGAAAGGTAAAGACCATCCACAAAACCCACTGGGGAATTTTGTGCATGCCTATGGGATGACAAAAGCAGAACAGCGCACTGGAAGATGAGAGATGAAAAGTTGATGCAGACATAGCATGGTGCCTGATCTCAGTGGAAGACTTAAGTTGGGGAGCATGGCTTTTTGCCCTCTAGGAGCCCCAGGCTCTCATATTAACATAAAGTCTTATAATCCTGCTGGAAGAATCTGTAGAGCTGGCAAAGAGAGTTCATAAGGAAAGAAGAGTTCTTGGTTTGTAGAGAGAGGGAGCAAGTCAAGCCATCCTGACAGATATGTCTATGACCTAGCTAGTGTAGCCTTCCAGCCATCCTGTCAAGGCCCCATATAGGGGAACTTCATCTGCTACCTGATCGCAGCTTCATTATAGATATAACATGACCAGCAGAGACATCGTAGACATAAACATTTAAACCCATAATGTGTGAAATAACAAGATGGATGTTGTAAATACCAATGTTGTAAGAGCTTGCTGTAAAGCAATATAAATGAAGCAGCTGGTCATTTGAAAACATTTCCTTTTCTTTTTATCCCCTTTCTCTCTTATTCTACATGTTCCCTATATCTTAGGGAACTCTCTATACTCTACCTAGATGCTCTGATTCTCACAGCTTTGAAGATGGTGTTCATGGGTCTGTCATCTGTCTATTCATGTCTTTCATCTATTTGTGCAACTGAAGTTCTGTAAACTTGTGAATGTTCTGTTTTGTAAACTTTTCATTGCAATCACAACACTATTCTCTTTAAGGATTTCAACAACCAGCCATGTAAAATTTAAGGCCCTCTGTTTTCTGATGACATTTGACTGCCAGGTATTATTTCTATCACTTCCCAGCATGCTTTCTACTTTACCATCAAGTGATATTCCCACCATTTCATAAGCCACAGCTCCTTTTATGTGTTTGTTGATGGTACTACTTCTGAAAGCAGCACCTTCAGCTTCCTTTTCAACTTCTTTCTACCTTCCATCTGCCCAGCTTTCACTGTAGTCCCCTATCATCTGTGAATCTTTTGATAATGCAAATGAATAACATAATAATGAATAATATAAATTATAATGTAAAAGAATATAAATTCTTTTTCTTCACCTCTGTGGTTCTATAAGACTGATGTGTAATATACTCCTTTTTATTATGGCTAATTTTGGTGATTAAGTTGACTGAGAAGTGCCAAATCTAGCAAAGCACATCTCTGGGTATGTACAGTGTTACTAAGCCACACTACAGTTATACATGAATAAAGAGCCTGATTCTTAACTTTAACTTTAAGAGTGGATCTAAACCCAGAGGGCACCCATTCCTCCAGATCTCTCCTGGAACTGTGCTCCTGAGCCTCACCTCACCCATACTTTTATTTTGAACCATTTCTCCAGCATCAATTGGGAAACACAGACTTGAATCCACCCTTACCATAACAACCAATCTTGCCCTTCTGATCCCTTGGCCTAGAATATGTCATATACAAGCTTTTTTCTCAGTCCCCACTGCTTCCAGTGAGGGTGCAAATGTGAATTCACTGCATTTCAGCACTTTGATTTGCTAATTCAATCACATCTACATTCATTCACTATCTAGAGTAGAAGACAAAGTGGGATTCCAAAGGATCAAGATCAGGTGCCCAGATCACAAGAGCACAAGTCTCTGTGAGCCTGCTTGCTTTATAAGCAGTAGCCTTTTGGTTACAAGGTTAAGTAAAAGTCATTAGTCCAGATTCTAGCCATTTTATAAAAGTAATTGCTATAGGTATATTTTTGAGGGTAATTTCAGAAACAATTAGATCATGAGGATTGATCTAATGAATGGTTTTATTTAGTTAAGAATTAAAAATTTAAATGGACTACTGTTACAGGAAAATCAGAGACCAGCAGTCAAAGTCAGGTGAGGAGAGGGATTTAATTTTATGCTAGCGGACTGACCCACAGATCCTTCCATAAAGGAGCCAGTACCCCCTTCCAGTTTTAGGGGTGTTTATATTCATGTGAGGAAGTACAAGTAAAGACAAAACAGCACACAGGTGGCAATTAAGTAAAAGGTGCATGTGATAATTAAGCAAGGTAACTTATGGCCGCAGGGGTTATAAAGACTCCCTTCCAGGCTGACCATAGCAGGGCAGGATGGAGGAAGACTCCAGCTTATCTCCCCAGTCTTATCTCATGTCTAGGAGCTCTTCCTGCTCCAAAGTTCTTAATTACCATCATATTGCAAAAGCTTTCCACCTTCACAATACTACTACCAGATAGTGGTGGAATTGGGGAAGGTGGAGCCTGACTGGAGGAAGCAGCTCACTCATGCCTGTTCTTAGAGGATGTAGCTTGCCTTTGCTCCTTCTTGCTGTTCCTTTATGCTTCCTGCCCACTGTGTGTGAACTGCTCTGCCACACTGTCCTTGCCATGAGGGACTGAATGCACTCTGCTTCTTGTCCACTATAAAATGATGTTCTTCCATATATTATACATTTTCTAATAGGTATATATTATTGCCTAGAAATCATTACTGATACAAATTAGTTTAATATTGAAAATAATCTTGACACCTTACTATAAATCTTTGACCTTACTATATGATCAAATTCATGTGTATAATATTGAAATTTAGGATCACATTTGAAAATTAGAAACAATAGTTTCATCTACTCATGTACGTAGTGCAAAATGGCATGGTACAGGAGAAGGCCTTAGTGGGAAAGTAAAAATCATGAAGGCCCTATGCCTTGAAAATATTTAGCCTACAGATGATAGAGGCAACAAAAATAACTCAGCAGGCCAAGAAAAGCCCAATTTTACTCTGATTTATAGTTTTGTAAAATGCAACTGCTACAGTCAAGAAAATAAATTAGTAGGGCACATTTTGGTGGCAGGAGTTGTTAAGGAATATAAAGGTGGTGGTACTAAGGGCCATTTAAGAAGAGAAAAGCCCGGATAAGAGCAGGATGTCAGACTGAGGAGAGATCTTCGGGGAGAAGCATATTCAGAATGCAGTGCTCAATTAAGGAAGCAAAGAAAATCAATCAGACACCCTGCTTTCTACCTTGAGAAATCTTGGGACCCATACCATCTTAAGGAATACAGGATACAAAGCAAGCAAGGATGGAGGGCCCAATTACCTTTTAAATCCCTTGAACAAGAGTAATCTGTCAACTATATAAAGTGGGAATATATGGAGGATTATGGCAATAAAGGTGTGAAGCCCAAAAGAAGATTTGAAGTTGTGGGTCATTATCACATATGTCTTAATATAAATCTTGAGAATTAATGAAGTCTCTCCTAGAAAGTATTGATTGAAATAGAACACTGCAGACATTAAAAATGTGAAAATGAGTGAAAAGAGAACTATCTGGAGACTATAGATTATCTGCAGTCAGGAGACAAAAGTGGGGGTGATGATGTCTAAGGCAGACAAGACTTCCAAAAGTTGGTAGAAATCAACTGTTAAACCCTCAAGAATAGGAAAAATAAGATAAGACCCAAATTCACAGTGGAATTTTGTTTCGTTGACTGTTTTATCAAAAGTTCTGTATTATTCTCTGGGAGGAGTAAAGAGGGCAGAAATAAGCGCGGAGGTGGAAAGAGTAGCAATAGAGACAAACGTAACACTGAAGTACCTTTGAGGCTTTACTATTTTAACATCGGAGTGATCTAAGTAACAGCACTACACTGGGGGGAGAGACGGACAGACACAGAGACAGAGAGATAGAGACAGAGATAGAGAGAGACAGAGAAAGACAAAGACAGAGGACATGGAGAAAGAGACAGAAACAGACAGAGACAGAGACTGAGACAAAGAGACAGAAACAAAGGGGAATTTTTTAAAAAATTCTGTCCAAATTCTTTATTTGCAAAACTTCATTTAAAATGGATTATATTTGAATTATAATAAACATTGATAATTACCTATTATATTTTGATATTATGAAAATTTGTTTCTTAGCCAGAGGAATTTGCTTTTCAATATATGTCTTTCCTTTTTCATTATTTCTTGGAACACAAGATCCTACTGAATCCTAGAAAGTTTAAAGAAACAGAGAATAACTTTATTCCACTAGGCTTGATTTGTTTTTACAACTACCTGAAGCTGAAATTAGATTGCTATAGTTTACTGGCCATGGTAAGTACACAATTTTCTTACGGTACGAAGTTATGATATAAACTTATTTTCTTAATGTTTATTTGTCCCACTAAGGGCACTAAAATGATGTATTTTGACTTTTCTTATTGAAATCCAAATAAGTTGATGAAAATACAGAAATGAATTAAAAAAATAACCTCATGATACAATACTTAACATTTTAAATTATTCAGGGAAAATAACATTTTTACTGCCAGAAAGGCTTTTGTGAAGACACAGTACAAAAGCCCAGAGACAATGAATGTTTTCCTTGTATTCTATAATTTATGGAAATTGTTGTAAAATAGGTACTGTGGCTTCGATACAGGGGAAATTAGGGTTTTCTCTTGGGGTTCATAGCTTCATTAATAAAGGAATTTAAGAAATGGCTCAAATGGAAGCTCGAGGAGGACAATTTATTGGAATATAAAGGAAAACACCCCCAGCAGGCACACTGTAAATAGCAGTAGCTGCTAGAGGAGGAGAGGGAGGAGAGAAGGGAAAATGTTCTTTGAATTACCTGCAAGGCAGCCACATGGTAGGAGGGGGCTTTAGAGAAAGAGTAAGGAAACTCAAAGTATCAGAAAAAATATACTTAGGTTCTGGCCAACATCTGAAAGAGACTGAAGAAAGAAAAGTTGCAACTTTTTGGGTCAGAAAGGTAGAAAGACCCAGCCCATCACGGCCGCTTGGCCATTAGGGACTGTGCTAGAGGACAGGAATACTGGCACGGGGACGTACAATGTCTCCTTAAAGGAATAATTTATCTCTTTAGCATGGCTTAATGTGAACCTGCCTTTCTAGAGGTGGTCCCTTGGCACGCTACTGACCTGGCCCAACTAGAATGTTGTCTCCACCCAGGCCAGAGATTCCATTCTCTTGCTCAGAAGTAGCTTTCCCTTAATTGTCCTTTACCGCTTCTCTAACCCTTTGGAATAGATCCCAAAAGGGGCCGATGTTAAAGGCTTGGTAGCCAGCTATCACACAATACTGGGGTAGTGAGGTGGGCCTAGTTGGAATTTCCTCGAAGGGATGTTGAGATCAGTACCACTCTTTCTCTTGTTTTCACTCTCTGGGTGCCATGAAGTGAGCCCTTGCCCTGACACACTCTCCTTCCCATGATGTACCATTTCTCCACAGGTCCCAAAGCAATGACGCACCCAACTCTGGTCTGAAACACATAGAACTTTTGGGGAGCCAAAATGGGCCTTGACTTTTTGTAAGTTGATTATCTCAGGTACATAACAAAACTGGCTAACACAATGGTTCTCACTATTAATGGAATAAAGCAACGACCATGTCATCTGCATCATCTTCCTTCTCACCAGATTTCAGAGCTCAGTTTTACTGGCATCCTTGACATACCACATTCACCAGTAGACACCCTACATTGTTTGGTTTTTATTCCCACAGGTAAGACTAACTAGGCCACTGCCCCTACCTAACAGATAACCAGGGAGAAAAACTTAACTTCCTTTACCACACAGAACCAAATTCAAAATCTTCATACCTTAAGATTACATTTCCTTCAACTGAGGCGGCTGTCATTGCTAGCTCAGTGTGTTTGGTACTCTGTTCTTAATTGATCTGAGGAGACAAAGTCTGATCCATGTGAATAGTGATTTACTAGTCTTTTCTAAGCTAGTACTCTTTTAAGTTATAAAGGAAATAAATTATCTTACTGTAAGTTGGGCTAACCTGCTTTTATATTGAAAGTTAGTTTTGTCCTTAGAAAGCCTATATGAATGTATGTTCTCTAAGAACAAAGCTTTCACCATCAGAGGATGAGAAGTGTAAGTCTGAAGATCGCACTGAATGGGCGACTCCCAAAGCAGCACCACTTCAGGTGCTACACCTCTCCCCAAACTTTTCTGGGACCATGGGGCTTTATGGGTGACTTTAGACTGAAGCTTGTACTTCTAAGGATCATTTGGGACTCAAAGCAGTATTCCTTTTGACAATTCAGTGATATCACAGAAAATGGTGATATTTGCTAGCTGTTGAGTATGTCAGTTCTGTGTTGAGTATGTTGTTAGGTAGGTAGTTATATGCTGAGTATGTCAGGTAGTTATGTGTTAGAAGCTAGGAGAAGCTGGGTAGGGCAGCACATTCTTGGAATTCCAGCACTTTGGATGTTGAGGCAGGAGAATCTGGATGTTGGTCTGGCTTCATATTGAGAACCAGCTGCAATAAATGAATCAATTAAATGATTAATTAAAATATAAATGAAGGAGGAAGAGAAAATTCTTTCTGAGAGCATTTTGCATTATGATCACAAGAGCTAGAGCAGAGGTAGGAGCTGAAGTGAACCCATAGTGAATGTCAGCACCTTGTGAAATTTTGTCTTGGAGCATTGTGCAGAAATTTCTATTTTACTTCATATTGTGTTTCCAACCAGATTATATTCCAACCTCTTGGGTACTCGTATAGAGCTCTGTGTCAAAGATCTTTTGCAATGAAGTTAGAGATTACTATATCATGATATTAGGGAAACAATAGAAAAAAATAGTCAAAATACAGGAAGAGAGTGTAGAGTTGTACTGACTAACATTGCAGTCTCTAGACACACATGGCCAGTGAGGATGGAGCTGTGACTTCTCCCAATATATGCTGCAAGTGAAATACACACCACAGATTTCAAGAGTTATTACAAAAATAGTATTTCATTACCTTTTAAATGGATTACTTGTTGGAATGCTTGTTTTTTGATTAAATTTGTATTGTTTTCTTTTGTATGTATGTATGTGTGTGTACATGTATGTGGAGGCCAAAGGTTGATGTCAGTGTCTTCTCTCATTTTTTGAGACAGTGTCCCTCACTGAAACTTTAGCTCAATGATTCAGCTAGACTGGCTGGCCAGTGGGCACCAGAGGTCTTCCAGTCTCTCCTTTCTCAGCTATTTAAACATGGGTGCTGGGCGTCTTCATGTTTGTGCACCAAGCACTTTATGGACTGAGCCATCTCTGTAGCCCTGGCATTGTATCCTTTATCAAACTGAGCATTATTTCATATGTTTGCTTGTTTTGATCTATGCCTTGTATGTGAAATTTTTATTCCTATTTTTACCTTGTTCTTCTTGTCATATCTGTTTCTATTTCTTTCCTTCCTTCCTTCCTTCCTTCTTTCTTTCTTTTTTTTCTTTTTGAGACAAGGTCTTCCTGCAGCTTTATTTGGGCTGGACTGTATGGAGGCCTCTCATAGAGGTCCACCTTCCTCTCCCTCCCTACTTCTGGGATTAAAGGCATGCAGGCCTGCATCGCCATGCCCAGCGTCATGTGTATTTCTTAAAGTTGTTTTTAAAGTATTATTATTGGTCAATAATATTTCATATATATTTTCCATGTTTTGTTTTTAATTTTAAACATTAAGTTTTGCTGTTAATGTTTTTATATATAGAAAATTTAAGTTTTTTGCATATAAATACCTCTGAGGTTTGTACTTTGAAAAGTCTTCCATTCTCCAAGAACAAATAAAATTTCTTCTAGTTACTTTCATTTAAATTATTAGATAGATATGCTAAATCGATTTAAATATTGATATACTAAATCCATTTAAATATTGATACACATGTACAATATGTACTAATGATTTTTAAAATCTATAAAGGGTAGTGTTCTAGTTTGTTTCTCAATTGCTGTGACAAAATACTCTGACCAGTACCAACTCGGTGAGAAAAGGGTTTATTTTATATTACATCTCCCGGGTCACAGTTCATCAGGGAGCCCAAGGTAGGAACACAGGGTATGGGTGTGTCCCAGTGCACCACGTTGCTGCTCGGGTCCCTGGCTCTCCGTGGCTACTGGATGCTGGCGACTCTATGGGTCGCTGCGCTTCCAGCCAAGTTCCGTTCCAAGCTACCAGGCACTCCCTCTGTGTTTCACGATCCGTCGGCCTCCAGCTGCCGGGTCACGAGGGGAGGTGCGGGAACGGCGAAAGCAGGATCTTCGCGAGTCGTTGTTTATGAAGGGACAGCCCCCTCCAGAGAGACTGAATCGTAGGCAGTAAGACACAGAACTCAGCTCAGTCAGGTACAGCTCCTTTATTCAGTGACTCAGCTCAGCTCCAGATCCTAGTGATTCAGCTCCGATTAATTAGGGGAAAACCAGAATATTTATAGTGTGGAGACAGTAGCAAAAGCCTTAGTTGATAGGTGCTTTGTAGGATGCCCCATTTACATGTAGTGGTGGGCTTCTGCCAGGCTGTCAGACATTGCCTGATTATCACACAGGAAAACCTGGCAGTTTCATGCCGGAGGATATGTATCTGTGACGGGCACTTCAAAGATGAGTCAGGAAGAGAGTAGGAAGGTGCCCAGCTGAGAAAGGGAGTCTCCGCATATGAACGCCAAGCCGGCTTGCGGCTATCCAGACATGTAGAGATTGCTACCTTAGACAGCAGGGGTCCCCAACAGCAGGGCAGAACCAGGAAGCAGGAGCTGGAGCACAGGCCATGGAGGAACACTGCTTACTGGCTTGCTCCCCTGGCCCATGCTCAGCCTCGTTTCTTATGCAACATAGGCCCACCTGCCCAGGAGTGGCACCACCCACAGTGGCCTGGGCCCTCCCACATCACTCAACAATCAAGAAGATGCCACACAGACATGATCACAGTCCTGTCCAATGGAGGCAATTCTATAATTGAGGCTCCCTCAACCCAAGTGTATCAAGTTGACACTAAAGCTGTCCAGCACAAGTAGCTTAAATACTCTATCATCTATTTATTATTTCAAAATCCTACAGTGGTTATATTCTAAATATTTAGTTATACTTTAATGGATGTTTTTTCTTTTCCATATATATATTTATATGTATATATATAAATATAAATATTTAGTTATACTTTAATGGATGTTTTTTCTTTTATATATATATATATATCTGGTGTGCATGCATTTGAGTATGCATGTTTGTATGTGTATGGACACAAATCTGAGGGTACACATGCATGTGTGTGCTTGTACATGAGGAAGCCCGAAGCTAATTTTGGGACTCTTCCTTCTTCGCTCTCTACTCATTCTTTTCCAGGAAGGGTCTCTCATGACAAGTGTTTTAAGCCCTAAACCATCTCCCCCGACTTTGATAAAGTCAATTAATTAATTATTTATTTTATGAATCACACTTTGGTATTGTATTGCCATACTTAAGGCACTATAGGTTTCCTTTTATGCTGAGTTCCTGGAGTATTTTTAATTTTTCATTTACTATTAAGTCTGTGACCTAAACGCAGTTAATTTTGTGAAGGGTAAGGTATGTCTGTACTTTGGTGTGTGTGTGTGTGTGTGTGTATGTATTAGGTTTTTCATTGCCATTTGTTGAAAAGACTATCTTTGCTTCATTAAATTGCCTTTACTCGCTTGCCAAAGATTTTTTTATTATTATTATTTATGCAGCTCTCTTTCTGGGGTGTCCATACTGTTCCATTAATTTAGTTTTGTATTTGTTTGTCAATACCACATTGTCTTGATTATGGTAACATTACAGCAAGATTTAAGGTAGAGTATTGTCAGTCCTCTAACTTCATTCTTCCCCTTCCATATACAGTGACTTTTCTTTTGTCTGTTCACAGAAAATTCTGAATTTGTGACACTCATATGATAACTTGCCAGGATTTTGAGTGGGGTTGCTTTCATTATATAGATCAAGTTGGAAAGAATATACATCCTGACAATACAAAGTTTTCCCTTATATGAACATAGAATCTCTCTTCTTTTATTATTTTGATTATCAGGGTCTTATAGATTTTGAACATGTTTTGTTAGATTTATTCATTAATTTTTGGGAGTATTGATATAAACTGATACTGTTTTTCATTTTAAACCCCACTATTTCACTACTAATATATATGAAGGAGATTGACTTTTTCTGTATGTATGTATGTGTGTACGTATGTGTATGTGTGTACATATTTCATGTGTGTGTATGCATGTGTGCATAAGGCTAGAGGGCAATGTTAGTAGTGTTCATAAGAAGCTGGCTAGCTTGATTATTGATACAAGATCTCTCATTGGCCTCACACTCACCAATTAGTCTAGGATGGCCAGTGAAACTGAGGGTTCCATCTGTCTCTTCCGACTCCCCAGTTTTAGGATTAAAAATATGTCTTACCATCCTGGAATTTTCTCCTTGCATGCTGAGATTGAACTTAGTTCCTCATGCTGATGAATCAAGCAATCAAGTACTTTATGGACCGAATGGACTGAGTTATCTCTCCAGCCTAGAGATTGACTTTTTTTTTGTTGTTTTTTTTGTTGTTTTGTTTTGTTTTTTTTGAGACAGACTTTCCCTGGGATACCAGCTGGCCTGGAACTTGCAGTGTAGATCATGTTGGCCTTAATCTCACAGAAATCTGCTTGCCTTTGCCTTCTGAGTGCTGGGATTAAAGGCATGGCCTACTGTACCCAGTGAAATTGACTTTTTAATTCCAATATTGATGAATACAGTCCTACAATGATGACATATTACTTCCATAAATATTTTTGCTACTTCTTGTCAAATTTCCTGTGTAGAGGATCATGTTCCTACAAAGGCAGTTTCATTTCTTCCTTCCCCATCTGTATAGCTTTTATTTCTTTCTATTACCTTATAGAAGTATGTAGAACAATACAATATCAAAAAGGAGTGATGAGAGGGAACATCTTTTTCTTGTACCCAATCTTAGTGGGAAAGTTTTGAGTTTTTCACCATTAAGTATGAGATTAGCTGTGGGGTTTTTGTGAAAATTATCAACTTGAGGAACTTCCCTTCCGTTTCTAGCTGACTGAGATTTTCAGACTTGAATGACTGCTGCATTTTTTGAATGAGTTTTTAAATTTTTTTGATATCCTCATGTACTTTTCCTTCCTACTTTGTAGACATGATGGATTATAATCAATTTTTGACTGTTGAAATGGCCTTACACAGCTGGGATAAATCCTTCTGGTTGGGTTATGTAATTCTTTAGCTGATTATTGAGTTCAACTAATTTTTTGATAATTTTTGCATCTATGCTCATAAGAGTTATTGATCTGCAATTTTCTTACAGAGCTTTTGTTTGGGTTTGGTATTAGGGTGTTGTTGCTAAGTAGGATAAGGCAGTTGATATTTCCTCTGAATAAATGTGTTGGTAGTTGGACTAATTTCTGCCTTAAATATTTGGTAGACTTTATTAGTCAACTTACCTGTTGGCTTTCTGTTTTTTTTTTTTGTTGTTGTTGTTGTTTTTCAGCTTTTTTTTTTTTTTTTTTTAAGTCTTTTTATGACAGGACCTCCCTGTAACCCCAGCTGGCCTTGAGCTCCCTATGTAGACAAGGTTGGCCTTGAACTCACAGAGATCTACCTGCCTCTGCCTCCTGAGTGCTGGGATTAAAGGCATGCAGTTTGTTGTTGTTGTTGTTGTTTTGGGTGTTTTTTTTTTTTTGCTTGGGAGATTACTAATTATTGATTCTATTTTAGAAATAAATACAGACTTACTCAAATAGTATATTTTTCCTCGTGCGTTTTTGTAGCTGTGTCTTTGAAGGAATTGGTGGATTTCATTTCATTTCATTTAGTTCTATGACTACAACTCTTTAGTGAGCTGTGCTTCTGGACTATGGACTATGAATTTCACAAGTAGTTTTTTATTGTTTTCTACTCCCCTGGGTGAGAGAGAGATGGAATTAACTATGAGCATGGTGTTGGTCACCTTATTTCTTCATGATACATTTAATGAGCATGGATTTATAATATTTGTAATGATGTCCTTTTATTTTTCAGTGATAATGTTAGAAATTTGTGCCCTTATAATTTTTTTTTTTAAGTTAGCCTGGCTAGACTTCAGAGTCTTCTTACTGCTTTTACTGATCTCGTCAAAGAAATGACTTTAGTTCAGCTTATTTTCTCCCCTGATTTCCTGTTTTCAGTTTCATTTGTATTATTTCTTCTTATTCTTATTTATTTTCTTTTGTTTGTTTCATATTAATTTTCTGTAGTTTTCTAAGCTAGTGATCCAAATTATTGAGTTGGACCATTTATCTTTTCTAATTTGTGCATCCAATACTATAAATTTCTACCTATGAGCTGCTTTTAATTGTATCTTATAAATTTGGATAAGTTGTATTTGGGAAATTTCTCAGTCACTCACATTTTAAATATTTCATCTGTTCCTTTATATTTTTGCTTCATTTATCATACATATTCCATTTGCAGTTTTCCCCAAAATCCTTCATATATTTCATTCATTGTTGCAGGTTTCCTCGTGGGTCCAGCCCATGAGGGATTGAGGGGAAAAAGGGTTCTGGCCGAGGTGGGGTGAGTGGCATGGAGTCAACACACAGATGCCAGAAGTCAGGTGGAAGCAGGCACTAGGCGAGGTGCTGCAGACTCATTTGTTGCTGGGAAGGGCAGGCCTTATATATCTCTCCCCCTGCCCCCAGTGTCCCATAAGCTGGTGTGTCACTCCCTGATAGATCCCCTCATCCAGGCTGCTCGCATCATCAGTCTCTAGGTCCGGGGCAGATTATAGGTTGGCTCTTTTGTGGAAGCACGGGCTGTGCTTTCAAGGCGGAAGCTGTGCTCCCTAGTGTAGCCTGTGCTTAGGTCTGGCACTTCACCTCCTATATATCCATCCCTTTTTATTATAGAAAGGTCAGTGGGAGCCAAGTTTCTTTGCCTTGACGTAGTTGACCCCACCTCAGAGGGCACCCAGCTTGATGAACTGTGCCTGTCTTAGGTCATCCTGACCATCCGGATCTTACCTGTCATTGACTACCAGCCCTCAAAGGGTGTGACCTCTGGCATGACCATGTGAGGGAGGAGGAGGAGGGCAAGAAGTTACATGACCACTTCTCGGATATCAGCAAGCCAGTCCTGCTGGACCTCGGGGGTAGGGGTTTGAAGTCTGGATCCTGGAGCATCTTGAGAACCTGATACACTGAGTAATTTACTTGGTTTTGTCTGTGGAAGTGTAGAACAAGGCATTTTATGAGCAAGAAAAGAATTGAGACTATGATACCCAAGAATAAATAAGTAACAATCCATGAAGGGTCAAACAAAGCTTTTAAATCCAACCAAAATTTGTCGAGGAACCCAGAGTTTATATCTAATATCTGAGCCCATGTATAATTTAGGGAGATGATCTGGTCAGTGAGCAAGGTGGAGAGGTTGAGAAACTTTTGGCTCCAGTGGCCATGTACTGTGAGAGTTTCATCCTGGCCCTAATGAGGTTATCTCCTTTTAAGGTGTGAGACACAGGGCTTTGAACCGTGGGTCACCGGCCATTAGCATCATCTGTTTGACGATCGCCATCTCTTCCCCCAAAAGGTCTACCTGTTGTTGGATAACAGAAATGGCCTGGAAGAGGTATTGATTAATAGAGATTGAGTGTGTAAGGCCACAGAGGTTTTGGATACAACCTCATTGAGTGTTTCCACAGTAGTGGAGGATTGAGTGAAAGCAATAGCAGCAGTGGCAGCAGCCCCTAGGGAAAGGATAATGGTGGTGACGATCACTGTGGTAATACCAAAATCTCTCTTGATCTGGGGGAAGGGTTGGAGAGCCGTCTGTTCCATGAGGGCGATAACATGGAAGTGACGGGCATTAGGAACAGGAACCCAGAGTGCCATGGGTTCATGCACAAAGAAAACAAGAGAGCAGGGAAAATCCAGCATGCTGAGAGCACAGTTAATGAGGGAGCAGTTAAGGGTATACCCCGGGTTGTTCGAGAAATTAGCAAGGAGCAGAGCAAACAGTGGTCGAACACAAACAGGCGAGGAGATCGAATGGGAGATGTTAACAGAGACTTCATGTAGGTGTCCAAGTTGGGTCCGCAACACCTGAGGAACCTGTCTCTGAGTTATTGCCTGTATATGTACCATTCAAGATGGCTCCACCTAAAACAAAGAAGAGAGGACGCAAATCTAGGCAAGCTGCTGGCCCACAGAGCTCCCAGGACCCCCTGACAGTGTCTTTATGCCTGGGAACAGGGCAGACATAGGAGTAAGGTTTTGTGGAGACAAGGTTTCTCCAGGCTGCCAGGGAGGAGGCCTGTGGGCGTCCATCATAATCCATAGTAAAGAGGAGCATACTTACAGGAGTGAGTGGGAGGCAGTGTTCCCATGGAATAAGAAAGCACAGTGTGGTAGGAAGTTTATGGGAGGGAGGGCACCGGGTCCATGGAGGACACCTGACCCTTGGGGGGGAAGGGTGGTGGCCCCAGAGGGCACAAAAGACATTGTAGTAGTCTCAGAAGTATCTTTTACAAAGGGAGACCAGATTTTAAGGCCCCATGAGGAGTCCTGGCTCTAGTGTCCACGAAAGTTGTCTGTTGTGATGTTAAAGAGGAAGTGACAGTCAGAGACATTAGGGGATGAGGGGTTAAGGACTAGGCTGAAGCAGAGCAATCCTGCAAGGGACCATGTGCCGTTTATGGGAACTGACACATGAATCAATTCCATGGTGGGAAGACCGAGCGATTCATTAGTATTAAAGAGAACCAGGAAAGCGGGTGACTGTTCATCTACAGAGAAGGTCAGTGGTGGTAAGGGGAACCAGTGCCCAGAGATCTGAAGCTTGGGGAGAAGCACAGCCAAAGGACAAAAGGGTGCCAAAGATAACAAAGCTGGAAAAGGATGTCATGGCTTATCATGGGTTTCTGTAGCTGGTTGGATGTCTCTTGATGGAATCCAAATGGGGGCTGTAGCATTCTGTGGAAAAATACAAGCGTATCCTTGTCCTTGTGTCAGGACAGGGGCTGGTTTCTGCCATAGGGATGAAATAGAATCCCTCCATCTAACTAGTGGCAGAGGCGTAGCCCGAGGCAAGGAGGACCAATGTTTATATGCTGGACTGAGACCTTGGTCATCAAACATGAGGAAATTAAGGTGGAACAAAGCCTCAGTAAGAGCCAAATGGGGGTCACATTTGGCCTCAGCTTAGGGGCTTTTAGCCAGGAGGGACTTAAGTGTCCTGTTGGTCCTTTTGACAATGGCTTGTCCTTGTGGGTTATAGGGAATACCAAAGGTATGTTTGATTCCCCAGGAAGAAACACATTTATTGAATTCTTGAGAGGAATAAGCAGGCCCATTATCAGTCTTAAGTGCCCAGGGTACACCCATGATTAACATGGCATACTTTATAGCTTTAACGGCATGTATAGTCTTATCCCCTGAGAGACCTAAAGCATAAGTAAGGGAGGAGCATGTGTCAACTATAACATGAACGAATCTCAATTTCCCAAAAGGGGGGTAGTGAGTCAAGTCCATCTGCCAAATGGCATTTGGTATCAAAACATGGGGATTCGCTCCTCCCCTGTTAAGGGGCCTGAGAGGCATTAGCAGAGCACAGGTACCACATGAATGGAAAAGGCGCTTGCATTGGGACACAGGGATTTCTGTGAGGAGTTTATGAATACTCTGAGGGGACAGGTGGAATTGTTGATGTAAAGCTCTTGCTTGTTGTAACAGGTTAGACTGGACTGTCATGATCAGGGCATCTGTGGTGGCATTCCCAAGAGCTAGGATTCCAGGAAGGGTGGTATGTGAGAGGATATGAGCAATGTACCATGGATGACTTCTATTTTCTAGGCGTTCCTGTAGCTTGACCATAGTGAGGTGGGGTGGGGTGGAGGAGTTTTTAACATGAGAAAAGGAGATGACCTTAGTGACCTGAACAGCATAGGGGCTATCAGAAAAGAGATTTAGGGGTTTGTCCTGGCACTTTGCTAAAGCTTTAAGTATAGCAAGAAGTTCTCCCAACTGGACAGAGACAGGATTAGGGACAATGTGGGTGATGTCCTTTTTTCCAGGATGATGTATCAAGACCCCAAAGTTCTTTTTATTAGCATCTGAAAAGGCAATGGTTGCTTAGGGAATTGGGGAAGAAGAAGGAGTGCTGTGGGGCTTAACTTCAAGTGGCAATGTGAGAAGGGCCTGAATTCTTTTGCCTTGGAGCAGGTGATTGTCAATGGTGCCACGGAAGCCTGACATCATAGTCTGAAAATTTATGGAATCAGCCCAGAGGGTCTATAGGTTATGGAGGGGAAAGGGGAGCACAATAACGTCAGGGTCTCTATTGAAGGTTTTTGGAGCTTGAGTGCTCAGTTTGACTGCCAAGTTAAAGGCCAGATCAAACTTGGAGGAAACCTGCTGGAGCTCTGAGTATGAGAGATGGACCCAGATAAGTGGCCCAGACTGCCAAAGGGCACCAAGGAAGCCAGAAGTCAATAGCACTAAAGCCTATAGGGATTGTAATGGCTCATATCTGTCAAGAGTTATTGATGAGAGTAACTCAGTGATCTTTTGCAATAGGGCAATGGCTGGGGGAGTTAAGTTAATCTTTGCTGAAGGGCAGGTGGGGCCCTCCAAAAGACAAAACAACACCCTCAATTCCTCCAAGGGAATGGGCAAGAATGGTTTTAGGCAATTTATGGTGCCACAGAGTTGTTGAAAATAGGCTAGTGTATAGAACAGCTTTGAATTAAAGGGAGGGGCCATAGGGCATACACTGGCCAAAATGATATGCCCCAAAAAGGCATAAGGAGGCACCTCCTGTAATTCATCTAAGGTGATAGACAAGCCAAGGGACGATAGGTGGGAGAGTAAGTCTCTGGTTACCTTGGGGAGAAATTGTGGGTTAGGGTAAGACAACAAAATGTCATCCATATAGTGAATAAATTGTGCACTATGAGGGATGGCTGAAGTGGCTCATGAAACAAAAAGCTGACAAATAGTAGGACTGTTTTTCAATCCCTGGGGAAGGACTTTCCATTGATATCTGAGGGCCAGCTTGTGGAAGTTCGGTTCCCAAACCATAAAGGCAAAGTGATCATGATCTTGGGGGCCCAGCAGGATTGAGAAGAAGCAATCTTTAATATCAAGTGTTATGATATAATAAGAAGGAGGAATAGCACCAGGGTGGGGCAAGCCAGCCTGTGTTGAGCCCATTTTTTTCCATTTGGTCATTAATGGTATGTAAGTCCTGAAGCAATCTAAAATGGCCATTTTTCTTTTTTATAATGAATATTGGAGTATTATATTTACTAGTGGATGGTTCCAAATGTCTGAGGCCCATCTGTTCCTGGACCAAATTTTTGAAGATAGACAATTTAGGTTCTATAATGGGCCACTGCTCCACCCAGATCACATCTGTCAAGAGCCGGGTAAGAGCAATCGGTGTGGGAGACTCCTTAGGGGATGTCCCAGGGAGGGCAGTGGCCCTTAGAATTGGGGGTGCTGATCAGGGCTCCAATTTCTCCCAGAGAAGCCAAGTTTATCGTGGGCTATGACATTATCATAAAAGGACTGATCGTCTGTGGTAAGGACCACACCCATGTCCCCTAGGACATCTCTACCCCAAAGTTGAGTGGGTCATCAGTCACTATGGGAGTGAATGTGCCCTTACTCCCGTCTAAGTCCTTCAGGTGTACTGGGAAGACAACCAGCTTTGTGTCCTGGTTGCCTCCCACTCCCTTAATGGGTGGGCCAGGCCAATATTTCCAATGGGGGAACTGAAGAGACTTGCTCTTGGTGATGATGGTAACATCGGCTCCCGTGTCAGCTAGGCCCTTCACAGTGATCCCATCCAGAAATAAGGTCCTTAGGGGGAAGTGATTAAGAATCGGAAGGGTCCATAAAATCTGTCTCGTTCCCCTTCTTACTTGTGGGGCTGAGGGGCACCCAGGGTGGAGTTTAAAGGAGCTGAGTCCAATTGGGTCCATAACTACAATCTTTTGCCCAACGAAATTCCTTTTTGCATTTGAGGCATTGGGTCTTGGGACAAGCTCCATTGTTCAGGCAGTCCTTGTGAAGGTGTCCTGTCCTCCCGCAGTTCCAGCAGCCATCTTTTGAATCAGAGGGGTTGGGTCTTCCTTGTAATAAGAGTGCCTCTAAGGAGGTGGCCAAGGCCTTGATGGGCCCTGTCCTGGGGCCTAGGTCTCTAGTGGTGAGTGCCCATTTATGAATATCATCATTGTGGACAGGTGTGATAGCATTGTGGGTAGGGGTACTTAGGCCCTCCCATGCCAGTTGTTTGATAAGCATATCGTGGGTGGGTCCAGACTCCACCCTCTATTCCACTGCCCCAGTTACACGAGTGAGGAAGTCTGTGAAGGACTTCCCTGGCTGCTCAATCAAATTGCAGAAGAACGCCTGTGGGTCACGGGGGGAGCAACATTTAAGGGCCTTGAAGGCCAGGTCACTAACTTGTTGGTAGTAACCATGAAGGCCGATAGTGAACTGGGAAATGGGGTCAATATATTGTCTACGTCCTGTGAGCATATCCAGAGTAATATTAAGGCCATATTGAGGGTTGAGACGTGCCTGATTTTCAGGCTGATCGTCATAAGCTGAATGCCAGCTCAGGAAGACTGAGGGCTCCAATACCACCTTTAATAAGTTACACCAATCATAATGGGTCTGTAACTGCATGGCCCATTGGTGGAGAACTTGCTCAAAATATGGGAAATGGGGCCTGACTTGTTGGTGGCCTTGCGGATGAGTGAAAGGTCTGTGAGAGTGGTGGGCACCCATGGCTCATTGTGCAGTGTTTGGGCTGACATTAACTGGAAAGGTGAACAATGGCTGGCAAGGGGCAGCAAGGGTTGGGCAGGCCATGGGGGGTTATAATGAACGGGAGGTGCATCGGAGCAGGCGGAACATAGTTCCTTCCATGGGTACCAGGGTGGTGGTGTCTCCAATTGTTGTGGCTTTGAAAGCGGGGCCTGAGGTAGAGGCAAGGGTGCCCCTTTCTTGTCTGGATTGACCTCAGAGCTGGTTCCCACATCAAGGTCAGTGGGGGTTGAAGTAATGGCAAGGTCTACACTGGCCTGATCCAGACAATAAGCATTGTGGGCTGAAATGGCTTCTTCAGGGGGAGGAGGACTTAAGGCTGGCAATGATGGCTAAAAGGATTGGGACAAATGATGCAGGGGGAATGACTCCCGAGCCTACTTCTCTTTTTTGGGGCCAAGAAGAGGACCCGCATCCAGAGGTCAGGATCCCACATATTTTTGGGAGAGACCTAAGGGGCCAAGTTAGTGGCTTCATCCCAGAAGTTTTCAGTATCTTTTGGTTTAACTTTCAGTCCCCGAGTTCTAAGGAGTGATTTGAGTGCTGCTGTTTGTGGCCCCTTGCACCATGGTGGTAGGTTGCCCATCATGGGAAGGTCCCATGAAGGGCAACTCGCCACAAAAGTAAAAGGCAAGGGCGACTACCAAGAGGGCACAAATGAAACAAACAAGGACCATGAGCCACTCAGACGTAAACCACCGTAACATGAAGAGGTGTATTGGATCCAAACGTCTTGTGCTTAGTGAGGGACTTCCAACGGCTGTGATACCCTCATCTGTATGCTCACATGGTGACTCCGGGACAGGCAACAGAATGACCCGAAGCCTGGGCTCTGAGTTCTGGGTGGATCAGCCCTTATGTGAACTCACTGGGATGAGCCAAGGAATAAAAGGTGTTGACGTGGGTGTTGGAGTGTGCCTTCCTGATTTAACAATGAATATGACAAACAGGGTAAAGGGGACAGAGGAGGGGACTACTCGCTCACCCTCAAGCAGCTAAAGGGACAGACAAAACCCAGGGCCTACGCACCGAACGAACTGAAATTGGGGGCGTTGCCAACGCTGGGGTCCGAGAACCCTGTTTGGGTGCCAGCTGTTGCAGATTTCCTCACAGGTCCAACCCACGAGGGACTGCGGGGAACAAGTGTTCTGGCCGAGGTGGGGGTGAGCGGCACGGAGTCAACACACAGACACCGGGAGTCGGGTGGAAGCAGGCACTAGGCAGGTGCTGCAGACTTGTTTATTGCTGGGAAGGTCAGGCCTTATATATCTCTCCCCCTGCCCCCATTGTCCCATAGCTGGTGTGTAACTCCCTGATAGATCCTCTCATCCAGGCTGCTCGTGTCATCAGTCTCTAGGTCCGGGGCAGATTATAGGTTGGCTCTTTTGTGGAAGTGCGGGCTGTGCTTTCAAGAAGGAAGCTGTGCTCTCTAGTGCGGCCTGTGCTTAGGTCTGGCACTTCACCTCCTATAATTCATTATTTTGTTTTGTTTTCTTTGCCTTCATTGTTTTATGTGCCTATTCAGATATGTAAAAGCTCAAGCAGTCTTTCCTCAGCTACATGTAAACTACTAAAAAGCCCATCAGGGATGGAAAGATGGCTCAGTTGTTAAGAGCATTGGCTGTACTTGCAGAGGACCTGGGTTTGATTCCCAGTACCCACATGGCAGCTGACAACCGTCTGTAATTTCAGGTCCAGGGTATCCGATGCCCTCTTCTGAACTCTGTGGGCAGTGCATGACATGGGTGCACTTATATACAAGCAGGTAACATGTACATAAAATAAAAATAAATAAAATATTTTTAAAAGCTCATTCACAACAGTCTTTATTTCCACTAGAGTTTTTATTTTTAGTTTTTGTTTCATCTTTCTTAATGTCCATCTCTTCCCTTACATGGCTCACCTGTTCTTCTTACATTCTGTTCACTTAATGCGGTAGCACCCTTAGCCTATAAATCACAGTAGACCAGACTGAGTCTACTACTTGCAACATTGTAGCCATGCCTGGATCAGGCGGTCATGCTTGTTTTGTGTCTTCCAAGGGTATGCTTTTCCTTATGGAATGCACTGCAAATATTTTTTTTTCTTGATAGCCAAACATGTTATAAATAGGAGTTTTGTGATGCAGTGCACTGTGGAGTGAGGGAATTATTCTATGGTTCTATGACTAAAACTCTTTTAGTGAGCTGTGCTTCTGGACTATGGACTATGAATTTCACAAGCAGTTATCCATTGTTTTCCAGGCCCCTAGGTAAGAGAGGGATGGAATTGACTAGAATCAGGCAGCTTCCTTTTCCACAGGAAAGGCTATGAGTATCTTGAGCTGGCTATTTTCCTTTCTCCCAGTCATTTAGACTTTCACAATAGCCCAGCAAGTTCCATCTAGAAATTGTTCCTCTTAAGGACAGTTTTTGTTTTGTTTTTGAAGAAGAACACAGCGTTTTGTTATATTTAAAAGTAGTTCATTTTTATCCATCACTTGTTAAAAGTAAAAGATTTTGTTATTTTCTCCAAATCTTTTAATTTACTTCATTTTTTTTTTTTCAGAGACAGGACCTTCTTAGTTAGTTCAAGTTGACTTCAAGATGACTGTGCAAAACAGTCTGGCCTCAAACTCACAGCCCTCTGGCCAAATTGCATGTGTGTGCACTGAGCCCAGCTTTTCTCTGAATTTATTATGAGAATCTGGTCATATTTCTCAGAGTTAAAACTCATGATAGTCTGGGTGCTGTTCTCTAATCCCAAGGTCAGTGTCTTGTCCTGTTCATGCACCTTTCTTAAGGATTCTAGAAAAGTGGCTAGTTTTTCATCCCATTCAGCTTTTTACTTGTTCTCAGGATGGAATATTAACTCTTAAGATCATGATACACAGGACCGGAAATTGGAAATCCATCTGGCTTTTATGAAGCATTATTTAATATATTTTTTTCTATTTCTTCACATGATCATGTACTTATTTTTCTAATTTTTTAAGACCCAAACTGACCACTTTATTTATCTTGCAGTTACTTATTACATTAAGATTTTTTACCTTATTACAATTTTATATCAGGTAATATTTTAATATTTGCAATCTATCATTTGTCCTTGCTGTTATCTTTTTACCCTTAAGCAAGTTTGCAAAATTTTCTATATCTATCTTAATTAATACAACTTCTTTAGGTTGTCTATTTTATTTCTGCTTAAAATATTAATTCCCATTATTCATTATTTTAAAATAGTAATAATTTAGGTATCATTAATATCTTAATGTTCATCTTCTTTCATTTCTTGTCTGTCTGGAATTTATTGTTTGTGTTTATGGGTTAATTTTATGTGACTTTTCTTGTTTAATGCTAGAAATAGTTTGGATTATGAGAAATATGATTTTATAATCCTTTATGCTATTATAATGGTTTTATTTATCTCTATTACTCCAGGATTTTATATGAAAGTTTAAAAAATTGCCATGCTGTTGATTTTCTGTTGTTGCCCTTACTGTTACTATGCTGTTATATTTCATTTTAAACAAAAATTATAATTGGCACAATGCCTGCTCTCTTCATGTTCGGCTGAGCTGCTTCTGATTTTATTATGAGAATAGATTTTATAAATATCCCTAAGGCATCCTTAAGAGAAGGAGATGTCTTAGAACATACAGCTTAATAAGAGAAACTTTTTGAAATCAAACTTCTTAACTGTTCAGATCGTTTTTTTCCTGAGTCCTTGTGGCACCCTTATCATCTTGTCTGCTGTCCTTTTGAACTGCTGAGCATTCAGACATCGTGTTCTTAATCTCAGTTCATATTCTTATCATCTTGTCATTCACCTCTTGCTTCATGGAGTTTATATTTCATTGAATTTTAGCCGTCTGAAATTAATTAATGCTTCAGAAAATTTTTTGGTGTATTATATCGTCCGCCAGCACTGACTGCATCTCCTTGTGGGGTCACAGGCCTATTTTGGATTCTCCTATTTAAATGTTCACATTTCCAGTGTGAGCCTGACTTGTTCTACAAAATGCTGCTCAGACTCTCCTCGAGCTTACTCTTGGCTCGCCTGAGTTGTTAGACTTAATACCTTCTCACATTCCATGTCAAGGATGATTTGTGATACTGAATCAAAACTCTACATCCTGAAAGCAAGAAACCCTTGTAGCAACAAGCACCTATCTCCCATTTTCGAGACTTTGCTGTGTTTGTATTGTTACAGAATTCTTTCCATTTTACCACAGAGAACTTGCTAGCCTAGACTGCGTAGTTACCTGAGGCTGGAATTACGTATCTTTAAGCATAGCTTAGCACTGAGCCTGTTAAGAGCAAATAGTTCCTATGGTGCGTATTTGATTTTGTGAGATCCTTTTCTTACTTAAGCTTGCATGACTTCGGGGCCCCATTTATCTGACTTTTTAGACTCTCCTTAAATCTATTACATATGTTTGTATATATTTGAATTTCTGTTGTGGGCATAATTAGATACTTTCCATGGAGGACTTACCTGTTAGCAAGCTATCCCTTAGACATTTGCACAACTGTTGTAAAGGTTTGTAAATATTCTGCTACAGCTAACAAATTAGGGTCCTGTTTCTGACTCTGTTGATTGATTTGCCAATGTGTATTCAACATAAGACTGTGTGATTAAACACTATCTAGAACTCTTGGAATTTGAGATGCCTGGAATTACAAGTATATGAACTGAAATTGCTGGAGCTTAAATAATCTGCATATGTGGAAATTCCCCTAATAAGATTACCATTTGACCTAGGGTGCTCTGGTTAAGAGATTACTAGAAGGCCAATAGGCTATGTGGATTGTTCAACTAGTTAGCTTCTATGTGTTTAAGTTCCTACACAGCCAGTTAACATCTCATCTCTTCCATGTGCCTACAGTTGCATAAAATGTAATGAAAGAATAGGCATATTGAAGTTTAGTGTCATAAAATAAAAAATTTTTTTTTGGTCACTGTCTTGTTAGTGATAATTCTTCCTAACCATGAACATTGAGTCACATTATAGCTTGCCTCTCTGCAGGGGTTATCTCTACCTAATTTTACCTGAAATGTATTAACACTGGCAAATCCTAGCCTTACCCTTTAGGTTCTTGACATTGGTAACTTAAAAATAATTACATTCTTTTTATTTAACAGGCATTACTATTTTCATCCTGTGTGTGTGTGTGTGTGTGTGTGTGTGTGTGTGTGTGTGTGTAATTAGAGGATAGCTTGAAGAGCCAGCTCTCTCCCTCTATGTAGGTCCTGGGGAATGAACTCAGGTTTTCATGCTTGACAGCAAGTGCCTTAATCCATTGAGACATCTTGCATCCCATGCATTAGTAAAGTTTTTAAAATATTTTATTTGTTATTTTTTATTTTATGTGTATGTGTGTATTGCTTACATATAAGTAAATGCACCTGTGTCATGCAATACCCACGGAAGACAGAAGAGGCTGTCGGATCCCCTGGAACTGGAGTTACGGACAGTTGTTAGTTGCCATGTGGATGCTGGGATTCAAACCCAGGTCTTCTGCAAGAACAGTCAGTGTTCTTAACTGCTAAGCCATTTCTCCAGCCCCCATGCATTAGCAAATTTTTAAAGTTCATTTGCTAACGCAATCTATTACATAAAAATAGAAATACATGGCAAACCTACAGTCAGGAAATCTCATAGGTCATGAGCCTTCAAGCTTTAGTATTGTTCTTAACACAAAGTATTCAATGAATGAATCACTATTTTCCTCAAGGATTTATAAAAAATAATTGTCCTTAACTGTCTGATTTTCAGCAATCTTTCCTGATTCTCCAGAGCTCTTCATTCTTTCTATAATACATGTAGTTAGAGCATGATGGTGCTTATTGCAAATAATCCACTTTTTAATGTGTACTCCAGTAGGTTTTAATTTATTTCAGTTTTTCCTATACACATGCTAATATTCTTATACTTCCAATTATAAAATTTAATTGAATATTCACCAAATTGCAGGAACATAATAGTGGAAGTTTGTTTTGATGAAAACTAAATTGGCTGCTTTGTTAAAGTTTAATAAAGACAAATTGAATTTGGTGGGATTGAAACCACTGTAAACAGCGAGACATTTGCAGGAGCCTAGGGCTATTTGTGTTTAGATAAAAGTGAGATTAGTACTTTTTTTTTTTTTTTTTTGGCTAGGTTTGATAAAAATTATGAACAGAATCCCAATGAGGAGATCCATCCTCAAAGGAAAGTAAGTGTCCCATTGCTAAAATATTGATGAAACTTGCTATTTTCTATGATTCTCAGTCCTATATATTTCTAAAATTGATTGAATGATATCCCGATTCTATTTTTACTACATTCTCCAAAAATATCATTAACTTTAATAAAGAACAGCTCAACCCCCCCCCCACACACACACATATTTTCTACTCTCTTTATCCCACCATGTCTCCCTTGGACTTTTAATTTGCAAAGACTAGAAGTAGACAAATTACTTCAGTTAATTCAATGATAAATAGTACTGAGTACTACTGAATCCTAAAATTCTGTCCTTGGTTAAGTTAATGCGACTGAATAGAAAGAATCTTACTACTCGGGTGATACAGCCTAAGAGGGACTTCTTAGGAAAGACAACGTAGAGTAGGAGAGGAAAGATGCTGGGTATCAGATTATTTGGTTTTAAACCTTGACTGTGTTATGTCCTTAAATGAGTAACTGTGGTGATAACTGTTCTTTCTGCTTCAGTTTCCTTTTCTAAAATAAGAAAAGAAAGCTGTATTATCTGCCTTGTTTGGATACTTCGTGTCTTAAATGAATTAATGTAGCTAAAGTCTGTTATGACATTGTTTTATTCCGTTAGCTAACTGCTTTTGCAATCTCCCCAGGATACTTATTTCTTAAATTTTCAAGTTCTGAGAAGTAAACCAAAATTTTAGCATATGTAAAATGTTTCTTATTTCATATGTAATCAATAATCTCTGTTTTTACATTTAGTTAATTTCCTTGAGTGTCACATTTGTGTGTGTGTGTGTGTGTGTGTGTTAATTGCAGAAGAAAACTAGTTAGAAATGAGTACTTTTATATGAAGAAATTTATCTGAGAGGCAAAATCAACAAAATAACTTGGTGACTGAATTATCAAATGTAGCTATTCAGTGGTTCAATTCGTACCAAATAGGCATCGAAGATTATGTAAATTGGTCTCCCAGAATCAAGGGTAATTAACATGACTGTGTTGCATGGTTCTGTTCTTCCTATCTATTCTTCATGATTATTTTAGTAGCATAACAACTGTTTGTGACTATTGGAGCAGATATATAGTTACCCTACTGCTGCATGGAAAATAAGATCTCTACCCTCTCTAAAAGGCACCATTTACTTGATATGCTAAGCTTGGCACACTAGGTGCAGGGAAACTAGATGCAGACAAAGCTGTCCTTTTCCATTGCAATACTTTCTTGAGCTGATTATTTTTGCTCTTCTTGGTGTTGTATACTTGTTCACAGATTTACTATTAATGTTTCTTCTTGGTTCATTAGTAATGAAGAATGTGTGTGTGAGTGTATGTATATGTGTGTATTTAGACCATGTGTGCACATGGGCATGTGTGCTCTGTAATTCAGAGGAGAGCATTCAGTCTATCAAGAAAGCCATCAAGCACAAAAGGCCATCAACATAACTAGACTCCTGCAGCCAGAGAAGCCCACACAAGTACTTAGCATTGTTATCGGTGCCTGAATAGCTAAGAATCACATTCAGTTCTACAGACTTGTGAAATTTCCTTATGCGGTTACAGGATCTGATTCAGAATGTGTGTTCACACAGTATTTCCCAGTGAACACTCAAATAAGGGCATTTCTGTGAAAAGAATTTGTAGTAGTTCAGTATTTTAACAAAACTGAAAGAGAGCTCAGCTATTTTATAGAAAATAAATTATGAAATCTAATAAAATAAGAAATTTTTAAGTAAATAAATATCACTTAAAATTTAGTATCTTACTGCAGCAGATATTCAAAAATTATGTAGAGCTAATAAATTGTTAGAGCTAGGAAAACTTCTACATTTTTTTTCTACCATTAATGGGACAAGCTGTTTACACTATTTTTCCTTACTTCATATGATGTTTCTGGTTCTTCAAATATATATGTATATTTGAAAGTTTTTCTGTGATTAAGTTTCTCAGTTGATGGATGTATTTTATTAACTTCACTAGGCATAGTTAACGTGCTCCCAGTGTGGCCACACACACAGACATGTGAATTCAAAGGACTTAATTTGGTGCCCATTCCCAATTCACATGTTGAAGCTCATGCTTGTGTTAGCACCCTCATAAGAAGAATAAAATATATGAAAATTCTCCTTCTGTACCATTTACAGCATTTAAGAACGTGGTAAACAACAGAAAATTTAGGGAGCCAAGAAAAGGCCTCTTACTGGGAATCAAAACAACTAGGAATTTTGTCTTGGACTTTGTGTCTCTCTAGAAATAAATGTGAGAAATTAAGTGTTGTTGAGATCACTTAGTCTATAGTATCTTGTCATGGTAGCTTGAGATGACCAATACAGCATACAATCATCTGCTGTATGAATTCTTGTATGGGCTTATTACTATTTCATGATGTACAACTAATTAAAATGCTATGTAGTTGCATTTGAGGCAGCTCTATAGTGCCCCCAGCTATGATTTTTATGACTTACTGAGTTCTAATAGTTTTGTTTGATTGTCTTTCAAGGCAGGTATGTTAAACTTCTCATTCATTTTATGAACTTCTTAAAGGTATACCATTGGGAGTTGGAGAGATGGCTTGGCAATTAAGAACACTGGCAGCTCTTGCAGAGGACTGGGGCTGGGTTACTAACACTCACATGGTAGCTAACATCCATACATAACTCAGGGGATCCAATGCCCTCTTTTGGCATCCTCAGGCATTGTAGGACACAGGTGTACTTGCATACATGCAGTCAAAACACTCACAGACATAAAATGAAAAGAAATAAATCAGAAAAAAATTACCATTGAACTGTCTTCTAGGCTATTACTTTTCCTTGTAATAGTTCTTTTGAATTCTTTAACAGGCATTAAACCAATATTTTTTTTCTTTGGATTCCGTTGTTAGCCCTTTGGAGATACAATGTTACTTTGAATTCTCTTAAAATATGATGTCAACCTTGTTTTGTTTTTTTCCCCAGACTGCTTAAGTTCCTATGTTGAGATTTATATGTCTGGTGAATCAGCTAATGATGCTTTTCTGTAAGATAGTTTTTATAATAAATTACCTTCTCCTGAAAATATGTTTTGGTTTGGTTTGGTTTTCAGTTGTACCAGATTTGGTTCTTGTTGGGTGTTATCGTAGAGCTTCTTTGGCTATAATTAATGACTTTGGGGCATGGAGTTTGTGGGACCAGGATCAGGTATTCCTTCTGTCTTTAGGGGCTCCTTGGGATAGGAGTACTCTGGTGACCCTAAGAGTATGAGATACACAGCCTTGGGTGAGGTCCCCAAATGTGCTCACTCCAGCAATGAGAGAGGTAGGCTCAGGAGCGTGGAGTATGGTTGATGTTTTCAAAATATCTGCACTGGCAGAAGCATGGTGTATGTGTGTTTGGGCTGAGCAAAGGACAGGCATGGACTCTGAGGGGGCTGGCAATGGTGTCAGGCAGGGATGAAGTTATGGACCATGAACTATAAGCACAGTGGCATCTGAGGTTAACTGTGGTGCAGTAGCTTGACTTGGCTTCCAACACATTGTCTTTCTCTAGAAGCCTGGATGCTTCAGGTTGGATGGGAAGCAATGCATGTCTTTTGTTTAAAACAAGACTAGAGTGTGAACTCCAGGTAGCAACAAGAGCATTAAGACAAGAGAATTGCCTGGCAAAGAACACAGTGCCAGACAGAAGAGGCCTCCCTTTGAATGGTTGGTGTGAGTGGTCCAGGAGACTCCCAAAATAACGTAGGCTGTTGCTAAACCTGGTTATCTCCCAGAACTAGTAGATAAGACCGTACTGAAGAAGACTGGACATGTTTTGGATATAGGACTTGGAGCAATGGATCGGGAACTGACCTGGAGGCCTTCTACCCAAAGTTTAGCTGTTATAATGCTAGAAGATAAATTGCAAACTGTCAAGGGAGAAAAGCAATCAATGGTCAATCCAGCCCTAAACCCTAATAATCCTTAGGACTGGCCCAATAAACTGCCTCTATCAGTGCAGTAGTGGCACTGTTCTCTGGTGGGTGGGGGCAATCACCAGCTATCTAATTGAACTTAAAGACCTCTCAATGGGACTGAACTCATGGAGGACCCCATAAACTCAGCCAAATACACATGGCAGGTGAGGATGTAGATTCTAGAGAAAACCCTATCTCTTTCATATCTCTAGACAAGTGAAATTTCTTAACATATGCTAAAAATATGGATCCAAGCATACCATAAACCATTCATTAAAAAAGGTTCTTTTTGCAACAGATGGAGGCTACTTCAGAATTCCACAACTGCTCAGACAGAGGGAATATACGTGAGAGATGCCCGGTACTAGGTAACACATCTACAGTTGAACACCTACACCTAAGGCTCACGGAACATAGTGGAACAAGGGGTAGAGAGAGAACCAATGCATCTCCTAACTCTCTCCAGTAAAGCTTCCTTACATAACAGAGTGCGATGCACACAGAAGGCCACAACTGGCCAAGTTTTAAAGAATAAGAGACTGCAGAGTGTGTATCCTTGGATGGGACTCCTATATTGAATCTTACCTATGACTCAGGGGTCATTGTGGAAGAGGGGAGGAAAGATTGTAAGATCCAGGACTGGTACACGAACTCAGGAAAGCAGAGGCTTTCAGGCCACTGGAAGCTTGCACATGTGAACTTGTAGCAATGGCAACCTTGAGCACAGGACTTGTGCCAACTCAGTTAAACAAGGGCCCAGAGGGAAGAAAGTAATTGGTGGCAGTCCGGCCCTAGACTGAGAATTGGAGACTGATTAATTCTAGATGAGGGAGAGTATGCCTTACATATGATCTGGACTGACTAGATTCCAGTAGATGAATTTACACTGAAGGACATCTGGGTACAAATGCTTGACTGCATGGGACTTAGTGTGTATGGCGGAATGCATGAGATCCAGTGAGGGGATGGGGGTGTTGATGGGGAGGGGGCCTGGATTTGATTAAGAACTGTGGTATAGGATTTCAAAAGCTCATTAAAAATTTTTCAAAAGATTTATTTTGTGTAGAATTGATTTTTGTACGTGATGTGAGATAAGATTGATGAAATTTTACAATCGTATTTATTAAATAATTTATAATACTCAGCAATAACATCTGTGCTGTAAAGTTCTCCTTTTGAATGTAATTTTCTTTTAATAAATAATCTGTCGTATTGGTCTCTTTGTTCATTCTGTGTCACCTTTGCAATCTTAATGATTATTAAAATTTTAAGTCAAACTTGAAAAAAGTGCCTTGATTTTTAAAAAGAAGTGTTTTTCACCTAATTTTTTGATTGATTTCTCTTTTTGTAGTTAAAATCATATCTGAATCTGCATTAGAATGGTATCGAATGTGGTAAGTCTCAAAATATGAAATTCAAAATATGTTCCTTCCGTGTACTTCAACCCAAAGTGCGTCCCAAGAGTTTCAAAAACGCTGTCCCCTTCTGGAGTTTTTTTTACTTTTATTTCCATTTTATTTCTTTTATTTCCCTTTCCCTGTCATCCCCAGGGCAAGCCACAGAAACAGGAGTTCTTCTCACAGGCCAGTGTAGAAACTAAACCCAATTCTCAAAACCAGTCATAAAACCTAGAAATATTACTCCATCATGCCCTCCTGCACTTCCCTCCCCCATGCTGAATTTCTGGGTAAGAGATGGCAAAAGAATTCTCTGTCTTGCCTTGCCTGATGTCACATCATGCAGTCCTCTGCTCACCTCTGTTTAGATAGGGTTATAACCCTATGCCTAGGAAGCAGGAAATCCACACAGAAAGGCCAAGAAAAAATCAAACAACCAGGCCTCATGTGGGTTCTGCTCTCCTTACTTCACCATTACAGCAACTGTATTTCTCTGTCACATTTCTATGCAGCTGCTCATTCTTCATTGAACCAAAGTATAAAAATCAACATTTTCCTCTGGATCTTTGAGTCTTCATTTCTAAAGACTCCTGTGTCATGTAAAACTTTAATCAAATAAATCTGCTCTGACTTTATATTACTAAGTTGTCTTTTATGTCAGGAAGTCAGCTATGAACCCTTGTCATTTGTAAAGAATAACATCATACCTTCCCACCTCCACCAAGGTAGCACTTAATTCAAGGAAAATTGGCATTATTTTCTTTCTTTCCTTCCTTTTTCAAAATTGAGTCCTTTTCTCCACTAGTACAGTATTTTTTCTACCTACAAATTTTAGATCGTTCAGTAAATTTTCATATTTTTCATCTATATTTACATTTGATTTATTCAGTATGCCCTGTATTTTTGTGATATGTAAATAGCAGTTTTCAAATATTGCCCTTGACAACATTTATTCTTTTGGAGTTGAAATGTATAAATTAAATTTCTACCCACCAATGTTCTCCAGTTCTTATTTCTCTCTCTCTCTCTCTCTCTTTTTTTTTTTTTTTTGGTAGCCAAACAGTCACTTGGTTATTTCCTAATTTCTTTTTTAAACTTAAAAAAAATTAATTATTTTTATTTTATGTTTATGTATCTATTGCCTGCATGTAGGTAAGTGCACCCGTGTCCTGTGGTGTTGGGGAACCCTGCTGCTAGGGTTGTAGTCCTCCATGTCTGGATAGCTCTAAGGGGCTCAGTGCCCTATGGAAGGACTCCCCTTCTCAGCAGGGGGCCTCCTGCTCCCTACCTGACTTACTTGGAAAGTGTCACCAAGCAAGGATGCCTGACCTTATTTGGAACATGACCTTTGGCATAGATACCTGGAGTAAAAACTACCCCCAGGTTTTTTGTATATGATAATTAGGCATTGCCGGTAGTCAGATGATAGGAGCCCACTGCCACATGTAAATAAAGCATACTATGAGCACCTATCAGTTGAAACATTGGCTACTGCCTCCACACTATACTTTCCCTAACCCCCACTGAATAAACGGAGCTGTTTCACTGAATCTGGAGCTGTTTGTATCACTGAACCTGCCTCCCCGAAGGGCTTTCTTCCGTCTGTGCTCACTGACCATCCTGACCCCGATCATTGCTTCTGCTCCCTTTGTCCTCATGGACTGGTAGCCAACGACCCAGGAGGAAAGAGAGAGACCCCACAGTGCAGTGCCCACGGAGGTCAGAAGAAGCTGTTGGATTCCCTGGGACTGGAGTTATGGACAGCTGTTGGCTGCCATGTGAGTGCTGGCATTCGAACCTGGGTCTTCTGTAAGATTAACCAGTGTTCTTAACCACTGAGCCATCTCTCCAGCCCCTTCTTTCCTAGTTTCTTGTTAATTCAGTTATCCCTGTTTTATTTGAGTCTACCAGCATTATCCCCACACAACACTGAATAGGTATTGATGATGCTGGTCTTGATCTTGATTTTAAAAGCAATGCTCTTGAGAACTATCCCTTATGCCCATTTTAACCATTAATTCTTTTATAAGATTCAATTTTGCTTCTCTAGTTTCTCATGACTATTAATCATGAGTAGCTATTTTAAAAAGGAATTTATTTGCATTTATTTCTTGAAATATAAATTTCTCAGTTTCCTGATGTGGTAAATTATATTGACATTTTTAATTTATTTATTTATTTTATGTGTATGAGTGTATTGCCTGCTTGTATGTGAGTGCACCTATGTTGTGCTATGCTGCAGATGTAGAAGAGGGCTTCAGATTCCCCTGGAACTGCAGTTAAGGATGGTTCACAGCCATCATGTGGGTGCTGGGAATCAAACCCAGGTGCTCTGCAAGAGCAGTCAGTGCTCTTAACCTCTGAACCATCTCTCCATTTTTATAGCTAAACCATCTTATACTCAATGGGAAATTCCATCTTATGCATGAGTTGTTTTTAAATGAATTGATGGGTTTCCAACACTGAGTTAATATTTTTGTTCTGTATTCTAGGATAAAAGGTAAATTGCAAATTTCTTCTTTGTTATCTTCCATGATCAATATTTATACTGTGGATTGGAAGCTCCATGTAATGATTTAGAAGTATTACTTTGTGTGGCTACTTCTTCTATGAGATGGACTATTCCCTCCTGGAGTGAGAGGGAGGCTCCTGAGACTCAAGCAGCTCAGGAAATTTACAAGGCTTAGGTATCTCAGAAAGCTACAAAACTCACAAGACCTCTTCACCCCCAAATCACCGTAAAAGAGTGACAGTGAGAGGAAATCCAGGAATTCAGGTTGCCAGCGTCAGCCTTTCAGTGATGCGACTACTTTTGAGTCATTCCTGTTCCTATAGGGAACCTTTCGCCCATCATGGTCCTGTAAGAAATCCTAACTAATTAATTGGTTCATCAGGGAGACCTGGACTCTTCTTGGGTCTGCCATTGTTGTCCTGTCCAGGATGAACAAACAGTTGTTTCTGTCTCCCCAGAAAAAGTTATATATAGTCCTGATTTTTCTTTATTCTTTTTCTTGTTGTTAAAATTATATTTAGTTATTTACTGTAAGTGTGTTTGTGTGTTTGGAGGTCAGAGGACAACTTGAGGGAGTTGACTCTCTCCCTTCATGATATGGGATCCTGGGATTTGAACTCAAGTCATCAGGCTTGAAGGCAAGTGCATTTACCCATTAAGCAGGTTCATCAATCCCATTTTCCTTTATTCTTAAAAAGTTTATATAAGGATAGAATTATATAGTCTCAGAAGTTTTAGTAGAATATTTCCATTTTATCCCCATTTCCTAATACTCTTAACCTTATTTCTTAATTCTTTTTTCTTACTGTGATTGAGCAAGTAGTATAGTTCTGAAACTAACATGTGTCACGAAGAGTAACTCTGTTGTTTAATGATTATTTTCTTTTATTACATAAATTTTCACTACTATAGATTATTACTGCATCACTGCCTAAACACTGCCCTCTCCTGTTCTTAGTCTATCTCAAGAACTTAATGATTAATTGCTATTTGACTGATAGATTTATGAGGACATTAAAGATATTTCCTAAATATTTCACCTTTAACAATGTAATCCTGGTTTCAAGTTGTGCTAGAATGGTTGCTAGATTTGTGGGATCAGGTCAAGTTGAGTTGGGTATATTTAATTTGGAATTGATAGCCTAGTTGTGCAATTGACAGTTTCATTGATTTTATTACTGGCCACCTTGATGTACTAGTAACTTCAAGGTACACTACTAGTAGTGAGTACACCACAGTACATGTCCTTCATGATCAAGGGTACAGCCTCATAATTCATTTTGATGTTAATATGTCCTTTAGCTGCTGGAACTATTGGAATGGTGCAGTGGGAGAAAAATGATGTTTCAAAGTGCAAAATAAGAATCTGATCTATGGGAAATCCATCCCATTTTCAGATGGATAAAATTATTGTGTGATGATTTAAACATAAAACCTTTCATAAAGTGTTACTCTATTAATTAAGAAGCATAACTACACCATAGTTTCCTTTTCTTGAGAATAACACAAAATAGAACTTATCAATCTTTCTCTGTGTGTTGGTTCATTAATAACTAGTAAGCCTATAAAATAGGTTTATATGAGAAGACGGGAGCTTAATGTGCTCTTCTATATTAGATCGTATCTTAACATGCACAACAAATTTTGTCTTGTTGAGATATGGTAGACTTGACTAAAATAAGATGCAGGATTGCCACCAACAATTAACTAATATGATGATAAATGATTTCTTGTGACCAAAATCTTACATAATCTTTTATCAGGTTAATGCACTGAAAGAATAAATTGATTATACAGCCTATATTCAGTACAGAGTAGTGGTCATCTAAAATTCATTTAAATTGTGCTATGTATGTTTAATATCAGATGAAATTTGTACTTTTAAAAATTGCTGATCATTCCAAACTTCATATGCAGCAAAACCCAACAAATTTACCACCCCAAAAGAAAATTTGCTGTAGCATTAAAATGTTTTATTTATTATTTTTATTTTATGTGTATGAGTGTATTGCCTGCATGTATGTAAATGCACCCGTGTCATGCAATGCCTGTGAGGTCAGAAGAGGGTGTCGGATTCCCCTGGAACTGGAGTTACAGAAGGTTGTTAGGCACCATGTGGGTGCTGGGATTAGAAGTCAGGTCCTCTGCAAGAGCAGTCAGTGTTCTTAACCACTGAGTTAACTCTTCAGCTATGTTGAACCATTAAAATATCAGAGGAAAATCTCTAATTACTATTAGAGTCATGATTACTGTCAATAACAGCATTTCAAAATGTAAGAAACTTTTCTGAAGTATTTTTCCAAGATAATGCTTTGAGAAATCTTAATTTATCTTTGTATACTCTCATATAACATTATATAAAAATATGAGGCAACTAAATATCAAGGTAAAATACATATCAAAAAGAATATAGAGATATATAGTTAAATGAAAGCTATTATAACATTTTATTTATGATATTTTGAATATTTCCTTTTTAAAATTTTTATATTCATGGCTAACTTTATATTTTTCCAGTTATTTAAAATTATCTTTAGGAAAAGATATGAAACATATGGACAGTTTCAAGTAGAGGTATTTCCCTGAACTGAATTGTTGACATTATGCCACATTATCTCCAAGTACTTTGATATGTTTAATATGCTTTTTTTTCCTTTTTTTTGAAATGAGATCTCATAATGCACAGGCTGGCCTTAAGCTCACTGTGTAGCAGAGGATGATTCTGAACTTGCAATATTCCTTCCTCTACTTCCTTACTGCTGGAATTAGAACTGTGCACTATCATACTTAACTTGTGAAATGTTGGGGGTTTAATCCAGGGCCCCTACAGAGCTTCATTCTAGCCCCAAAATTTGTTTCTTACAGAAGACATCCCCCTACATAGCCACAATGCAATAATGAGAATTATGACATCAATACATTGCTATTATATAATATTTTTACTAAATCTTGATTATCCAAGTCATGACATCTATGGCAAAAGATCCAGTTCAAGGTTACCCACATCACTGTTTGTGTGGTGTTTGTGTGTGTCGATCAGTTTCTCATTTTTTTGTTTAAGGATCATGACACTTTTGAAGATTGAGCGCCATTCACTTTATAGGAAGTCCTTCAGGTTTGTCTGATGCTCGTGATTAAGTTATGGTTTAGAGTTCTTGGCATTTATATCATGGTAGTGACTTTATTCTCACTGGATTCTATCTTGTACACAGAATTGTGTTCTGTCTCAATGATAATAATGACACTAATTACTGAAGTTGATGACTGCCAGCCTACTTCACTAGAAAATTTATCTTACTTTTTTAATTATTAAAATTGTTTGGAGGATAATTAAATACTAGTCCATAAGCAATTTTTCAATGCATTAATCTATTTGTTTTGCCTGTATGGATTCATGGCTTCCTATTTTCTATAATGGGTTATAATCTTCCATTGCCCATCTTTTCTTGTGTGCATCAGCTTTCACTATCTGGCCCATGAGAACCACTTTCCACTGGCTTACATTTTTTTCTTTTACTGGCTTATACTTTTCCTTTTTTTGAGCCTTCATTGTTCTTTGAGTACTTGTGGTTTCTTATGCAATAAAATCAGGCTTATTTTATACCCTGCCTTAGCTTTAGAACAAAAACTTCTTTAAAGAGCCTTAAGATTTTATAGTGAAAAAGGTGTTTAGAACCCAATATCTTTAAACTAGGTTACTCACTGCTTTTGACTGTAAGTCCCACTTCTCTTCCTATACTATTTTTATGCTCATTTGTCTTGAGCAGTAGCACCTAATGCTTTTAAACTTAGTAATTCAAAAAGGCCAATAAGAGGGTAAGAGAAGAACCAATAGTTTAGACTCTTTCTCTTAAGGCAGTAATTCAAAGTTTTCATAATCTCCAGTCCATTCCAAATTCATCCTTAGGGTCCTATAATATAAATGACCGTGTTACTCTTTTTCAATATTTCTCCTATCAAGATGATCACTTCTGAGTAAGCAACAATCATTATCTTATTTTGTCATTGATTTAGTTCAAATATAATTAGAGAAATGGGAATAGTTTCTTCTCTCTCAGATAAAGAGGGGCCCCTTTAAACCAATGCTTATGAAGAAAGAGATAAAGAGAATAAGGTGCAAATTCTTTGTGGGTGCAGAATTTGTTCAAAATTAGAATCCTTCTTCACTTTAAATTGACTTAGTGTTTTTATTTCATTCTGGCTGGTGAAACCTTTGCTATCTTATTTTCTTCAAATGTTTTATGAGATTTTCATAAAATACTATATCATTCATTTAGGGGAAGGGCTTTATTATTTTATATTAAACCATTTTATGGAATATTTTTATTTTATATGTATGAGTATATTACCTGCATGTATACAAGTGTCCTCATGTCATGCAATGCCTGCAAGATCAGAAGAGGGTGTTGGATATCCTGGAACTGGAGTTATGGACAGTTGTTACCCTCCATGTGGGTACTGAGTCCTCGGCAAGAGTAGCCTGTGCTCCTTACTGCTGAGCCATCTCTTCAGCCCTAGGATTTTATTTTATTATGAATTTATTTTTAACATATACTCTAAAAGCACCTTGTACTTACTTGATTCAGTGACCTATTCATGATTATGCGCCTGCTTATTTTGTACCAGGATAGTGACAGCACATGATATCTGTGCTATTTAAGAAGAAAGATCTTTCAAAAGCAGAAGATGGAAGATGACTGTCATTAAGAAATATTGCATTACTGTTGCATTAATGTGAATTACTGTTAAATCAAGGATAAATGAATCTTCATACACTGTTGTTATATAGTTAATATGGTAGTTAGGAGACATTATTATGATTGTTATATACATTTCTTGAAAAAAGAGTTTGTTGAAAATATTAATTTAGCATGATTCTAGAGCACAGAGATTTGTTACCAGACAAGATACACATTCTGCATGCAATAAGGTCACATCCTGATAAGTCACCTTCACATGAATAAGTGCCCTGCTCAATGATAAATGCTGTAGAAATGGCTCAGAAAAGTAGTTATCTTAGTTTCTTTTTCTCTTGCTTTGATAAAATATTCTGACAAAAGCAACTTAAGAGAGAAAAAGTTTATTTTGGCTCTGAGCTCAAATGCACAGTCTTTCATGGCAAGAAGGCAATCAAGGCAGCAGATACCTAAAGCAGCTAAACACAACTTATTCAAAATCAGGAACAGAGTTCAAGGGGTGTATGCAATTGCTCTGCTCCCTCTCTTCACTGTATCCTCTAGGATCCCAGCCAGGAAATGGTGCCACCCACAGTGGCCTGTTCGTCCCACCTCAAATAAGATTGTCTCCCAAGTGAGTCTTGAGTCTGTCAAGTTGACCTCACTTGCCATCACTCTGTGGAACTCAGGACTAAGTCGTCCTCTGAACATACTGTTATTAAGGAAGTAGAAATGAGATGGAGGTGTTTTGTAAAGTCATCACTGCTCTTGAGTAGCCTGAAAGGCATCCTCTAGTATGCTACCAATATTGTAACACTTCTTATTGCCAAAAATATCATTCTGTACAGGAGGTAGTATTTGAGAATGTGGTTAAAGTTTTTGACTGATATATGATGACAATGGGTTCTTCAAAATAGGGCGAACAACCAATCAAATGAGCTTTGGAAGATTTTTAAAATCATAAACAGCATATTCACCTTGAAGCCTTAGAACATTACCTTACGCATGCATATATTTCACAAACAGTCTCAATCATTGTACTTCTTATGCAAAATACTACATATTAACATAGTTTTCTCACTGGGAATATTTTTGAAGATGTTTCTGTTTTAAAGGATTTTGTTTTATAAAGACTTAAGTAACTTGACTACTTTCTTAAGGATAAAATCTATTTTAGACATAAATTATGTCTAAATTTGTGGTCCCAGGGTAGGAATAACAAAAGGAAACTGTCTGTTGCAATCTTTCTCACAACAATTTTTCAAATGATATCATCTTTTTATCTTAGCGCTTTCTAGAATTGCATCAGTAGAATAAAAGGTCTGTGTCAAACATTTTTCTACAATCTGGATTAACTATCTAAGATAAATTGGCATGGGAAGGTTTTGAAATAAGGATAGAATAATAAATTCTTGACTGTATTTGTGTATCCTTGTATTTGAGATCATGTAATCTATAAAGAAAAATTCAAGCACCCAATTTTATAAAATCAAGTTTCCCTTAGCTCAAAAACACTGCATCTTTGGGGCTAAGTATTCAGTTTTTCAAACTAAAAAATTTCATTTTTATTAAACTAATTCATGTATTGAATGAACTCATTCTTACTATGTTTAGAACTAGAAATAGAATGAAGTGAATAAAAATAATTATTTGATCATAGGTGTTAAAGTCTAGCAAATAAGAGAAACTGGTAAACCTGGGACTGAATAAGTATGAGTGATTTAATGGAGGCTAAAGACATGGTGAGTGGGGCCACACAACAGGAACATTAAGTCTATATGTACGCATGTGTGTGACCACATGCATACATAGGCATATGAAAACGTGTCCTAGAGAAATATTTATATGGATATCTAAAAATAAATAGAAAATAGAATAAATAATACTTGATCTCTACCCTCTGGCAGGTATATGGTACACTGGTAGATATATGGAACAATGGCTTTGAAAACAGTCCCTACTTGTGTGCCCCCAGGTGATAGACATATATTCAGATCACACATAATTTTACCTTTTTATTTTCAGCTTGAAATCCAATGATTATTAATGAATTTAAACTGAGTGGTTTATTATTTCGCTACAAATTGTATCACTCTATATCTACCCAAT
>NW_008358774.1:912173-913128 GCF_000622305.1 Nannospalax galili | reverse complement strand
TAGGAAGGAATAGGATTATACTGAAATCTATACTTTCAGTGTTTGTTGCACAAATAGTTGCCAAGGATTTTTTGCTTGAAAGATAATAATCAGATAAATAGAAGTTCAAAGTCTAGTGGAAGTGACAGATACATAAAGCTAAGTATCATTTCATCAGTGATGACAGTGATGATTATAGTGATGCCTAATGATAACATCTTTATTTTGGGTGGAGGTCAAGTGCTCCATCCTTCCTATGGCTGCTCAGACTTAGCACTCACAAAACAGATCAGAGATGGAAGCTGTTATTAATATACTTCTAAGGAAATATAATGCCAGGCATGGTGGTGCATGCCTTTAATCCCAGCACTCAGGAGGCAGAGACAGGCACATACCTGTGAGTTCAAGGCTAGCCTGGCCAGCTGAGGATAGAGGGAGACCCTGTTTCAAAAAGACCTGTATTATATATCTGTGTATGTGTGTCTCTCTCTGTATGTGTGTGTATTATATGTATGTATGCTTTCATCAGTGATGACAGTGATGATTATAGTGATGCCTAATGATAACATCTGTATTTTGGGTGGAGGTCAAGTGCTCCATCCTTCCCATGGCTGCTCAGACTTAGCACTCACAAAACAGATCAGAGATGGAGGCTGTTATTAATATACTTCTAAGGAAATATAATGCTAGGCATGGTGGTGCATGCCTTGAATCCCAGCACTCAGGAGGCAGAGACAGGCACATACCTGTGAGTTCAAGGCTAGCCTGGCCAGCTGAGGATAGAGGGAGACCCTGTTTCAAAAAGACCTGTATTATATATCTGTGTATGTGTGTCTCTCTCTGTATGTGTGTGTATTATATGTATGTATGCATATATGTATAATCTGAGGCTCTAGAATTGAGTTCAGAATTTTTTGCCAATGTCACTCAGCATGTTAGCTACTATGACAGAATTGCAGAGCCTTTTTATCTCCCT
>NW_008358774.1:907142-910706 GCF_000622305.1 Nannospalax galili | reverse complement strand
GAGAGAGAGAGAGAGAGAGAGAGAGAGAGAGAGAGAGAGAGAGAGAGAGAGAGAATATCTGCAATGAATGATAGTGTAGAAACAAGAGAAAGGAAATTTCAAAGAGAACATGTGCTCAACACTGCCAAATGTCTTACTGTTATTTAACAAAATGTGGCATAAAAGTGATATGGATATTGGCTTCAGCCATAATGTGGAAAGACCTTGGAAGTCTTCATCGCTGTACTTATAACAGGAGAAAGGCTGAACAAAATGAGAATCATCACCTTCACTTGAACTCAAGTGAATGAAGTGAGTGGAGAAGCAAAGCTGCAGTGCAAATATCTTCTTCTGAATATCGAGAGGTGAGTCCAGAAAGAAAAGGCTAAGGTCTGTAACACAGCGGGACATAGTGACGCTGAGTTCCCATGGAAATATGCTCATGGAATATAATTACTTTTATGGGGTTTTGCCTTCAGGAGCCCCTTGGTTCTTAAGCTTAAGAGCCCAGAAAGAGCCCCTCAAATTTCAGAGCCTTATTGAGGGACACAGCACAGGGTAGAAGAAGGAACAGGGGAGGATTTCTAGACTACAGCTCCCTAACTTCTTCTGTGTCATGTGAGAGTGAGAACTTTCTCCAAAGAGGATTTTAAAGGCAACTGCTCAGAGGCAAAGTACAATACGAGCGGGGTATGTAAATACTAGGTTACAGAAAGCTCCTTTCCTCCACACATACCATCAACAAGTTCCAATAAATAAAAGTGAGTTAATTATAACTGAAGTTGATAAGACAGATTGAGTAGTATTAGAAACAACAGAGGCTACAGGCATGTTGGGAAAAGGGGCTAACATGAAATTATCCTTTAGGAATGAGCTTTTTTGGGAGAGGGCATCACGGCCATAAAATCCATGATTGGATCTTGAAGCAGAACAGCATTTAAATGGGACAGTATATTGTATCAGGGACAACATGTTGTCCTGGAGCCTTACAGAGAACAGGAAGTTCCTTTAGAACCTGGAGAGGAACTTCATTCAAAGGGGTATCTTAAAGTAAAAAAGAGACAGCCACCATCGGCAGAGTCACAGTGGGAGGCCCAAAGAAAAGTCTTCAGTGAAAGCCCCTGAACAAAGGAAAGTTCCCCCGATCTTTATATCCTTTCAGGAGGTGGTGAGAATTTCCACACCATATGATTTAGTCTAGAATAGCCTATATAACAAAGAACACGCATGGTGTTGGGTAGGACCACAAACTAGAGACTATAACTACTACATCACAGCATCTCTTCACGCTCCCAGAGAGCAAGCTGCAGAGGTGGCATGACCTGATTTCTTCAGGCTGTGGGATCTGGCCTCTTGAGTGACCAGCTTCTTATAAAGGCAGGCCTAAAAGCTAACAAGTAGTAGTCCAGAGAGAAGCGTCAATGTTGCAAAAGACAAAAATTAAGATATTGGAGGAATTGGAAAGTTCTAATGGTATCTATGATTAGAGCAAACAGTAAGCAGTATATGAACCCTAGAGTCCTAGCCACATTATCATCATGGATCTACTACCTCTTTTAGACTGGCAACTGAGCCATTAACACGTGGACTTGTGGGGGACACTTATCAAACCTGTGACAGTCTCTTGCTTTTCAGTTACTGACAAAACTGGCAGTCAGAAAAATCAATAAAAATGTAGTTGCCCTTGATCTAATTTTGTAGTATTGTTAATTCAACAGCAACAGACTAATCAATCTTCTCTAGGTCACATGATAGAATCTGCAAGGCAGAACACACTTTAGGTCCTGAAAAAATTCCACTAATTTAAAATCATAGAAGCCATACAGGGTATGACCACAACGGTATTAAATGAGAAACAAATCAATCAAGATAGATGAAATATCTCTAAATAATATTCACAGATTAAGTAACATGTTTTCAAAGAACACATGGGTTGAGGAAGACTCAAGAGAGCTTAAAATTTATTTCACATTGTGAAAAGGAAAATATACCTTATTAAAATTTGTAGGCTCCAACAAAAGCAACACTTAGAGGGAAATTTATAGTATTACATTCATATATTAGCAAATAAAGTTAGGAGATCCCAGGTAACCGTAGGTAGGAAGGGCACTGTGGAATGTTCCTCACAGCTTTCAATATCTAGAACATAAAGATATGAGTTGGACTCAAGCACATTAATGGCTTAAAATGCTTTCATGTCAGCTCCTTGTGACATCTCTGTTGCTTCTTCATTTTAACTCTTGAAATGGTATTCCTAAACGACACTAAGGTGAATTTATCTACCTATACCCAATACATAAGTGGATTATTGAGGGAAGGTTTTACATCCTATGAACAGTATGCATGGCAGTTGGGAAAAAGATGGGAAAGTGATCAGAAGAAAGGTGGAGCTTGGCATTTTAGGAAGAAAATGCCCAGGCTGATACCACACAGAGAGGAAAACAGACTGCCAACCTGAATCTCCCACCCACCAGCACATCACACCCCAGCAATTCCTGCCAACTTTGCCTATAAAACATGGTGACAGGGTCACCACATCCCCCTGTTCACTGCAACTAACCCGGGAATGATCATAGTGTCTACTCCTAGAGTTCCATGTGCTCCCCTTTTCCCCCATCCACACTCTCAGCAGGTAGACTGATGACCTGGAAAGTCCCCACTCACAATTATTTCTCCAGTGGAAATATTCTCACCACCTGCCATTGTATATAGAAAAAAAATCAGTAAATATCAGTTTGCCCTACAAAACTCTGAACTTTTCCAACTTTGTACCTACTTCAGCCACTCTGCTTGGCATTCAACCATGACCAGACCTTTTCCTCACTTAGCACATTCCTCCTACTTCATTAATTTCAAAAAAATTCCTAATATTTGCAATATATTTTATTTTTAACTGCTTGCTTACTTTATTATCTAGTTCTGTACAACTCAGTAAATTTCATGAGGTTGTCAATTACATTTGTACCAAAACAGTGCTCAATACCTATTGAGGGAGTAAAGGCAAGAACACTTAATGCCAGTGGGTTTCGGGGTTTGGGGAAGGAGAACTGAATCTGTACATTGACTCCTGACTGCTGCCATTCTGAGGGAGGTCAGGGTCTTTCAGTGCTTTTGATAACGGAACAAACAAGAGCCAGTCAGAGCTCAAACTTAGCTGAAACTTCTCTCTGGGTAATGTTTTGTTATAACAATTTTTCATGCATATTAATTCCATATATTAATGGATCTTACTGCATGCGATATTTCCATTTGTGTACATATTCTGCTTTGGTTGTACCCGGCACTAAACTGCCTCCTAAAATTCTCCCTTTCCCCCCATTTCATTAGGTCCTTTTTCTTTTCTTTAAGTTCCTCTTTGACTTTCAGATCTTTTTATGTTTATATTTATCTTTTTATGTTTTTATGATTTCAACTTATGAGGACTAACATGTTATGCATGTCTTTCTATATTCAACTTATTTTTGCTTAAAAAAAGATCTACTTCAATCTCTTTTCCTGAAACATAATTCTTTATCAGTGAATGATGCTCCCATATCTCTCTCTCTCTCTCTCTCTCTCTCTCTCTCTCTCTCTCTCTCTCTGTGT
>NW_008358774.1:895675-906985 GCF_000622305.1 Nannospalax galili | reverse complement strand
TGTGTGTGTGTGTGTGTGTGTGTACTATTCTTTCTCTCTCTGGACATCTGTTGATGAGCACCTAGTTTGATCCTTTAACTTGACAATTAGTAGTACCATACTAAACATGCGTATATTGGCTTCTTTTATGTGTGCTGACTTCTAGAAAATAATAATCTTTTAGAAAATAGAAATAATTCTAGAAAATAGTTTAATTCTTCCCTTCTCTGTCCGTCCAAATTAGTACAAGATCATATAGCATTACAAAACTAAGTATTTACTCAAGGAGACCTTACTTTTCATTGACTGCTCGTATGCCGAATGCAGGAGATTTTATTCTCTTTAGTAGACAGCTTAGTAAATACATTTTACTTAAATTTTTCTAACAATACTATTACTGGATATGATTTACTAAATATATTTGTATATAAGGAATACTTGTTCTTTAGTATCTCACTTAATCCTCATAATACTTAACTCTCTTATTACCTTGAGCACAGAATCCTAACCTCTAGACAACCAGGGAGTGGTTTCTATTATCTTGAATCCATAATGAGAAATTCAAAGTCTCCTGATACCTTGCTAAAAGAAAATATATAACCAGTAGGTGACAAAGTAATATGTGTGGGTATGTGCATATATGTTTGTAATAAATACATATGCATTTTATTTTGTAAAATAAATTATATTTATTATAGAATAATTGCATATATTTATGGAGTACAGAATGATATTTCAGTATACACAGAATAATTGAAATATGTGATGATCAGATCAGGGAAATAAGTGCATCCTTTACCTCAAAAATTTATCATTTCTTTGTATAGGGAAACTTCAAATCCTCCCTGTGAGCTACTTTGAAATACATAAGTAACCATTTATTGTCAACCATTTATTCTCCTGTGAACATTAGAATCAGGCAGAGATGAATATACATTATTAGCGGCACTAGATGTTGAACAACAAAGCTATTTTTTTAGAAATTTCTATGTTCATTTTCTTTTTTATCTTAAAATATTTTATTATTTTTAATTTTTTATGTGTATGGATATATTGCTTGTATGTATGTAAGTGCACCTGTGCTGTGCAATGCCTGCAGAGGACAGAAGAGGGGGTCAGATACCCTGGGAGCAGAGGGATTCGAACCCAGGACTTCTGCAAGAACAGTCAGTGTTCTTAACCACTAAGCCATCTCTCCAGCCTTCTTTATTTTAAAGATTGTAGTTACTTTTATTTTAATGTGTATGAGTGTTTTGGCTGCATATATGTACATGCACTGTGTGTGTGCGTGCGTGTGTGTATGTTGGTGCCCATGGATGCCAGAAGAGAGTGTTGGATTCTCTGGAATTGGAGTCAAAGCAGGTCTTAGTCACCACGTGAGTGTTGGGACCAAACCTGGTTACTATGGAATAGCACTAGGTGCATTTAACCACTGAGCCATCTCTTCAGTGGCCAACTGAGGTATTCTTAACCTATGCTACTGAAGAAATTGTTAAATTTGAGCACATCAAAAGCAAATATCCTAATTATATGCCTGTTTCAAGATTTCATTTGCATTTTTGTTGAGGAACTTGAGAAAATATTCATGTTTTTCCAAGCTGGAGCTCCTAATTGATTCATTCAAATCACTCCCAGTAAAAAAGCAAATGTACACCAGAGTGAAAACCATTACTTTGGGCAATTTCCACTTTTTGTTTTAGATCATGCCATGCCCACAGATTTTGGTTTTAAAAGGACTGCTTTCCATGTACCTCTCACTTTTCAGTTCCTCCTTAAATACATAGTCAAGTTTAGGCTTTTGTCCAGTATGCACAGCTTTGCCTTGCCTGGGGTCTATCTATCCCAGGACCAGCCCCATAGGAGCTGCAGGCAACCACACCTCTTTCTCTAAGCATCTCACTGTGGAATGCTACACTTGGCTCTGAGGCTGCTTTCTGTCCTAACAACAAAACTATATTCAAAAACCCATTGCCAGAGTGGCCTTTGTATCTTCACACACTGCAGGGCTCACTCCAGGACATTTAGCTGTTCTGTTACCCATTTATGTGAAGTGACCTGAAGTGCCTTTGGGAATGGGAAGGGCAAGGCCAGAGCACACTGGCCACTGATCAGTCAGGCTTCCCTTGAAAACCCAGCTGTCTCTCTGATTTCTCATCCCCATTCACTTCAGTGATCATCAGCAAGCACTGTAATTCCTACTCCAAAGAGAATTGTTTTATCTCAGCCCTTAATAAAATTTAATAGCAGATAGAGGAGTCTAGTGAGGGCTGAAGTTAGTGAGATTTTATTTCATCTAATATACCAGTGTATTATGCACTTGAGTAATCTATGGGCTGTTGTAAATAAAGTAAACAGCATATATTTACAGAACTAAGCAAACTGCATTTTACGATGTTATCCTCGAAACTTTCGCACTGTGATCAGTAACAGCACTGCTCTCATTAGCGTGCATCAATGAGAAGCTCTGCTAATTATCTATAAAGTTACTGCTGAATAGCAGTCATCAAGTACCGTTTGTTATTAAAACAAATACCTGGAAATTACGCTATTAGCACAAAAATCAATCCAATTTGAAGCCTAACATTTAAAGCAAGCTTAACACCCTCAGTCCTACATGGAACATGCTATTAGCAAGTTTTCTTTGTGTTTGAGAACCTCTGAGAGCTGGAATCCATCAGGAGTATATCTAAATGGCATCAAGAACTAAACAGAGTCATTTTCTCAATTTTATAATCTCTTGGAAAGAGAAGGAGATTGACAAGATTTTGGGGGAGGTACAAATGCTAATCTCAGTGTCTCTGCTTGGTCTTAGTTTTATCTAATCACTGTATATTTGGGGATTGTTCTAAGGCATTGAGGCCCAGATATGATAAGAATTTGTTGCTGGCTTTCAAGAAACCCACCACACTGCAGAAGAGGACTGCAGAACATACAGATACATTAATAAGGGCAGTGTATCATAGTGGATGGTCAACCAAGTAAACATCCAGAGTATTCTGAAACAAATTAGAGAATGAGAGGTTTATGTGTATTTGGACTTAATGTAACTTAAATTTTTATACATTTATTTAGTGTGTGTCTGTGAATGTGAATGTGTGTGTGTATGTGTGTGTGTGTATGTGTGTGCATGTGTGTGTAAGCTATTGTATGATGTAGTGCTATATGGAGGTCAGGTTTGGTTACAAGCACCTTTACCTGCTGAGCTGTCTCAAAACTGCTGGATTTAATATAATTAACAGAATACAGAATATTTAGAGCTGGGAATAGCTCAGTTGGTAGTTTGCCTAGCATGCAGGAAGGTCTGAGTTTGATCCCTAGCACCATATAAACTGGATTGGTAATTCATACTTGTAATCCCAGTATGAAGGAGGGAGAGCAGAGTTCAAGATCATTCTCCACTACAAAGGAATTTGAAAGGCCTGTCTGGGACATCTGAGATTCCATCTCAAAATTAAAAAAAAAAAAAATACAAAAACAAAAAAACTATGGAATTTGGGAGAAGGTGATAGAGTGTCCACAGTCCCTTCATTTCAGGCTTGTATCTGCTGTTTGGTAGCAGTGCACCTATTTCTACTATCGAGTCCTAAACTTAGATAACTTGGTAACCTAGAGTTGGGAGTAATGCAAGAGTGAGTTCTCACTGACTTTGCCATCCTCTCCTTCTCTCTCTGCTCCTATCCTCTTCTCATCCCATGTACCTGAATCTAGAATTCCAGGGCTTTCCACTGTCCTCCAGTCTAGCTATTTACTGCCCTTCTAGCATGTTCCAGTCACTTCTTTGCTAGGAACTCCCTCTCTTCCTCTACTTTGCCTGACATAACAGAGCTCTGTTGTTCCTCTAAGAGGGACCCAAAGAACTGCTTCCTCCACCCGGCCTATTCTGATTTCTTCCACTGTCCTCTTACTTCTCAATCTTCTTTGTAATTTGCATATCTTTCTCGGGTTCTACCACACTGCCTTATGTACTGCAGTAACATGTAATATAGAGCTTATTTCTTTTTAATGCTTGAAGAATTGAGTGTAATTCTCTAGCACCTAACGTGACATTATAAATCTATTAAAGTTATCATAAAATTCTGTTTAACTAGTACAGATTCTTCCTTTAGGAAAATAATACCTTAAATGTTTTTAAATTTGGCTTATTTTACATGAAAAATTTCTGACAGAATAATGTCAGTATTGGAGGACAGAAGGACTAATTTTTGTTGACTTAGTTCAGGACTGATAAATTGACTCCATACATTCTTTAAGAAACAAATGATGAAAGACCTTTGTTCAGAAACATTTTCTTATTTGACAAAGAGCTCCTTATATCCTTTCTCTGAAGTCTGACTTGTGATCAAGAGGAGGGTGGAGGGAGGGAGGGAGAGAGAGAGAGAGAGAGAGAGAGAGAGAGAGAGAGAGAGAGAGAGATCCTGTCACCTCGTCATCTAACTGGACACTACATGCCATTCAAACTACATTTAAAAAATACTTGATTTAATGACGTGGATAAATGCTCATATAGAATACTGTAAGAAAATTTTAAGATGTGATTTTATTATGTGATTTGTATTTAAGATCAGGTAAACTAAAATGCTGACATGTAACCATATATTTGAAATAACTGGATAAATAAAATACTGATGATTTTTATTTTCTTTATTTTCTCTATATTGTTAGTAATTGTTTCAACACATGCCTGTAACTTTAATAACAATAAAAAAATAAAAATACCTTTTTAATAGGGAAGTGGTTTATCAATCAGGGGTGTTTTGTCCCTAAAGGGACACTGGGCAATTGGAGATATTTTGTCTTAATAAGAGTGGGAGACATACTAACGGTGTCTTATGGGTAGAGGCCCATCTAAACCCCACTCAGTACTGTGAAACTCCCTACAGTGCTCAGGACTCCCTCTGATTCTTTAGGACAATAGTTCTGAATTTGACAGAAACTGATGGAGAAGGAAAGTAACCAAAATATTCTGGAAGAGTTGACTGACCCAATAATGTTCTCAATATAAGAGACTCTTGTGTATGTCTTAAAATTACACTGCCAAATGCTCATGGAGATGACAATCTCACAAGTGTGGTGTTCCCCTGAGCAGTGTGTAGACCCCCCCAAAAAGCTGTTTAATATATTCTAAGATATATTGTACTTTGTCAGTTGAATATTCTTTTGTCTTAAAGGATTTGTTTCATTTTAATTTTATGGGCATGGGTATTACCTGCATGTACATATGTGTACCACATGGGTGCCTGGTAACCAAGGAGACCAGAAAACAGTGTGGAATCCTCTTGAATTGGACTTACAAATGATTATGAGCCACTATGTGGGTGCTGGGAAGTGAATCCACATCCTCTGCAGGAGCATCTAGTGCTATTGACCACTGAGCCATCTCTCCAATCCCAGCACGTGAATAATCTTATGCTTCTAATAAAGGAATATTCTTATTGAGTAAAATTAGCATTTACTTACTGCTCCTTCAACATATTTTATACAATTCAAGGATTAAACTAAATCATTCACAACGTCTAAATCTAAACTCTTCCTCTTGTTTCCTATCTTAACTCCAACTCTTTGATATCACGACAAATAGTATATTTATGTTATCTCTATCTATCTATCTATCATCTATCTATCTATCTATCTATCTATCTATCAGTCATCTATCTATCATCTATCTACCATCTATTGATCTATCTGCCTATCATCTATCTTCTATTATCATCTATCTTTCATTTTCGTCTATCATCATCTACTTCATCTATCTATCGTCTATCTATCTATCTATCTATCTATCTATCAACTATCTATCTATCTATCTATCTGTCATCTACAAATTATCTATCTTTTATTTAGCTCTCTAAACTATCTGTAATAAATCTACCCTTCTTTCTAAGATTAGTAGTTTAAAGGTCAGGAAGAAACACTGCAGTATTGATAATGACTTCTGGGATCTCAGAAATTCATAATTAAAGCAGTCTCTTTGCATATCAGATGTTTGTTCTCTGTTTATTCATTTAATTCTTTCAAACTTCCTTAAATATTGAGGATAATGATTTGTCAGTATTTATCTTTAGACCAAATGGTAAACAGCAGTATAGGTTATTATCAATGCCAAACTTTGCCAAACTTGGTGGCAAATTAAGGTAAGGTATATTGTGATGGAAAATTAAATTGGCATTAGCTTATCAAAGATAATGGTTATCAGTGAATTGATGGCCTGGTTATTAAGTAAATGGGCTTGGAATATGGCTCAGTGGATAGAGTGCTCACAGCATAAGCAGGAGGACTTGAGTTTGGATGCCTTTCACTCATAAAAAGGCTGTACATGGCTGTGCACACTGGAGAGCTGTGGAAAGAGCAGATCCTGGGGGCTCACTAGCTAGCCAGTCTAGCTGAAATGATAACTCCAGTTTCTGTGACTGTTTCATAAAACAAAATAAGGTGGAGAACAAAGGAGGAAGAAGCCCAAGGTCAAACTCTGGTCTCCACACACACATGCTCAGTGAGTATTTCTGTGTGCTCAACAAGCACATACATATGCACACACATACACATCCATATTACTGTGTCTTAACTGTATATACTATTGAAGTTCAGTGTGATATTTTAGCACATTAATATTACATACATTGATTGAATCAGAGTCAGCAGAATTGCTCTCTATTTTTCATTTCTTTATACACTTAGGCTTTGACCTCTTCTTATTATTCACAAAAAAGGTGCTAGGTTAGTGTTGAGTATCGTTACCCTTCCATGCTTACACCACTAGAGCTTATTTCTTCAGTCTAACTCTTTTGGTTCTTTTAGCAAATCCCCTTTATCCTTTTTACTTCTCCACCTCCTAGTCTCTAGTAATCACAATTCTACATTCAGGTAGATTATTTTTACCTCCTACATATGAAGTACTACATATGCAGTACTTCTGTATCAAAGTAGGACTTATTTTCCTTAACAGTGTCCTCTATTTAGGCTAATTTTCCTTCCCATGAAAGAGTTCATTCTTATTTAGAGCTGAATAGTTGCACTGGAACTTCTACTACATTTACTCATCCACTCACCCTTTGGTGAACATCTGGGTTGATCCCAGGTCTTGGCTACTGTGAATATGCTACACTAAACATGGGAATAGAAGCACCTCTTTGGTATGCTGATTTCATTTCCTTTGAGGATATACATAGAAGTAGGATGGCTGGATCATACGGTAAATTTATTTATAGTATTTTGAGAAAATTTCATACTATTTTTCTTCTTTGAAAATATTTTTATTGAATTTTTGTGAAATTCATAGTATACATTTTGATCACATTTAGATCTCCCCAATGCACCTCACTTAATGGCTCCTGTTGAATTTCATATAATCTGTCATATATATTAAGGCCTATTGAGTCAAATTTGTGCCTCCAAAAGCCCTTTGCTGTCAGTTCATACACTGGAGCCTGATTACCCTATCTAGCATCACACCCTTAAAGAAAATCAACTCTCCCTTTCCTAGCAGCCATTACTTCCCAATAGGCCCTCAGCTAAGGTTGGGTCTTCCTACCCACTTCCCCACTTCTATGTCGGAATTTTGTCTGGCTTAAGCTTGCGTGGGTCTTGTCCATGCTGTCAGCGTTTGTCATTACAATCACTATCATCCTCATAGTTTGATAATAGCCTTTTTATAGAGAAAGATGATATTTCAATGTAGGTTTCTGATGGCTATAATGGAGCATTACATCCATACACTTTTGACCATTTGTACTTCTAAGAAGTGGTATTAAGATTATTTGCTCATTTTCTTTTAATTACTTCTCTTTATTCTTTGATGGCTTCATACATTTGTATAATGAATTTCAGTGGTTTTCACCACTATTTCCATTACCCTTGCTCATCCCTCCCTCCTTTTCCTGATGAAACCCTTCTTTCAAATATGCCCTTTTTGTGTGTGACCTACTGAGTTTACTTACAGTTGCTTGCATGAGCGTGGATGAGGGTGGTGATTTATTGGAGCTTGAGCAAAACTACCAGTGGCTACACCACTGAAGAAAGTGACCCAGCCTGCAACAACCATTCACTGTCAACCATCCCTTAGGGCCCGCTCCCATTTATGATGAAATGTGCTGGACTCAGTCGGGTTATTCTGGTCTCAGGTCTCATGCAAGCCTTGTGAGGTAACCACAGCTTCACTGAGTTCATGAATTCACGGCCATGTCATGTCCAGGAGACTTCTTTTTTTTCCTGAACATTTCTCTATCTTTTGGTTCTAAGATTTGTTTTGCCCCCTGCTTTGTGATATTGTCTGAGTTCTGAAGGGATTGATTTAGGTAGATACTGCACTTTGGGTCAAGCACTCTACTGTCTTTTGTTCTCAGCCTTTTGATCAGTTATGAGACCTCTGGATTAACCACCACATGCTGTAATAAGCTTCTCTGATAAAGACAGAGTGCACCCCTAATCTATGGATATAAACACTCATATTTAGAAGGAAGTTGGATGCCTTGACCATTTAGAAAAACAATATTAGGTTTTTTTCCTAGCACCTGTAATCTCCCCTGTCACAGACTTTTGACCAAGTATACAGTACTAAGTATGAGTTTTCTCATTTGGAGCATGCCTTATATCCACTAGAAAGTAGCAGGTTATATCTATAACAATCATGCCACTATTGTATTAAAGGACACATCTTTCCATGCAAGCCATTGTTTTAGTTTGGTGGTCTCATTTGTTTGATTTTGGTTCACTTTTGTGGTCATATACAGAATATCATGGTGCATTGTCCTTGTGTTTGTTTCCTTCTAGTAGTTTTTGACCCATTCTGAATTGAATTTTTAAGCTGGTCAGATACGAGCCAAGTTTCAATCTTCTGAAAAACGATGTCTGGTTTTCACAATGATATGTATTGAAGAGGCTGTTCTTTCTAATACATATAGTTTGCACCATTCTTGAGAGTAAGTTATTTATAGATTTCTGTGGGGTCATGACAGGAATCACTACTCTGTTTCTCTAGTCTATGTGTCTGACATATATGCTCACATATGTACTGAAATTTCATTTTTTCAATGTGCTATAGATAGGTATTCAGAATAGTCTTTAATACTTCCCATATTTCTATAATATTGGTTGGTATATCTCTTCTTTCATTTCTGATTCTATTTGAGTCTTTTCTCTCTTTATCTGGGTCAATCTATCTAAATGGTATTCAATTTCATTTATACTTTTATAAAATAACTCAATTTTTCTTTAATTTATTAACATTAAATATTTGATCTATTTTATAAGTTCCATGTGATGATGAAAAGAGTGTGTATTCTGTACATGTAGAAGGAAATGTCTGTAAATACTGTTAGACCCATTGAATACACAGTACAGTGTAGCTCTGTTGTTTTTCTTCCTCCTCCTCCTCCTCCCTCTTGTTCTGATTCTGGTCCTGTTCCTCCTCCTCTTCCTCCTCATCTTCCTCTTCCATAGCTTCCTCCTCCTCCTCCTCCTCCTCTTCATCCTCCTCCTTCTTCCCTGTCTAGAAAACATATCAATTGTTGATAATAGAATGTTGGATTTTAGGCTAGTGAGAAGGCTCACTGGATAAAGGTACCTATTGCCAAACTGGAGCAACTCAAGTTCAATCAACTGACTTCCACAAGTTGTCCTCTGACATCCCCACATATTCTGTAGTGTGTGTGTGTGTGTGGTGTGTAACAAACACACAGTAATAAATAAAAATAAGGCAAAAAAGATTGATGAAATCTATTTTCTCAGTTGTAAATATAGTTATTCCTGCTGACTTGGTATCTACACCTGTGGATTATCCTTTTGTTTCCTCTCACTTGTAGTCTGTGTTTTCTAGTTAAGAGTTTTTTCTAGGCAGTGTATAGTTAATATTGCTTTAAACTTATTTTTTTATTTTATGTGTATGAGTATTTTGCCTGAGTGTATGTAATTGCACCCATGTCATGTAATACCCACAGAGGTTAGAAGAGGGCATCTGATCCCATGGAACTGGAGTTATGGACACTTATTAGCCACCATGTGGGTGCTGGGAACTGAATTTATGTTTTTGGCAAAAGTAGCAAGTGCTCTTCATCACTGACCAAGATTATATTTCAATTGAGGGATTATCATTCTTTTGTATTAAATGATAACCGAGAAGAAAAGCCATCATCATCAAAACACTGAAAGTATGTAACATACAGATACACAGAGGAGGAAGAGAAAAGAATCAAACTTTTAAATAAAGCCACAGCAGAATGGCAAATGTAAAGAAGAACAAAAAGAATTTTCAAAAACAGCACAAGAAAATTAACAAATTACAGCAGTAAGTTTTTAACTACTGTCTCTTTTTTTCTGTGTCCAACTTTCCTTTTTATTTTAGATTATTTTTATTATTCCAAAGAGAGGCAATTTTCAACACATTTTTCCAGAAATAACTTGAAGCAGGTTACATAAAAATATATATATAGCTCACCTCCCATTGCTTCCTGGGCAGCAGAGTCTCCAGTGTCCTGGTGCCAGCACCTTTCCTGGGTAAATCCAGTGTGCCAACCACTCCTTGACTAACCCAGCCTCTTTCACCCTCCCAGCTTCCCTGCTGCATCTCTCCTCCTAGCCCAAATACTGACCCATTTCTTGTCTTGACACCCCAGATGCTGGGACTAACCTCTCTGCCCAGAGCCACCACTGTTTCCTGATCCTTTGCATGCAGACCAACCCCAGCTCCTCCCAATAGTCCCCAGGAGACCTCAGGGCCTCTTCCCTCCTCCACCTCCCTTTGCATCCCTGAGTGTCATAGCCACAAGCTTCCTGAGACCAGCATCTTTCCTGGTCACTACTCCCAGGCCAGGCCAGCCCACAAATTCCTGATGGCAACATCTTTCCTGGAGGGATTCTGACCTTAGGAGAAATCCTGAGAGCACCTGAGCCTCATCTCAATTGGGCTTCTGTGGGAACTCCAGAAGACAAAAGCAATGAGGCTACTCCAATATAAAATCAAAAGAGAGAAACTGAAGCATAGACCAACCAGCTTTTTATGCCCAACAAGTAAACCACAAAGGCTCATAAAGTTTACAAAAAAATCAGATCTAAACTCAACAAATGAAGGCTTGAGTCTCACACAAGAATCAGAAACTAAGAAAGAAATTCACATGTCAAAGTCACAGAGAAAAAAATAATATCATGAAAAACCAAAATAATATATCCCCACCAAGTACCAGTAGTCCTCTAGAGGAGGACAATGAGAACTACCTAGAGATAACACAAGACATGGAAGTCAAAAGAACAAGTATAAACATGATAAAAGAATTCAGTGAATTTAGAGAACACACAAAGAAATCAAAGAACTGAAGGAATATAGGGATAAACTTCTGCATG
>NW_008358774.1:895440-895636 GCF_000622305.1 Nannospalax galili | reverse complement strand
TAAAGAACGAAGTGAAACACTCCATAAGCCAATTAGAAACGACAGGAGAAAGCCTCACCAATAGGATGAACGAAATGGAAAACAGAGTATCAAGATTGGAAGATAAAGTGGACGAATTAGACCACTCAAGCAAAGATTATGAAAAACTTAAGAAAATGCAAGAATGTAATATGGAAGAATTGTGTGACAACATAAA
>NW_008358774.1:889324-895239 GCF_000622305.1 Nannospalax galili | reverse complement strand
ATGTATAGAACAAAGAAACAATACTGAAAGCTGCAAAAGAAAAACAAGTCACATATAAAGGAAAACCCATCAGGATTACAGCTGACTTTTTAGTTCAAACTATGAAAGCTAGAAATGGCTGGACCAAAGTATTCCCAGTTTTAAGTGACCACAGATGCCAACTCAGATTACTTTACCTAGCCAAAATGTCTATCATAGTTGAAGGGGAAAGAAAAATCTTCCATGACATGAATAGGCTGAAAGAATTCATGTCCACAAAACCAGTCCTTAAGAGCGTTCTTGAAGCAATACAAAGAGCTGAAGAAAAAAACAACTATACAAAATGGGTGATGGAAAGAAATTCAATGAAGGTATAATGTGGAAATGCAAAGCTGTATCAAGAATGCAAACAGAAATAATAATGACAGAATTCAATACACATCTTTCATTAATAACTTTAAATATCAATGGACTGAACTCTCCAGTCAGAAGATACAGACTAGTTGAATGGATTAAGAAACAAAACCCATCTTTTTTTTTTTTGTCTGCAAGACATCTCACTTTCAAGGACAAACACAATCTCAAAGTGAAAGGATGGAAAAAAATATATGCCAAGTAAATGGTACTAAGAAAAAAGCAGGTGTAGCAATTCTAATATCTTATAAAATAGACTTTAAACTAAAACTAATCAGAAGAGACAAAGAGGGCCATTGCATTCTGATCAAAGGAACAATAAACCAAGAAGATATTATCATGAACATATATTCACCAAACTCTGGTGACCAAACTTCATACAAAGAGTACTACAGGACTTTAAGACCCAGATTAATCCCAACTCATTAATAGTAGGGGACTTCAATACCCCATTGTTGCCATTAGATAGGTCAACAGGACAGAGAATAGAGTGACATCTGAATTAAACAATACCCTGTATCAAATGGACTTAACAGACATGTACCGAATATTCCACCCAAGCACCAAAGAATATACTTCTATTCAGTGCACGAAACAAACCTCAACAAATACAAAAAGACTGAAATAATTCCATGCATTCTACCAGACCACAATGCAATAAAACTTTAATTCAACACTGTAAGAAACCCCAGTAACCACATGAGCACATGGAGATTAAAGGAAAAGGACAATACAACACAACAAAACCTCTGGGACACTGAAAGCAATCCTTAGAGGGAAGTTTATAGCTCTAAGTGCCTACACTAAAACACCAGAAAGGGCCAGGCGTGATTGTGCACACCTTTAATCCCTGCACTCAGGAGGCAGAGGCAGGTGGATCTTTATGAGTTCAGGGCCAGCCTGGTCTACATAGTGAGTTCCAGGACAGCTGGGGCTACAGGGAGACTGTGTCTCATAAAGACCAACACTTGAAAAGCAACAACAAATGTAACCCAAACCCAGCAGACAAGAAGAAATAACAAAATCAGAGCAGAAATAAATGAAATAGAAACAAAGAAAACAATAAAAAGAATCAATGAATCCAAGAGCTGGTTCTTTTAGAAGATAAACAAGATTGATAGACTGCTAGCCAATTCACCAAAAGAAAGAAAGAGCACTTCCAAATAAACAAAATCAGAGATGAAATGGGAAATATCACAACAAAAAGATCCAGAACATTATAAGGGAATATTTAAAAAACCTACATGCTACTAATTGAAAACCTAAAAGAAATGGATGGGTACCTAAAAGCATGGAAACCACCGAACTAAACCAAGAAGAGATTAGCTTCTTAAACAGACCCGTAACACATAAGGAAATTGAAATAGTAATTCAATACCTCCTGACTAAAAAAAAGCCCAGGACCAGATGGATTTACAGCAGTATTCTACCAGACATTTAAAGAGGATCTATATCCAATACTACTTTATTTATTCAAAAAGCTAGAAATGTAGGGAGAACTTCCAAATTCCTTCTATGAAGCCAGCATCACTCTAATACCGAAGCCAGGTAAAGATACAAACAAAAAAGAAAACTATGGACCCATATCCTGAATGAACATAGATGCAAAAATTTGCAACAAAATACTGGCAAACCGCATACAGACACACATGAAAAAGATCATCCAACATGATCAAGTTGGCTTTATTCCAGAGACCCAGTGATGGTTCAATATATGTAAGTCAATAAACAACATAAATCATATAAATGGGCTCAAAGACAAGAACCATATGGTCATCTCAACAGATGCAGAGAAGGCCTTTGACAAAATTCAGCATGCAATTATATTCAAGTTCTTAGAGGGAATTAGACTGCAGGAAACATACCTCAACAGCTCATATAATTAAAGCTGTAAATAGAAAACCCACAGCCAATATCATTCTAAATGGAGAAAAACTGGAAGCATTCCCATTGAATCAGGAACCAGACAAGGCTGTTCACTATCTCTACTCTTCTTTGACATTGTGTTGGAAATTCTTGCAAGAGCAATAAGAGAAGGAATTTAAAGGAGTAATAATTCGAAAAGAAGAGCTCAAATTATCCCTTTTTGCATATGATACATCTAAGAGACACCAAAAATTCCACCAGAAAACTCCTAGAAATGATTAACACTTTCAGGAAAGTGGCAGGTCACAAAATTAATCTACAACAGTCTGACAGTCTGGAGCCTTTTTATATACCAATGACAAGCAATCAGAGAAAGAGTACATGGAAACACTCCATTTCACAATAGCTGCAAAAAAAAAAAGTCTCAGAATAAACCTGACCAAAGACATTAAAGACCTCTACAATGAAAATTTTAAATCTTTAAAGAAAGAGACTGAGGAAAACATCAGAAGATTGAAGGACCTCCCATGCTCATGGATTGGAAGTATTAATATTGTGAAACTGACCATCCTACCAAAAGTCATTTATAGATTCAATGCAACACTAATCAAAATCCCCATGATATTTTTCACAGAATTCAAAAAAAAACATCCTAAGATTCATATGGAAGCACAAAAGACCTCAGATAGCCAAAGCAACCCTGAGCACTAAGAGCAATGGTAGGGGGATTAGTATACCAGATATTAAACTATTACAGAACTATATTCATAAAAACGACATGGTACTGACACAAAAATAGACCCATAGAACAATGGAACAAAATTGAAGACCCAAATATGAGTACATGCAATTTCAGCCACCTGACATTTGACAAAGGAGCCAAGAACATTCACTGGAGGAAAGACAGCATATTAGCAAATGGTGCTGGAAAACTGGATCTCCACCTGTAGAAGAATGAAACTAAGCCCCTATCTTTCATCTTGCACAAAAGTCAGCTCCAAATAGATCAAAGACCTCAATGTGAAGCCTGAAACTCTGAAACTGTTAGAACACATTGGCAATCACCTACAAGATATTGGCATACGAAAGGATTTTCTTTTTTTAAAAATTTTATTTATTTTTATTTTATGTGTATGTGTGTATTGCCTGCATGTAGGTAAGTGCACCCATGTCGTGCAAGGCACACAGGGGTCAGAATAGGCTGTCGCATTCCCTGGGACTAGAGTTACGGACTGTTGACACCTGCCATGTGGGTGCTGGGATTCCAACCTGGGTCCTCTGCAAGAACAACCTGTGTTCTTAACCGCTGAGCCATCTCTCCATCCCCAGGAAAGGATTATCTAAACTGGACATCAACTGCCCAAGAAACAAGGTCAAGAATCAACAAATGGGACCTCATTAAACTAAAAAGCTTCTGTACATCAAAAGAAGCAACCAAGGAAGTAAAGAGAAAACCCACAGAATGGGACAAACTCTTCACCAGCAACAACACATCTGACAGAGGTTTAATATCCAGACTATACAACGAACTAAAAAAAAAAAAAATCAAGAAAGGAAGTAACTCAATTAAAAGATGGGCTAAGGAACTGAACAGAGAGTTCTCAAAAGAAGAAGTAAAGATGGCTAAGAAGCATCTTAAAAGGTGTTCAACGTCACTAGTAATTAGGGAAATGCAAATTAAAACCACTTTAAGATTGCATCTTACCCAGGTCAATTGGCTTAGATCAAGAGAACAAATGATACCAAATGTTGGAGGGGATGTGGAGAAAGGGGAATGCTCATCCACTGCTGATGGGACTGCAAACTTGTTCAACCTCCTTGGAAAGCAGTATGGAGAACTCTTAAACAACTACAACTAACCTACTGTTTGACCCAGTTATACCACTCATGGGCATATACCCAATGAACTCATCCTGTTGCAGAGACACTTGTGCATCCATGTTTGTTGCTGCTCTTTTACATTAGCTGAGAGAAAGAAGCAACCTAAGTGTCCATCAACTGGCGAGTGGATGATGAAAATGTGGTTCATTTATACAATGGAGTTTTACTCTGGAGTAAAGAAAGATGAAATCATGAAATTTTAGATAAATGGGTGGAACTAGAAACTGTTATACTAAGTGAAGTAATACAGACTCAGAAAACAAAAACAAAAACAAGAAAACGAAGTATGTTCTCCTTCATGTGGATCCTAGCACCAAATCCTTATAAGTGAGTATGTATCCAGACATAACCACAAGAACCAGGATAATGCAAAGGAACCAGGAAAGTAAAGGAAAAGAAGGAATCTGAAAGAGAAGAACAGTAGGAAACAGGTGTTAATATGAGATATGGATAAAAATGGACTTATTTTAAGGGGGGCAAGGTTTTACAAGGAACCTAGGGGATAAAGGGAAAGAAGGGGCTCAAGAGAGGTGGGACCATAGGAGAAGGGAGAAATGGGAAAAACGGGGGCACCTTGAATGGAGAAACTATGGTGGAGGGGTAGACAATGTGAGAGATAAATAATGCCTAGTTAGTTTTTACAAACCAGAGAGAACCATATTAGTCCAACAATCTACTGACAAATTATACATACAACCAGATCAAGGAATGTAATCTATCTCTAGGCAAGGTTTATCTGAGAGTGTTTCGTCTTTGCCCAAGCTTTATCTACATGGCACATGGTAACTAAAAGTACCAGACTGGTGGAACTAACGTTCTTGGGTGTTTAACAGCCGTACTTTGAGGCCTATACTAATTTGGATATAAAGGGCAGTTTTTGCTCCTTTCCCTCCTAGGTCGACTAAGTTCCAGGGGACCATGAACATTTCTCAAAATGTCCAATAACTGTGGTGAGTCACCTGTCCTCTTTATCAAGGAGGCCGTGGAGACCCCACCAAACAGATCTGAATCAGTGTCCAGTCTACAAAGAGGAGGGTCAACACAGAGGAAACATTTCCTCCGTGCTTCCAAGCGAAGCCAGCCATGGCTGAGCAGGACCTTTGACTTATCTGCACATAGACAGAACTGGTAAAAGAAAGGAGCCAGGGGCTTCCCCCAAGCCCATGTGACCCTGAGGAAAAGATCCTCAAATGACCTTGAGAGTAAAAATAAATTGCTTTATCTGGGCCAATTGTAGGGTCTTAATTAAACACCCAAAAGGAAAATATAACCAAAGATTAATGGGGGCAATATAACTTTTTAAGAGTCCATATGTATAGCTAAAGTCTACATAACAAGAAACCATGCCAGACAGGAGATATCTTCGAATTATTGGCCAGGAAGGCCCAAAAGGCTTCCAGACTGTAACCCACCATAGAATTGGGAAAATGAACAGCAGACCCCAATCTTATCTAAAGAAATATTGACAACTGATTACTGCTAGATGAGGAACAGCTGATCTTCCTAAAACAAGGATCTCTAGATAGGCTGACTAGATTCAGCAGATGGACAAGCACTGGGGAATGGCTGGGGGCACCAACAACACAGTGGACAGTAACAGGGATGACAGAGTATATGGGCTCCAGTGTGTGGGGGGAGGAAGCTATGGGAGGGTGCCATTTGGGAAGTGGGTATATAGATAAATAAGATTGTATGGGATGTTCTGTATGATATATACACAGAAAAAAATCAACAAATATTACAAAAAGACCTATTGAGGAGGAAGCATTAAAATG
>NW_008358774.1:869026-889296 GCF_000622305.1 Nannospalax galili | reverse complement strand
CCTGATGACTTTATATCCATGCTCAGATGCCAAGGAGCTCAGAAAGTAACTGACTGTGACTAGTAATAATCAGTTATATAGAGATTAGACACATGTACAAACATCTTAATGTCAGTTGCATTAAAAATGAAACGTTCTGGAAGGAACAATATATTCTAAAATGAAACTGAGATCTTTTTTAAAGGTTAAAAAATCCTTCATTTTATGTCTTACAGGGTTTATACTGAGTTCAATATTGTATAACCATATTAGTTCAACTGTGAACCTAAAAATTTACAGCCATTTTGAAAGATGTATCCTTGCTCTGGAAATTGTTACTGAATGTGTTAAAGCTGTAATGAAATGCTTCTTCTCATCATGTGGTTATTAAATTAAAAAAATTTTTAAGTATATATACAATGAAAGTTGACCCCATGTTGGCAAATCCTTTTTTTTTTTTTGTCACCTCTTTTGTTTTTAAAGTTTACCTTTCAGGTGTTATTCAAAGTTTGTGCTCCTGTTTTTCTTTTTATTTTTTTTAGCTGTAACCCACTATTATCTCGTGGAAACCTACGAATATGATGATAAAGTGTGGGGAAGAGAATCGTACAGTTTTATGAGTAAATCTTAATCACTTAGTGATCATGTGCCCCTAGGTGATAATTTTCTCAAGTATCACTTTGGTGTTGCCCCTAGTCCGCATTAACTGAGTCGGCATGTGCAGGACGTTCTCTTTCAGGCAGTATGTGCTGCTTAGTTCATAGGGCTCTAATCGTGTCTATCACCCTGGAGTCAGTCTTACAAATGTTTTGTAGCACACACTAACCACAAATCTTACTTCCTCTTTCTCATTAGGAAACAAAGCCTTTTTTTTTTTTTTTTCCTCATCACCATGAAACCTCTTGGAGTTTTTGGTATATAAATTATGAAACTGCAGGTGTCTCCCCAAGTCTGCAGTCCCACTTTCCTACTATGACATGCTTAAGTTCAGTGATTGGTCAAAGTCACCACTTCGGTGTTCGTATCAGTTCACGGCCCCATCTGATGTTTTTCTGTTCACACCCTCTCTGGATTTGGGAATATCTGTTGGCTTTGTCACTTCGTCTTTCTGGAGGTCTCAAGTGAAAGGTTTCATTTACTTCAGTTTGATTCTAATGAAAACAGGAATGAGAAGTTACAAGCTCTTTACATATCAGGACAGAAAACCAAAGTCTGAAATAATATTTAAAGGCATATTTGTGATTATTAGGTTCTGTTTTAAGATCTGTCGTATTACATATCAAATATTGTACCCATGGTAATTCTTATTCTAGTTTCAAAAGTTCCTAAACACTCAACAAAATGTTGCTTAATAACAATGTTTATTTCCTTGTGTGCAACCTCTGGAGAGCTATCATGTTCTTTTTGTGAATATTGTACCCATGGTAACTCTAACTCTATTCTCAAAAAATCTTTTCGCATTCAAGAAAATGTTACTTAATAGCAACTTTCATGCCTCAATATGTAATCTCCAGGGAGCTATCAGCCTCCTTTTTAGAATAAAATTTTGATCACTATTTATAAAGAAGAGGAAATGAATAAAAATCCTCTTATTACTTGAGACTTTGTGATTTTAATCTTTCCATAGCTGAAGATAACCAGATAATAAGGCTACAGTGTGTTACAGCCTTTACCAGGTCATCCATGGTTCTACTTTATTTCTCAAATTATTGTTATAACTCTGTTATATAGGTTTTTTTTTGTTGTTGTTAATTCTCAACTTGATACAAACTAGAATGCCCTGGGAAGAGAGAGTATTAAAGAGGAATTATCTGGTCAGAACGGCCTGTGAGCAAATCTGTGGGGGTATCGTTTTGATTGTTAATTGATGTAGAAGACCATGGTGGGTATACACCATCCTTACACAGCGGTCATAAACAGAATAAGAGAGACGAAAGGTATCAGAAGCAAGCATGCAAGTAAGAACATGCATACTCTCTCTTTGATCTTGACTTTGGATGTGATGTGATTGCATCTGTTCCTGTCTTGACGTCCCTAAAATGAACTGTAACTTGGAACTGCAAGTAAAATAAGCCCTTTTTCCCTTAAGTTTCTTTTTATGAGGTTTCTTTTTTAATCACAGTGGCAGAAATGAAACTAGAACAACATTATTAATTTAAAATTTTCTGCCACTTAAAAACATACTACTTAATATATAGCTAAAAAAGAAAAGATGAAAGAATGAATACTTACCTGTGAAGTAGCCTCTTGAGGTTTATCACTGACACACAAGATTTTTGCAATGTACCCCTCTAGGTGTACTTTCATTTGCATTTTTATGATAAATCTAAACATACAGTTTTCTTTCTCAAATTTGCACTTATTTGGGGGCAATAAAGTCATTAATGATTTTTATTTGTATGGAGACACAGAATTTTATTTTAAAACCTCTAAAGTTACTGTGTAAGTACATATTTTCTCTATATAAAAGTTTATAAGTTGTGTGACATGAAATTTCACAAAACTCTGAAGGGCAAAACAGTCCCTGGAGCAATGTATCATATTTGCACAAGGTCCCAGCATGTCACTGATATTAGTTGCAAAAGAAAGTACTTGTCTATGCCAGACAGAAGAAAGAGTTTAATTTGGTATTTTGCAACCCCAAGACTATAAGCCACTCACTGTGCAAAGCTTTTATTAAATCCCATTTTAATTTTATTTTGCAAATATTATGAAACATATGGTTTTCTGAAATATAATTGTATAAGACTATAATTTCAATACATACACTTAAACACATGTCTTTAACATATGGCTCAGAAGAGATGTTATTAGAATTTACAATATCTACAATAACAGTTTATATTAACGCCATTTCAAGTTCTTAAATAAAAATTAGAAAATTATAACTAAGTGAAATATAGTGTTAGGTATTTCTATATGTAATTTAGTCTTAATCGCTTCAACAACTGCAAGGAAAGTATGGTGCATTGTAAATGAGATAACCTAATTTACTTATACATAGCTCATTATACATTTTAATTTGATTTAAATTTTATTATATAGACTATGCAGCTATCAAATTTATTTTGAATTCATTTTGTGAGGTTAAGAATTAATAACTTAATATTTTGTTTATGGGATTTTATGCATCTCTTATAGGTTCTTTACAAATGAACAGAGAATTCCTAAGATATATTACAAATGGTAAAATGAGTGCAATAAATTTACAAAGAGTCTAATCATGCAAAATATGTCCTCAGCTGCCTAGAGAGAATTCAGTTGTAGATTAACATAAAAAACATACCTGGGGAACCTAGAAATATTTGAAAACTAAATAACAAATGTCTACTGAATAGATAGTTCAAAAGAGGAAAGAAAAATACTTTTAACTGAATAAAATGTAAACATCATATAAATTTATGACATGGCATTCACGTAGTAATTATGGGGAAATTTTCAACACCAAATGCATATATTAGAAAAGGAAAATGTCTCAAGTCAGTGCTCATGACTTTAAAAAAAGGCTAGAAGCAAAAACAAAGTGATTTAATCAGAGAAAGGAAATAAGAACAGACAGAAATCAATGAACTAGAAAAACAGCAAAAACAATAGAGAAAGATCAATGTAACTGGAAGCATTTCTATGAAACAATCAATAAAACTGACAATTTCCAGCCAAGACAAACAGGAAAAACATTTTTAAAAGAAATGAAGATGTAAATTACAGTATCAGGAATAGAGGTGGCATTAATTCAACTGCTAGAAACTATTCAAAATTAACAGCAGCTGATGATTTTATGTTTGAACTTACAACATAAAAGCTGTAAACTTTCCCACAAAGAAGACTTCCCGAACCAGGTAGTTTTGTGGTTGTATTCTTAAGAAGTATTATTAAACACAAGTACTTCCAAAAATTAAGATAAATGAATTCTGAATTCCTGAATTCCAGGAAGTCAGCATTACTCCATTCAAAATCAGATAAACACATCTCAAGACATGGAAACTACAAAGCAGAATCTTTGATGCGTCTAAGCTCAATGACTCTTAACAAAACTTAGCAATTAAACACAATACTTTCCAAAAATATAAATCAATGTAACCATATGGAGTTTTTCACGGTAGTCAATATTCATTTTATATCCAATAATCAATCAGTTTAATTAACCATGGAAATACATAAAAACAGGAAGCATATGATTGCCAAACTAGATGCAGAAAAAAACATTTACTATATGCCCCAAGTCCACAGCTAAAAAGAGTCTTAGCAAACTAGGAAGAGAATTTCCTCAACCTGCTGAAGAGTAGGAAAGTCCTATCAGGAAAATCATAATTGATGTTGAAAAATACGGATTCATTTTAATCTCAGTCAAAATCACAGTATAGTATTGTTCAGCAAATGACATTCTAAATCATATATGAAAATGAAAATGATAAAGATTTTAAAATGAATGCAATTGGATAGTTAATACCATTTGAGTTTAAGATTTACTATGTAATTAATGTATTGAAGCATTTAAGTGCTGATTAATGACAGGCAAATCGGTCAGTGTAATGAAAAGAAGGCCACCATCAAATGCAGAATTACATACGTAGATGACTGTTTTTCGTCAGAAATACAAATGTTATTCACTGGGGAAAGAATATTCTTCTTCATATATGGGACTTAACAATTGGATTTTCAGGATTAGATACAAGCTCCCAAATACTTCCGACATTTTTGGCCTTGGAGCAGAGTATGTTGCTAAGAGGCCCAGGGACATTTTGAGTTTTAGCCAAGAAACTGACTACTTTTATTTGGGGTCATTTTACCTTAACTGCCTAGCCAATTCCTACCTCCTATTCTTATCACATTATCCTCTGAAGAGGTTACCCAAATTGCCAGTAGGGATTTGGAATGCAGACCACTCTGTTTCTTCCAGGCTGAACAGGGACAAAGGGTGAGGCAATTAGAATACCCTTTCTGTTGGGTCTATCTAAAAGATTCCCAAATTGCATAACTCTTGTCTCTAAGGAGAAAAGAAAGTCCTTGACTGGTGAATAGGAGATGTGAAGGAGAAGTAAAGGCAACAATAATTAGCATTACTAGTTCTAGACAGGGAACTAGTAGAAAAAAGTCAGAACAGGGCAATTTTCAAATGTTCATGTGAGAGTCCATTAGAATTTCTTGCTGAGAGCTTCCAAAAGCATCCCTCTATTGGGTTCCTCCTCATTTTTCTTTTGTCTTCCATTTATAGACTCTAGAGTGATGGATTCAGGATTTGCTTTCAGGTATTTTGATAGCTGTTGGAGTGGTTAGAATCAGTGTCAGTTCCTTCTCAAAGGAATGTTAGAGTAGCCAAAAGCCTCATAAAAACAAATAAATAAATCAAAGAAGAGAGTACATGAAGTTATCAGAAAAAAGTGATGGGGAGATATGGGAGGCGTTGGAGGGGAGGCAGTGGGCATGGATTTGATCAAAACACCTTATATGCATGTATGAAATTCTCCATAAATTATTTATTTAAAAAAATAACCATAATGACCAGCATAGCAAACTATCTCTGTTGGTGCAGTAGTGGCACTGTTCTCTGGTGTGTAATCAAGAGCTATCTAATTAGATTTAAAGCCCTCTTAATGAGAATGAACTCATAGGTGGCACTGTAAACTCAACCAAATACACGTGGCTGGAGAGGACATAGATCCTAGAGAAAATCCTATTTCTTTCATATCTCTAGACAAATGAAATGTCTTACTATATGCTAAATATCGATCCTTATATTTACAGACAGGCATACTGTACATCACTCATCAAAGAAGCTCCATTTTGCAACAGATGGAGGTTACTGTAGAATTCCACAACTGGTCAGACACAAAGAATATACATCAGAGAGATGCCCAGTAGTAGGCACATCTGTAGTTGAACCTCTACAACTAAGGTTCATGGAACATAGTGGAACAAGAGTTAGAGAGAAAACTAACACATTCCCCAACTCTCACCAGTAAAGGTTCTTTATACAACAGACTGTGATGCACACAGAAAGCCAAAACTCTCTCTCTCTCTATCTATCTATCTATCTATCTATCTATCTATCTATCTATCTATCTATCTATCTATCTATCTATCTATCTATCTATCTATCTATCTATCTATCTATCTATCTATCTATCTATCTATCTATCTATCTATCTATCTATCTATCTATCTATCTATCTAGGCCTTTTTGAAGCAGGGTCTCCCTGCAGCCCCAACTGTCCTGGAACTCACAGAGATCCGCCTGCCTCTGCCTCCCAAGTGCTGGGACTACAGGCGTGTGCCACCACGCCTGGCAACTGGCCATATTTTAAAAGAATAAGAGACTACAGAGTATATATCCTTGCATAGGACTCCTACATTGAACCTCACCCACCCATGGCTCAGGGACCACTGCAGAAGAGGGGACAGAAAGAATGTAAGAGCCAGGGCTCCAGGACCCATGCCAACTCAATTAAACAAGGGCCCAGATAAAAGGAGTGAAATGGGCAGTGGGCAGCACTAGACTGAGAACTATTAGGAACTGATTGTTACTGGGTAAGGGAGAATATGACTTATATATGATCTCTAGGTGGGCTGACTAGACTCCAGTGAATGAATTTACACTGAAGGACATCTGAGTACAAATGCTTGACTGGATAAGACTTAATAGCTATGGTGGAATACATGAGGTCCAGTGGAGAGATACAGGAGGCATGGATGCAGGAGGGGTCTGAATTTGTTTAAGAACCGTTGTATGAAATAACAAAAGCTCAATAAAAATATTTTAAAAATTAAAAAAATAAAATTGGATTTTCATATGCAAACAGACCAACCAAACTGAATCACTTCCCTTACCTACCTAATGTAGAGCAATATTAATTAAAATAAAAAAGTTATTTCACATTCCTAATATAGAACTTAAAACTATGATACTTATATAAGAAATTTAAGCTTCAAATCATGATCCACAGAAGAAAATATATTGGCAAAGTGGACTTAATTCCATGAAAACAGACAAACAAAGAAACAACCCTGCCCAGAAAACTTATGCTTACTGAGAGATTCTGTTAAAAGGCTGAGAAGACAAGCTAGAGGCAAAAAAAACAAAACAAACAAAAACAAAAACCACAAAACTTCCAAATTGTTTCTAATAAAGGATTGCACCCAGAAAATATTTTAGAAGATCTAATATGAGTCATACAATTAGGGAAGTATTGTTTTACAACAGAGGGCATAATGATGGGAATCGTGTACATATGAAAAGGTGCCCAGCCCCACAGTCATTAGAGAGCGCCAAACGGAACTTAAGGGAAAGAGCATCACACTGAAAGAGCATCACAGTAGTAGTTTAGCCAAGGTAAGGAAAACCTCCATCTCCAGTGTTGGCCAGGACATAGATGCTGGAGTTCTCCTTTACTTTGAGGCATAAAACACTACATTCACTTTGGAAGACAAGAAGTTTCTTGAAAATGTCTGTAAACACCTATGGTTTTAGCTGGCCATTCTGCCCTTGATCATTTATCCTAAAGAAATAGAAGCACATATTCATGCAAATGCTTGTACATGGATGTGATGAATATCTTATTTATAATAGAAAAAACCTGGAAACATTCCCAATGTCCAGCAACAGGTAAAAATATAAATAAAATATTCTATGTCCATAAAATGGACTATTACTCTTCAATAAAAGTAATGAGCTATTGCTATTCACTACAGGGATGAATTTCAATATAATTATGTTGAGTTCAGTGAAATAGAACAAATGCATGATGGATGGTGCAGATTTGTATCACAAGTTAGAAAATACAAATTAATCTTCTGTGATCAAAAGCAAAATCCACGATTATCTGTGGATGAAAAGGGTATAAGGTGGAATGCAAATGTCTATTCTAAAGAAACATTAGATGGCTTCTAAAATTTGTTTTATTTTGTTTTGGAGAAAGTGATGTTGTGCCCCAAATATCTGATGAAACAGGAGAGTCGTGATTTACTTTGGTTCATGGTATCATTGAGGTTTCAGTCCATCATTTGGGGAGAAAGTGCGGCAGAGTTCAGAGTAGCAGAGGCAGGAAAAAGGGGTTCCTCAGAAGGCATTCAAGAAGCAGAGAGCATGTGGAAACACGGGCTGTGGCATAACCTTCAAAGAAGGCCACCGTAGACTGGTTCCACCAGCCAGACCTCACCTCTGAAAAGTCCCACAGCCTCTCTACACACCACCACCAGAAGAGAGAAAAGCACTAAAAATATGAGCCCTCCAGCTAGGGAGAGTTCAGAGTTAAATGTAACACATGAGCTATCAAATCCCAATTATTCTCAAAACGTGTTTTATTCATTTATTTGTTTCTTCAGTTTTAAAAATTATTTATTTTTATGTATTTACTTTTTATTGAATTTTTGTGTATTTCATACACAAAATTATCTTCATGCCACCTTCCCCTTCCTCTTTGGCAACCCCCAATAACTGGAGTTCATATATTCTGTCATTTGTATTAAGGCCTATTTAAAAGATTTATTCATTTATTTATTTGGGGGTGGGAGGCATGTGCCACACAGCATGTTTGTCGAAGTCAGAGGACAATATGCAGAAGTCAGTTCTCACCTTCCACATGTGGAACCCAGAGATCGAATTCAAGTCACCAGGTTTGGTGGCAAGCACCTTTACCCACTGAGCCTTCTCACCTGTTCCAATTTATTTATTTTAGATGTTAAATTTCTTGTATCATGGCTCACTGTACCTACTGGAGTGAGAGGCTGGAGTGGTGGTCTTTTGTAATATAGGATATACTTTAGAATTGGAATCAGTACTTTAATTCAACTTAGTATTTTGTGTTTTAGTCAGAGAAAATGATCTGAGTAGTCGAATGCTTAAAAATCATGTTTCCTTCTGAATAGTCTGAAAGGATAATTTGTGAGTATGTGTGTGGATTGGAAAATCATTAAGATTCAGTATTATGACTTTGGGGGAAAGTGAGAGAGATCAGTCATACTATGTACAATCACCTGGGTTTTTATTTAACTTTATGGTTTTGAGTTTATGGCAAGAAACGATATATCATAATAGCCATAGTAGTGATTTGGAATTATTTTACACTTTTTGTCGGGGGGTATATGTTACCAGGTTTGGCTTTTTTGTCTTTGCACATAAATTTAAAAGACATTCTGGAACAAATATCTTTGAATTACTTATCTAAAGAGACCTGACAATGTATTAACTATTATTTTTAAAAATGTTATTTTGAATTTACAAAATGGTTTGAACTTCAACCCCAAACAACAAACTTTTAACCATGCATAGTGGGACATGTTTTTAATTCCATCTCCTTGGGAAGCTGAGGAAGCACTCCACAAATTCAAGGCCTGTCAGGATGTCAGAATGAGTTCAAGATAGCCTGGGTACATTAGTAGAACTCTGTCTCAAAATAAAAAGAGGGCTGAGGATATAGCTCAGGAGTAGAGTTCTTGCCTAGCATGCCCTACACCTTGGGCTCATCCCTGTCACTGCAACTTTGAAGACAAAAACAACAACAGAACAGAACAAAACAAAACTTTTGCCTGTTAAGCTGTTGGTTAGATTTATTTGTTGAATTTCAGTGTGAGTTTCCAAGAATTAGTCTAAGGGACCCGAGAGATGGCTCACCGTTTAAGAGAACTGACAGCTCTTGCAGAAGACCCAGGTTTGAATCTCAGCAACCATCAATGGTGGCTGACAACCGTCAATATCTCCAGTTCTAGGAGATCCAACATGCTGTTCTGTCCTCCACAGGCATTGTATGACATGGGTGAAGGCATAACACTCGTACACATAAAATAAAAAATAAATTTAAAAAGAAAAAAAACAGTTTTCTAAGAAGATGTTTCAGATGCCAGAGAGTAGTCAGAAGTCAATTTTAAAAGTTATTAGTATTTTATCTGACCTTTCATTGCTTGAATTTAATGCTGTTCCTAGCTAAAGAGAGGTGCACTTTATTAGGGCCACAGTACATATTCCCTTAGTGAGCCATTAGCTTGGTGCACATTTAGTCAATAATGGAGATGATGAGAGAGCAGTGTTCAAAGTTTACTGATTCTAAGTAAACTTATGGACACATCTTTTTCTTGATAAATATAGCCCATAATAACACATTATCTGCATATTAACATTGCAACATAGTCCCCTTTGCTGATATTGAGAGTTGTAGAAGACAGAAATAGGTGTTATCAAAAAGGAGATAAAAATCTAGTGAGAAATTGACATTATTCAGACATGCTTACTTAATGCTATGAAGAATTTTAAATAAATATTTTGACAATTTTAATAATTGGTAATTAGGATGTTTTTGCAAATATTATATTTCATCAGTACAATTAATCAACTTGATAGGTTTATTGTATAATCTATAATGAGTTTCATAAAAATCTCTTTATATTCTAAAAGTTCTATTTATCAACTAACCATTACATTATTGTATAAGCTAATAAAACAGTGAGCAATAATCTTTAAAGATTTTATTTCATTTTATAAGGGAGGACTTTTACTTATTTTACAACTTTATTCCTTGGTTTTGAGGGATAATTTGGGCTTGGCATCATTTAATTTTGGGGGGGAAGTCCTTCAGTGAAATGTTATTCCAAATCAGAGTTAAAAACAATTATTTAGAAATCATTCTCTGAAGATCTTTTAAAAGTTTATCTAATACCTAGTGAAGTTTGTGTTTTTGTTTGTGGTAGCAGTCTCGTCATTGTACACTCATCTGGCAGAGAGCACAGAGAAAAGAAGCAAGGCTTTGTTATTGTTGTTTGTTTTTTTGTTTGTTTCTGTTTGTTTTTTGTATATTTTTGTCTGGTTCTATTCAGGAAGACTATACTTATGACCTAATTACCTTCTATGATGTCAATCTTGATTATCAAGTTGACAGGATTTAGGATCACCTAGAAGACACACCTGTAGCATACCTATGAGAACATTTCTGGAGAAGTTTCACTGAAGTGGCAATGTCCTCTCTGAATATGGGTGGCACATTCTGTGGGCTGGGATCTCTTAGAATCAGAAAGGGGAGAGTGAACAGAGTGTCAGAGCTCATCTCTTTCCTGCAGTGTGAATATCTGCCTCATGCACTAGCTGCTGTACCTAACCCACCATGGTGAATTGGACCCTTAAATTATGAACAAAATAAATTCTTTCCTTAAGTTGCTTTGCTCAAGTGTATTGTCACAGCAATGAATATATCTCCCAAAGGCCTCACCTCTCAAAATCATTACAACAGAAATTGACCTCAGCACTTGAATTTTTGAAGCACAAAAATACTCAGTTATGAAAAGGTCCAGAGCTCTACATAAGAGTGAACCATCTAATGGTTAGTAGTGACTTAGACTTTTCTATAGGAAGAGAAGATGTTCCTGATGTAATGCACATTTCCTACCATTTTTTTTTCATTCTTATCAAGAATGTAAGTCAGGCATTGTTACTGAATTACTTGGTTTTGGAGAGTATGGTAAATCTTTTATCCATAAATTTTCATAATGTTTATAATTATCCTATGAAGCCCAACAGAAAGTTGGTCCCAAGAGGCAGTACTGAGATATGGAGCACATTAGTGTCTGTTAGGTAAAGCATACTTTGGAAAGACTGGAGTAAAATTTTCATGGCTCTATTTCTGAATGATGAGTTAATCCCTTGATAATCAATATATGCTATTTATAGAAAATCCACTATCCTCCACTGAAGGACACTTTGTTTGACTTTTGTCAATTACACCAGAACTCTAGGGATTACTTTATCCCAGAATATTGGCATAGGCTCTGCTGCAAGTGTTGCTTCTAAGACAACAAAGGATCTCTCTATTTCATTCGTACTACTTTGTCACATGTTTCTACTGAGGCATTTTCTCAACACAGTAGATGCCTGCCTTCTATAAACCTGAGTTCTCAGGAGAATTGATTGCCATACAGGTAACACTGACATTTTCATTCTGATACAAGATCAGGCCTGTTTTTAGTTACAAGTTAAACTGTATTCTTTAAAATAAATTGTGTATCTTACTGGATGGATTCTGAAGGACTTCTGGCTCTATCTAGCATGAGATTCAGCTCTGTTTTATCTTACTACCCCATTTTCAAGATAATAAGGACCTTGTATTGAATTAATCAATTCTAATCTTGCCTTGGGATGATTAAGTTTTAAAGCTGATTTGTCTTACCACTGAGTCATCACTGACATATATTATGTGTCTACATATAAAAATTCAGATGTTATCTTTTCCTATCCAGTATACCCACATGCCAATTTGCTTGCTCATTTGTAACTCACTGTATTTACTAAAGTGAGAAGAGTCTTTTGGTTAAGTGTTAGAAAAGCTAGAAGTAATTTCTCCCAGAATAATAGATTTACCCTTGTGAAAATGAACTTAGTGATTTATTTAAAAAGAGGTCATGAAATTGGGAGGTAGATGTCGTGAGGAGGAGGTCTAAGAGAAGTCGGCAGAGGTGAATGGGGGGTAGGTAGAATTATATTTAATTACATATATATGTACATTACATACATATGTAATTACATACATATGACATTCTCAAAAAATGAAAGAAAACATCTGCATGAGAAGGAATAGTCATTGGATGGTCATTTAGGTTACACTTTCTTTCATGTTCAGGTATCAGATAATACAACTTCCAAAGATACCTTGCAAAGACTTACTTTATCTTATTGTCTCTTAGCTTAAATAAAAATGCCATTATACACATGATACCCCCAGTTAAGGAAGAATCCATATTTACAACATCCAGAATCGGCAGTAAAATTTTGTATGAGTTTGCTAGCACTATTGTGAAATACATTGAAGACAATTTCACTCAATAGAAATTAATTTTATCATGGTTCTCAAGGATAGACATCTTAAGAGTAGTATATCCACAAGCTTGATTCCTCCCCCAATGAGGCTTCTCTGCTTGGCTTGTAGGTGGATGCCTTCTTGCTTTGTTACTGTGGCCATGTCTCTGTGCATTCTAACCTATGGAATTCTGATGGTTCACTTTCCGGGTGCACCCACATTTTTTTTTTTTTATTTTGACTCTACTAGTCCTATTGGATAGGGTCTACCACCTTAAATCATCCTTTTAAGGACATTATTACCAAATAAAATTACATTCTGGGGTATGTGTTAATAATAGCTGCAACCTATGCATTTAGAGGGTGGGAAACATGTAAAATTAATCCCATAAAAAGAAATGGGAAAAAATATAACAATGAAAGAGACTGTAGGATGGTGTTCTTAAAGTTTGTGGCTACAATGAGAGTCCTTAGAGGTGGCACCACAAAAGCCATCGTGAGTCAAGATGATGGAATGTGAACATGCTTCCTGGCATATGACATTATTGGAACTGACTCTTGGAATTATCTTGATGACATTGTCTCACTGTAGCTTTGATGAGAGGATCTTTTGAGGACTCTTAGTCTATGAATATAAATTAAAGGAGACAAGGGGAAGAATTATATGACATTTAGATCAGCTTGACCCGCTGGCTAAACTGATTATTATTTTCTATCAGTATCAAATTATTTTCATCTCCTCATTTCCTCTTAAGGGTATAGTCACATGTACGCACTGAATGATGATCTAAAATACCCAAGAGTTTCCAACAATGAAATCAATTTCTCTATTTCTGATTGTGAAAGATAGACATTTGTGGGTGTGAATCATGGCATACTGCTATTTTAGTCATTTTATAATGTAATGTATGCCTTGAATTCTCTAGCCGTGGTTGCTCACAGTTTTTATGACATGCAAGGTTAATTAACTTTCACTGTACTAAACCAATATAGAGGGGAAAACAAAGGTAAAAATCAAGATCATTTATTTTAAAAATACAGTAATTTTCCAGGCCTTAGTCATTGCAGTTATTCATGATGAGCCTTGATCATAAGCTGCCATAGGGTGTTGGGTACAGGAGATCTTCAGGGATGCTGTGTTCCATGTCTGATGCACAGCTGCCTTCCTTTCCACTGAGACTATCTGTCTAGATAAATCAGAATTTAGATTTTAGGTTATTCTTTTTCCTGTGAAAAAGATTATCTTCTTGCAGTTATTTAGAATCAGACTATATTTAGTTATATTCTCTGTAATTTCATGTAGTAAATGAAAATGAAAAATATTTTGAAGGGTGTTTATAAACTAAATAATGTCAATTGGAATTTCTGAGGTTTCATTGTTTTCCTTTCCTGTCTTTCCAACTACAAAGGTAGAATGTGGACTGGGATTTATGATGACATCCCTAAGTGTAAGGAAGGAAACTGCCTTCTCCAGCCATGTCAGCAGAATTCAAAGACATACAAAGTCTTTAAAAGTACCAGTTGATTAATAAATGAATGGAATTTTGGCATGAATATAATTATTTCATATGAGTTCTTATGTAAATTTCATACAAAGAAAGTTATCAGCCAAAATGATAAAAAGGATTCAGAGCAATATGCTGAAACCACAGTCCTGCTTTTGCTTTTCAGTATTTGCTTCCAAAAGCTCACCGTTCTTTACAACTCACTGTCTTAAATCTCCAGAGTCAGTGAATTAATCTGAAGCAGATTTTAGTCTTTTTTTATAAGCTGCAAAGACTCGTGAGCTGAGAGCAAGCTTGTCTAGGAATCATGTTGTGAGTCCACAGAACTAAAAGGATTCATTTTGTGGCTCACAGATCAGTGTATTATTCTTTGAATAATACTATTTTCTAGCAAGTGTAACTTGTGTCTTTAACAGAAAATTTACTCTATTTTAAAGTTTTTTATTCACTGAAATAACTAACAAAATGGAAGAATGCATAATCTCTCATTTACAGAAGATTTTATATCCTGTAATTAAGGCTGTGAATCAAACGATATATTGTCAGATTCAGTTCTTTGAGGAGATATTCTTAGAAATGAGTTGCTTAACATCTGCCTCTGACTGACTTGTGGGTGGCAAAATTAACCTTGTGCTTTTACAGTAAGCCAGTTGGCTAAAATTTATTGATATTTTCATACACAGAGGTCTGGCAGAGTAATACACAGTTGTGTTATTTTCCCACGCACTTACTCTTCTGAGATTCAGTAATCAGGGAACATAATTGTCACCTACTTAAAGATATGCTCGATAATACATAGTTTCAAATTACTCAAGTTATTTTAGCAGCATGCTTAATTTCCTTGAGTTTATTAAGCTTTGTCACTTTGGTAATTGTGTTAAACCATGAGTGGTTATAGCACCTAATGGAGTCAGAACCATACATATATTCATGAAACAGGCCTGGGAGACAGATTTAGGTAAGGAGGGGCAAGGCTGAGCCGAAGAGATATTGACTGTGATGAACTTCAGCTCAGTTTTCCTCTAAGACTTTGTCAGTCTGGGAAAGCACATGTTTACAAGGACTGACCCTTGTTTGTGGATCACCAGCTGGCAAATCCTAGAGGGAATACTTTCTGTGTGATGACAGAAATGCAACTCCAGGATATTTCTATCCTGTAACCTGAAAAATTTAAACTTCACCTGCAATAAACTTTAACCTTAAATTTAAATTCAAAAGTGCTGTTATTAATATAGAAAAGTTATTAATGCAGATCAATTGCTCCCAAATTTCTTTAGATAAAAATTGCACACATTTTGTACAATCTATATGATGTGGATTATAGAAAAATGACATAAGAAAAACACTTGAGACTCAAAGTGTGAATGATAAATTTTCAACATTTCTGTGGTCCAACATTCTCTGTTTTGTTTATTAAACAGAGTTATAGAAGCTATGAATGTGCATCAGCATTACAGACGATTGGTTGGTTCAGGATTTTAGTCTAAATGCCTCATATATCCATTGTCAATAGTAGGATCAACCAATCTCCTCAGTAGTCAAAGTGCTTCCTGGAGGCATATATTACTGTCTGGTGTGCGCAGAATGCCAAGATGTCTCCGAGGTCCTTGATTCCTTTGCACTTCCACAGACTGTGAAGGAAAAGATACTATTCCATTTAATTGCCAAGTGATAGAACCTAAGGAAAGACTAGGTTTCCTAGAATTATACAGGAATACAATTCAGAAAGGTTGGTTTTGATTTCATGACTTATCTATAGATTAAACAATCTGAAAATTACCTTTTATAAAATATATTTTCACTAATGAATATCTCATTTCTCATTAATGAAGCTACTTCATGCAACAGAGGGCCAGGAACACAAAAGGTCACAAATGACCAAGGCATAGAGATTAAGAGTCTGCAGAATGCTGGTCCTTGGACAGGACTCATATATTGAGCTTCACCCACCCAGGGCTCAGGGACCACTGAGGAAGAGGGGGGCAGAAAGATTGTAAGAGCCAGGGGTGAAGTACATGACCATATGGAAATAGAGTCCTGATAGGTCCTTGCTCATAGGAACCTACAGCAATGTTGTCAGCATGCACAAGACTTATGCAAACTCAAGTAGACAAAAACCCAATATAGAAGTGGGGAAATGGATAGCAACCCAAATCTTAGCTAAAAAAATATTAGCAACTGATTACTGGTGGGTGAGGAAGAGCTGATCTTCCAAAAGTGAAGGACTCTAGATAGACTGACCAGACCTTAGCAGATGAACTTGCACTGAGGGACATCTGGGGACACTAATTTGACATAATAGGCCTTAAGACAAATGACAGAATGTATGAATTCCAGTGGGGGGAGGGGTATGGGAAAGTGCCAGTGGATATGAATCTGGGGCTGGAGGTAATGCAGCCATCTTGTGACCAGGAGGTCACAATGAGGTGAACATGAAAATAAAAGCTTCCTGTTAAACTAAGCCTGGCAGAACAGAAAGACAGAAGGGGCCTGCGACCCTGGACAACCTGTGGAGAGGCAGCAACCAGCCTGGGAGACCTAGCTCCATGCTCCTTTTGTGGAAAAATATGCACATGTGTGTATACGGGTACATGCACCTGTGCACATGCATGTGGCAGGAAACTTTCAAAATACTTTATTATATTTGAATATGAGCAATATAAGAAACGAACTTTCAAACTTTTTTTTTACTTTTTGAGACAGGGTCTCCCTGTAGCCCCAGCTGTCCTGGAACTCACTATGTAGACCAGGCTGGCCTCAAACTCACAAAGATCCACCTGCCTCTGCCTACCGAGTGCTGGTATTAAAGGCGTGCACCACCACGCCCGGCTAAACTTTCAAACTTTTAATTACTAAACTAAGTGAAATTGGTATTTATTATTTCCTTTTTTGAGTTATTTTTTAAAAGGTAATAAATATGTGTATTCAAAATATTTTTAGAAATGCAGAGACTAGAAGCCCTATTGCAACTTTATGTACTATATATTGAAATGTTTAATTTTATGGGCTAGGGAGATAGCTTAGTCAGTAAAGTACTTGTTATACAAGCATGGGCATCTGAGTTTGAGCCCCAGAACCCATTTTAAAAAGCTGTCTTGGGGCCGGAGAGATGGTTCAGAGGTTAAGAACACTGACTGTTCTTGCAGAAGACCTGGGTTCGAGTCCCAGCACCCACATGGCAGCTAACAACTATCTAAAACTCCAGTTCCGGGGATCTGACAGCCTCTTCTGTCCTCTGAGGGCATTGCACGACACGGGTGCATTTTCATACATGCAGGCATAACACTCATACACATAAAATAAAAAATCATAAATGAAATGTTTAAAAAAAAAAAAAGCCGCCTTTCCAGAGCTGGGGAGGCAGAGACAGGCTGATGGCTAAGGATTACTGGCCAGCCAGCCTAGTTGAATCAGTGAGTCCAAGCCAGAGACCCTGTCTCAAAGACAAGGTGGATGGCATCCTGAGAAATGACACCTAAGGTTGACCCCTGGCTTACATATACACATGCACGTATGTATGCACATCTGCATGTACACACACCAAAATAAAAATGAATAAATATAGCTAATTTTGTGGCTAATTATTTGGTCACCTTCTATGGTTTAAATGTGAAATGTCCCCCAAAGGCCCATGTGTTTGAACATATGGCTGATAGGGACACAGGGTGAGGCAATTGGAGTACCCCTTCAGTGGTTCTATCTAAAAGACTCCCAAATTGCATAACTCTTATCTCTAAGGGGAAAAGAAAGTCCTTGAATTGCGAATAGGAGATGTGAAGGAGAAGAAAAGGCAAGAGTAATTAGCATTACAAGTTCCAGACAGGGAACTAGAAAAAAGTCAGAACAGGGCAAATTTCAAATGTTCATATGAGAGTCCATTGGAGTTTCTTGAGAAGGGCTTCTGAAAGCATCCCTCTGTTGGGTTCCTCCTCATTTTTCCTTTGTCTGCCAAGGCTGGACTACGACATAATAGGCCTTAAGACAAATGACAGAATGTATGAATTCCAGTGGGGGGAGGGGTATGGGAAAGTGCCAGTGGAAAAGGGGGTATAAAGATGATTAAGACTGATTAAGATGTTCTGCACGAAATGCACAAAAATTCAATAAAAAGCTGTTGGAGTGGTTAGAATCAGTGTCAGTTCCCTCTCAAAGGCTTCTGGATGGGGGAGAAAACAAATTTATCCATCATTTTAGAACAATAGCAGGGTGTCTCCCTTAGTTACAGGTGGGCACTACAGTAGCGGAGACCAAGACTTGAAGTCTTACATCTGAGCAGCACTTTCTGATTCAGAACAAAGTCATCAATGAGAGATATTTGTCTAAATAACTTTTTATATGGACTTAAGCCTAATGTCTGAGAAGTGTAATCCATTGAACTCTTAAAGAAATATACTGATCACTTTACTCTTTGGTTATACTTTCCTTTTGGGGGTTTAAGACCATACAGTTGGCCCAAATAAATCAATTTATTTTTACCCTTAAGGTCTTTCTTCGTTAAAGCTGTAATGAAATGCTTCTAAAAAAAAAAACTTGAAAATAAAATTTAAAAATTAAAAAAAATATTTTCAGAAGTTTAAAGTACAAAAATTAAAATGGAAAGAGAGCATTCTATTTTATAAAAAGGATGGAGAAGGATCTACCATGCAAATATTAATTTAAGGATGCAGGAGCGTCCCTGATGGAAAGAAGCTCTTCAAAGACTTCAAATGCTTTCCTTCCCAAGGTGCCTTCATCTGCCTTATGGCTGCCATCACTGCCTGTCTTGAACTCTATTCCCAAGCCAGGGTCCCCCTTTGGCTTTTGATATTGATCCATCTTCACAAAGCTCTGGCTCTCGACTTTAGGCTACTGTTTCACAATACATCCTTCTCATCCACTCATACTTGAAAGGTTTTAGGAGTGTTCAGACCCAGAACTGGATCCTGTGTCTGTGAGATCCTCATGCTAGTCCCTTCCCTGAGTGGATGCTCTGCTAACCTTAATTGGTGTCCTATGCAGGTTGCCCTTGCATGGGAACAGTCACTCTTTTTTACTTTCTGATTCCCTATGCCAGGACATTTTCCATAAGGATGCTTTTCTCACCTTGCTTGGATTCTGGTAGCCTGTTTCTGACCCCAGCAGCTGCTACCCCAACCCTACCTCCCACTGCCAGATACCTATCCTTTTGTATCCCACATGACAGACTTATGATGGAATAACTTTAGAAAGGAATCAGAGATAAGAATATGATATAAAGGAAGTCAACTAAGAAGAGGAGGAAAGAAATCTGAAATCCAGGTTCTAAAATGCTGGTTCAGGTAATTGTGAACGCCAGTGTCTCACCTGCTGCATCCAAATGTGCAGACACCTTTGGGCTCTTCAGGGTTGTCAAATATTTGTTCAGGTGTTTTGGTCTCAGATTCAGTCCTCAGAAAGCCAAGGATAATATGTGAACTTCACTTTAATTTTGACAACCCTGAACTTGATTGTGAACAATAATCAAATAGTTATATTTGATCGTGCTTCATCAGCAAAAATTACTAGTCATGTATGAGACTATGCCATCTGGATTTTACAGACTTTCGTGAAAATATTATGGGTGAATATAATGACTTCAAGTCTGGCTAAAATTCTGTATCTTAAACTGAAATTCTCCATCTGTGTCTTATCTCAAAATTCTATTAATTGGGTATGTACACATAAAATATTATTTCTACAGTTCAAATGATTATAAAAGTTGATTATGTATATGTGAATATAAGTTGATCATGTATATGTGAATATAAGTGAATATTTTCAAACTAATGAGACATAGCTTGAGAGCATTATGTAGCATAATGCTAAAATGTGAGGAGGGAGTTACCTTCTTCAGCTTTATATCCACTTGCCCTTAGATAAGTTAAATGCTAATAAACCTAAAAATCTTAAACTGTAGGAATGGAGATACATTATTTTCTTTACTTTACATTTTCCTTATATATATATTACACTTTAATATATACTATATATTACAGTTGAACTGCAATTTCAAA
>NW_008358774.1:866718-867180 GCF_000622305.1 Nannospalax galili | reverse complement strand
TTTACCCTTAAGGTCTTTCTTCGATCTGTTCCTCAGGGGTCACATGGGCTTTGGAGGAGCCCCTGACTCCTTTCTTTTACCAGTTCCATCTATGTGAAGATAAGTCAAAGGTCCTGCTTGATCATGTCTGGCTTCACTTGGAAGCATGGAGGAAATGTTTCCTTTGTGTTGACCCTCCTCTTGTAGACTGGACACCAGTTCAAGTCCATCTCGTGGGGTCTCCATGGCATCCCTGAACAAGATGACAGGTGACTCACCACAGTTACAGGACATTTTGAGAGATGTTCCATAGTCCCCTGGATGTTAGTTGACCTTGGAGGGCAAGGGACAAAACCTGTCCTTTAAGTCCCTCTAACAACATTAGTATAGGCCTCAAAGTATGGCTGTTAAACATCCAATAAGGTTAGTTCCACCAGTCTGGTACTTTTAATTATCATGTGCTATGTAGATAAGGCTTGGGTA
>NW_008358774.1:819249-865827 GCF_000622305.1 Nannospalax galili | reverse complement strand
CTTTAATATATACTATATATTACAGTTGAACTGCAATTTCAAAATTATATTTAAAAGTTAGCTATTTAATTCCATTGATACATGAAACACAATAAAAATTTCTATGTAGATGTTCTTCAAATCATGAAAAATTAATCTAAATTGTAAACCCTTAAGAATATAACTAAAACCCTTAAAAGTCAAGTATAACAGTATTTAGGACAAATAAACATTGATTAAGACATAATAAAGCGAATATAGAGCCTAGTGATTTAAAAAATGAAAATATTATAGGAAAACAGGGTATTATTCTGATATGACTCTTAAGTGAAAGTCAGTATGTACCAGGATAGTTTTGGATCACAAATACTTATTTTAATACTTCAAGAACAAATTTAAAGTTGAAAGTACTGAGAAATAATTTCTGTCCTATCCCTGCCTATAAAATCCAAAATCAACTTTTATTTAGAAGTTGTATCCTTAAACCAAAAATTCAGATCTGCTCTGAGATGTAAAATTTATTTCATAATAGGATTTTGGTTTCATTCCATTTTGCCGGTGGAAAATCAGTTTAAAATATGTATAAAAAGGATCAATTCGAAGCCATGTTTCCTTGAAAAGAAACCTTTCAAATCTATCCCTACCATTTTTGCATAGCACAGGCATGCCCGACTTAACTGAGTTTGTTGGGGAGATGAGGACAGCACTGGATCGGTTTGCTAGTCCACTTAGACATTCTATTTGTGTTGCAAATTGTGCCAATGCAGGTGTTCTTAGAGGACTCCTGAGGCTTTCCGGTTCTGGTCTCCCAGACATTTGTGCCTTTGCACAGTATATTGTTTTATGTTTTCATGAAAGCACCAACAGAATCAGTGGATGCAGCTAGGGCAATGCTGAATCAATAACCCAGGTTTCCTTGGTGCTTTATAAGAGTCTGTTTCTTTTATTGCATTTGGTTTCTTTGAACTTTTACCAATTTCTCTTGGGCTTTCCTGAATATATTAAGATGTATAAAACACTGAACTATGATGTCTGAAACCTAACAAATGGGAAAATCATACTGGTTCTTCATAATAAATGCAATGTAGATAAGTATGAGAATGTTCTAAAATAAATTTAAAGTGTAAATCACTTTAATGTGAATTATATTCACAAATCTTTGTCATTGTGCAATCTTTGCAAATCATTCAGCAATTTCATCCTCAAAGTGTTCATTTTTTAACACATTGGGCATTTAATGAGTTACATAAAATATCTTTGCACTTCTTTTTATATATCTAATTTATTCACCATAATTATGGAGTCAGTACTATTAATATCACTGTTTTTCAAAGAGGAAATAGATGTTTAGTGAAGCAATTATGCCCTCAAATATGCTAGAGCATGTAGACTTCAAAGATTGGGCCTTTCTATACTATTTCTATAGATATATTACTTAGAAAATTGTTTGATGAATCAATAAAGTACAGGGGTTTACATAACAGTGACAATGCTGAGGGGTTAGATTCCTGATACCAAAAGGTCCTCAAGCAAAGACATACGCTGTGTGGTTCACAATGAAAATACAGTGACAGAGGAAGAGGTTGGGGCAAGGTAGGCAAAGCTAATATTGAAAGCATCTCAGAAACCTTTGAATACTTAAGATAATTCATTAATTTACATATTTTAATGTTGATTATTAAGATGCACATGGAATAACTTTTTATATGGACTTAAGCCTACTGTCTGGAAAGTGTAATCCCTTGAACTCTTTAAGAAATATAGTAATCACTTTAATCTTTGGTTATACTTTCCTCCTGGGTGTTTAAGACCATACAGTTGGCCCAAATCAGTTTATTTTTTTCTTTTAATGTCATTTGAGGCTCTTTTCCTTGGAGGTCACATGGATTTGGGAGGAGCCCCTGGCTCTTTCTTTTAATAGTTCCATCTATGTGAAGATATGTCAAAGGTCCTACTCGGCCATGGCTGGCTTTATTTGGAAGCGTGAAGGCAATGTTTCCTCTGATTTGACCCTCCTCTTTGTAGACTGGACACTGGTTCAAGTCCATCTGGTGGGGTCTCCATGGCATCCCTGAACAAGATGACAGGTGACTCACCACAGTTACAGGACATTTTGAGAGATGTTCCATAGTCCCCTGGAACTTAGTCGAACTTGGAGGGCAAGGGGCAAAAACTGTCCTTTAAATCCCTCTGACCAGATTAGTATAGGCCTCAAAGTATGGCTGTTAAACATCCAATAAGTAGAAATAAGTTTTGAAACACACTACTGAAGTTGAACTATTTGTAACCCTTTTCTGCTTGTATTTAGTAAATTACTCGGCCATTCTGGGCCTCAGTTTCCTCTGCTGTGAAGTAAAGGTACCTGGTGGAATCCGAGTCATAAAATCACTTTGAGGAGAAAATAAAATTAATATGTAGAAAATACTGTGGATAAAGCCTCCTTCATAAAAACTGATGTACACAGGAATTCTAATTAGTTGTAAAGGAATATGCACTCTTGGAGTTGATCAGAGCCAGTGCCTCTGTTTTTATATAATATATGCTCCAAAAGAAACAAAAGTTTGAGATACACCACTGCATGATATAACAAAATGTTCTTCCCAGAAATTTATATAAATTTTATGAGATGCAGGGTGATATTGAACTTGCACGGAAGGTATGGCTCCATTTCCTCAAATTCATCTTGTAGAGTGTTACTGGTGGCTATCCTGGGTGCTCATTTACCATCTTTTCCACTGTGAAGAAGAGGGAGGGAAAGAGTGGAGGAGGGTTAGGGGAAGAAGGAAGTTCGTGTACGTGGAGGTGAAAAAGAGGAAAACCCCAGCTTGTCCTCCATGCACGCCACACAGTGGAAAAGATGAAATAGTTCATTAAAATGTGGAAAGGTATCAGCTGTAGTTCTGATTCTAACTTGTATATGTAGTAATGTCAGGCACAGTTTAGTTAAAGACAAGGAGAGATTTTGTGCTTAAATAACCACAAAGAGAATGTCTGAGTTCAAAGCCTCAGTAAAATATCTGTAAACCCAAGTGGTGTACTTTTTTATGGCTTCATGGACATAGGCCATTTCATTACTACAGAACTGACAGGGATTCTGTGAGGATATTAACACTCAGATAGGGTTGGGTAGATGTAAGGTCCTGGGGATAAGAAAAAGAATTGATTCTGCAAATGATCAACGCATTAGATTTTCATTAATAACAGGCTGAATTTGAGTGAATGAAGTCTGTTGAAGAGGTGTGACTAAATCCTTGGAGGGTATCTCAGGTTAGTAGAAAGTAATTTTAACATAAACTAAATATAACTGGGAGGAGGAACTTGAGATTTTAAATGGAAAAGCATTTATGCATAAGGCTGGATTTGGGATGTCCCATAAAAATTACTTAAATGAGATAATGCTGTTTAAACCTTTCTTTTACAGTTGATACATTTAGGTTTTATATTAGATTATCTATTTTATTATTTCTTATTAGTGTATATTAAAGGTAAAAAATATTGAGTAAAGCACATTTTTATACGTGTATTTCTTGTATTTTAAGCATATCTGCCCCTCTCCAAATTACAATCTGATATCTTTCTTTCTCCTTCCTATTGATCGTCATCCTCTGGATTCTGCATTTAAAAGGAAATGTGTTATCTGTTTATCTGACTCTGATTTATTTCACTTAACATGATGACCAAGAGTTCAGTCCATTTTCCTGCAAAAACCGTAATTTTGTTTTTCCTTGTGGTTGAAAAACATTCCATCGAGTATATACACTATATTTTCTTTATCCATTCATCTGTTCCTGGGCAACAAGGCTGATCCCATAACTTGACTATTGTGAATAGTACTGCACTAAATGAGAGTGTGGGGGATATCTATTATACTCTGACTGACAGTATACACTGCTTGATTTCTAAGGGCATGTTCTCAGCAGTGGATTAGCTGGATTTTTTGGTACCTTGCCCAACAGAATGTGTGTTTGGTGTGTATAAATAACATGAACTATATACTACTTTAATTTTCATTGTCTTCTAATATTTTCAGGATGTTATTATGATAGCTTACACCTTTCTGTTATTTGAAAAAAAAGTTGTTAAAATATTTAAATTTTTACTTAGATTTTTGTCATTTCTTTGCTTTTTTTATATCCATGATACTGATTTTTCATCTCAATGCTTTTGTGGTTAAAAAGTCACAGACTGCATTACACAGAGCTTACCTTATGTCCTAGTAGACACTCATTTTCACATTGTGCTAAGAGTGATGTGTAACTTTCTAGTCCTCTATACATTTCTCATACCACACTATGTTGTCAAGTCTTCTCTGCTATTCCTCATTTCTGTTATTTCAAACACTGATTATTACATGAATGTTCAATTCTCACTGAAAACTGTTAATAAATTATTTTTCTTTCCATTCTGTTGCTTTTGCTTCATATGTTTTGAATCACTATCATTCATTTTGATAGGGATCCTCCTGTTTTCACCTCCCCAGCTTTTTACTGCCCCCACCCCTACCCTCCTCTTTTTTTTTTTTTAATTTGGTCTTTTTGAGACAGGGTCTCCGTATAGACCCCGCTGGCCTGGAACTCACTATGTAGACCACAGAGATCAGTCTGCCTTTGTCTCCTGAGTGCTGGGATTAAAAGCATGCACCGCCATGCCTGACAAGGGATATATAGTTTTAAGGATTTGTTATTTTAAATTTATGTGTCTGTGTGTGCGCCTGTGTGTGGTACATGCACAGTGCAAGCACTTGCAAATGCCAGAAGAGAAACTCGGATTCCCTGAAACTGGAGCTCCACACACACAGTTATGAGTTGCTCAACCTGTGTGCTGGGATCCCATCCCTGATCCTCTGCAAGAGCAGTCCGTGCTCTTAGCCACTGAGCCATCTCTCCAATCCCTTGTTGTTGCTATTACTTGCTGTTTCTTTCTTTTTTAAATATTTTATTTATTATTTTTATTTTCTGTGTTTGTGTGTATTGCCTGCATGAGCCATTTCAGCATCCTTGTTTCTTTTTTACAAAAAAGTTTTAATTTTTATTTTATGTCTATGAGTATATTGCCTGCATGTGTGTAAGTGCACCCATGTTGTGCAATGTCCACGCATGTTAGAATAAGGCATCAGATTTCCTGGAACTGGAGTTACAGATGGTTGTTGGCTACCATGTGGGTGCTGGGAATCAAACCCAGTTCCTCTGCAAGAGCAGTCACTGCTCTTAATCGCTAAGCTATCTCTCCAGTCCCTACATGCTGCTTCTTAAACCAATTTTGATTTTAAAGATTTGCTTTGTAATAGAAAAAAAAAAAGGATATACTGGGCATGGTTGTGTGCACCTTTAATGCAAATCCTCAAGAAGTAGAGACAGGGGAATCTATGAGAGTTGAGGCCAGCCTGGTCCACATAGTGACTTCCAGATGAGCTGGGACTAGGGAGACCCTGTGAAAAACAATATCAAAATAATGGAATGTCCAATTTGTCTTGAATAATTAAAAGATCTGAAATTCTAACCATATTCCATGACATTATATGTGTTGTTTATATATGATTTTAATCTTTTTACTTATCTTATTCATTAAATATTGATACTTTATATAGCAAATGGTTATTTATAATACCCAAATATATACAGATATCTTTTCCCAACGTTTCTTTTTTCTATTCATATCTTCTTTCTGGGATCATTTTCTTTGTCTTAAAATTCTATTGAATTCTCACCTATATGGCTGTATTGTTGGTAAGATTTTTTTTTGTTGGTTTATCTGAAAACACACATATATTACCTTCACTTTTGAAAGCTAATTGGATTCATAATTATAATTTGATTATCACATAAGTCTATTATCTCACATCTTCCATTGTTATTGAGATGTAACCTTCCATTCTAATTTGTGTTTCTTTATAGGTAATCTATTTGTGTGTGCATGTGTGTGTGTGTGTGTGTGTGTGTGTGTATGCATGTATGTGGGGGTATGTGAGGGCACACACAGGCCACAGTCTGCATGTGGAAGCCAGAGGACAATGTTGGATATTAGTCCTCACCTTCCACTTTGAAGCAGTGTCCTTTTGCTGTTTGTTGCTGTACTGCCTATGCCAGGCTAGCTGGTCCACAAACTGCAATTTCTCCTGTCTGTGCATCCCATCCTGTCATAGGAACACTGGGATTACAAACAGGTCCTAACATGCCTCTTTCTACATAGGTTCTGAAGATGACAACTTGTTCTCAGGCTTGTATGGCAAATGCTTTATCCACTGAGCCTTCCCATTGCCTGCAGTGATCTATTTGATATCTATGCTCTTCTTGTGTCTTATTTTATTTCTTCTGATACTCTGTAGCAGAATTTTTTTCAGAAGTGTTTTTTTAATGTAACTTGTTCTTGATATATATTAATATTTTATTTATTATTTTTATTTTATGTGTATGTGTGTATTGCCTGCATGTAGGTAAGTGCACCCGTGTCATGCAATGCCCGTGGACAAGAGAAGAGGCTGTCAGATCCCCTAGAACTGGAGTTACGGACAGTTGTTAGTTGCCATGTGGGTGCTGGGATTCAAATCTGGGTCTTCTGCAAGAACAGTCACTGTTCTTAACCTCTGAGCCATCTCTCCAGCCCTCTTGATATATTTTTATCATGATATATTTCAGCTGATGCTTACTCTGTACCATTTATAGAAATATTCATTTCTTTGTATTAATTCTGGAAAATTCTAGTGCCCTCTTCCTCTTTTCCTTCCTTCTGTTCTTTCTCCCAGTGTCAGTATTGTAACATTTAGGACCCAGCACTGGGTAAGACCACTGATGTCTTTTCTCCCTCAGCTGCCTGCATCGTAACTTCTGGTACTTTGAAAGCTATCTAGCAAGGCAGAAATTATCTCAGTCAGTTTGAAAATGATTTCTCTATGTCCACACACCATGTGTACTGTCTTTAGCAATTGGGTCTTACCATGTAGTTATGGTAGATAACCAAGTACAGTGGCATCAGCTTGTATTGTTTTGGCAACCTCTGGGGCCTCCCTTACCTACAACTTATATGGTGGTAACCCATGCCAGGTACTGAAATTTTTGTTTAATAGACCAGGCCTTCTCAGAGGGACAATGCCTACCCATGCAGAGTAATTTCATTCAAATTCTTTTTGTTTCTTAAAGCTGTATTTTGAAATTAACTAACTAGTGGGTTTCTGTAAGACTTTTTCATAGGTCCTGTCTTTTGGTTAACCCATCTCTCTCTGCTTCATGACACTGGATGCAATGTGACTATCTGTTTCAAACTCCTACCACTAGGATGGAATATATCCTTCAACTGTGAATCACCTTCCCTTAGTGATTTTTGCTGGGTATTTTATCCCACAAACGTATACATTGATACAACCTCCTGCAAGGCTCTGTCTCTTGAACATTCTACCATCTCCAAATAGTGCCCCAGTTTAGGAACCAAGTCTGCATAACAAGTTCATTGGGGGAATAAATTATCCATACATAGCACATGCTCATTCTGGAGTATCTATCTGATAATTATACTATATAAATTTGGCTAATTCCCTCATGTGTTCTTTCTTCTTATTCCCTGAGTTGACAGAGTTCTTTCTGTTTTGTGCATTTATATCCAGCTGGGCTTCTTCTCTATATCACGTGAAGATCTGTAGCAATAAAACCTTATAGAGAATGTCTTGAGGTCCAAAACACTGAAACAACTGAAATGTTTTAACTTGAGATTTCAGATTACTTACCAGAAATGAAATTCAAATCCCTACCAGTGTGAAACCAAGCCTGAGCTATAAATGCTTCAGGCAGAGGTTTTAAATCTTTATTTAATTTTTCTATGAATAGTTTCCTGTAAGACTGATAAAGTCCTTGTCAGGGAGACTTTTAGGAGAGTGGGCTTTCCCCAGTCCATCTTGACAGCAAAGTTGAAGTCCTCTCAGTTGCCTTGCTTTATTGGGGTGGTCAGTTTCACCTCACACCTGCATCCTGCTAGTATACCCCTCTTCTCTGTCTACTTAAAACAATCAAGAACATATCTGAGCCCACCACACTCAAGAACTGTGGGGGCTTCAATGCAGCTTTCCTACTCGACATCAAAACATCTTTAATTTTCAAACACAAAAAGTATGGATTTGCTTCCATGTATTTAAAAAGTTCATTGATTTTTATCACACTCTGCATTTTTAGGCATTTTTATTGGGCACATTTTAGTATTTATCGCTAAATAAAACTGAGAATGGGAAATAAGTATTTTTTTTTCAGTTCTAAATATGCCTATTACAAGCTTGAACCATGAGTTAGTACACCCAGACGGCTGATCCTATGCCAAAAGAATCCCTCACATCACTGAGGAAATAATTTTACAGTCCCTTTTCCAGGTAGCTGAATAGAGCTTAGCACTTGCTTTGTAAAAGTTTCAAAATAAGATGGATATATTTAAATATGGCATTAAAGATTATGTGATTCTGTATAAGAAGGTTGTTAGAGTTCCATACAGAGATTTAATTTTGCATTCAATTTTGTATTATGTTTGAGTATAAATAAATATAATATGTATCATACAGATGCCTTATGTATTATATACTGGTAGCTTGAGAGGAGCTGGTTTCATAGAAAATGAAATTAGTCAGGATCATAATTTTATTCTTTAACTCTTACTATTAAAACCTGGTTTATTTGAGTGGAGCAGTATGTGTTGGTCAGGAATTATAAGAACATGCTAACACATTGACCGTCAGGTAGCAGGGCCCCTGGGAGCTTCAGCAGCTTTTACACAGGGAATCAGGATGTCTTTACGCTCCTATTATGACTGGGCACATAGGTTAGATAGGGAAGTACCATGTACCTTCAGCTCTTTGTCAGATGTCAAGATCTCAGAGCCTACTGCTCCCCATGACCCCCACATTGTGAGCTCACAGCCTTATATTTTGGACACTCTGAAAAGAATTTCGGGTCCCAGGGATCATGAGCACACACCACTTACCAAGAGTCCCAGGGTCTGATTAACTGCCACTATGTGGTACTGCCAGAGTTTGGGATTTATGCTTCTGTTGCACTCTATTTTACAATGTGCCTTGTTTACATTCAAGTGTATACCTCTTTTGCTTTTCTATTTGCTAAACCTGTAGAAGGCAGAATTCGGGTCTTGTTAAAAATTTAATCCCTTGTAAGCATTCTAAAACTACTTTGTGGACTGAATGTTAATTGTTGCTAGTTCCCCAGTTATCCTTGCCCCAGATCCTTATTGGTTGCTTACAATAACAGTAAATCTTGTTGAGCACATTATATGTAGTCGTAGACTCCTTTTTGTAAGTTGCATTACTCACTTTTTTTCTGCTGTTTCTGCAAGCTTTGTGGAGTGGCACTGTGTGTGTGTGTGTGTGTGTGTGTGTGTGTGTGTGTGTTTGCAGACTCAGTTGACAGCATACAATATAATGGTTCATTTAGGATGGGGTTTTATGGGGCTGTCATGATTTAGCTGTGTTTTGCATAGTAAACCTAATATTAAATGACAAAATGCATCATAGCAGATATTTCACAACCATTAATGAGAAAGCAGGGAATGTGTAGATAATGAATAAAGGAGAATTGAAACCCAGGGGGCTCTGACTACTAGTGGTATAACAACTCTCTGATCTCCAGTGGAGTACAAAGTGCCACAGGATGGTTGGCTGTGGCTCTTGTGTGCTCGTCTCTTTGCACAGAATGCAACGTGCTGAACTTAATAACCTGCTGTTCAATTTTTTTATTTAAAAAATGAAAACTAAGTCACAATTGCTGTGGGCAAGTGTCTTATAATAATGTTGGTGTTTAGAATTGACCTAATTTGATTAGAGAACCATGAAATTTGCTCAACAGTATAATGGAACATCAACTAAATCTAAACTGGCAAAAACCCAGGACTCTGAAAATTAATGAATATTCAGTATTGACATGCTCTGGAAATAGATATCTTAAATGTGAGGAAGAGGATAGAAGGAGAGAAATCAAGATTCTGTAGTTTTAGATACTTGAATTTCTGTGACAGAGTCACTTAAGTAAGTCACCATAAAAATCTGTATATGGAAGTTACGGTCAATGTTTTAGTCATTATATTCCTTGACCTCACAGTCTACACTACATTTTTTTTCACCTGGTGCTGCTTCGGACACTTGAGAAAATTTTTCCAAATGATGGATGAAAGAAGCAATCAGGATCATTGTTTTGCTTACTGGATGTAGAACCCATTAGACATGGCAATCTTTATGTTAAATGAAGAAATAAACTCTGTGCTAACATAATGAGAACTGAATGGGGAAGTCCTTATTTAAATCTATGAAACCAATAGTTTCAAACAAGAATAAGTAGTCAGCTATCAGGTACTTCCTTTGCCAGAGGCCAAATGTTGATCTAGGCTGTCAGTGATGCAAATACACAGAGAAGCATCTTCAATCCATCTTACTAAAATGGATAAATGAAAACATATTTTTCAATATGTCTGAACATCTCTCCATACCCAAGTAGAAAAAAAAAATCAAGACCTCATGGTGCCCTAGCTTCTTGGGAAGCTGAGGCATGAGAATCATGAGTTTAAGATAATCCCAAGCATCTTAGTGTGAACTTGTCACAAATACATAGTAAAAAGAGGACTGAGGATATAGCTCAGCTGTAGAGTACTTGCCTAGCACATACCAGACAAATACTAAGTTCAGTTCCCAATACTACAAAATAAATAGACAACAGGATAGTACGTGCTTTAATTGATGAATTCAAGTAGTAGAAGCAAGATGATCAGGTGTTCAAAACAATCCTCAAATACATACTGAGTTTGAGGCTATCATGGGCTACATGGACTCTGTCTCAAAATAGAAAGACAGCAAAGCAAGCAAGAAGAAAGAAAGAAAAAGAAGGAAAGAAAGAAAAGAAGGAAGGAAGGAAGGAAGGAAGGAAGATTAAAAAGACAGCACTTAAATATATGAGGCTATTGCCAGTACAATTGCTCAGTCCAACTGCCGAGAGAATGAATGACGTTTATATGCAACCCACTTAATTTAAGTCCTGGCTCAATTTCAAGCAACATCAGAATCTTGCCATAGTTCAATCCTTGTTCACACACTGATTCTGAGATTTATCTCCATCTTTGCAGGTCAAATTGTATGGAGTGGTAATAAGATTTGTTTAGGTGAAGGATGAGGCATGACAAAGCCATGGCAGGACAGATATGATAACAGACGTGCAGCTGAGGCGGCCTCAGTGAAACAACTCCTTGAGCGCACAAGTACTTAACCAGCGTCTATTAGATTACCCAACATAGTGGCATACAAATGGCCATCAGAAGCTTTTAAGGATCTTATAATTCAACAGAGAAGATAATTTAAAGATAGAAGTAATTTAGATGGAGAGAATTTATGTTGGGAAAATTATGTCCTTGGTAGAATAGATTAAGTCTGTATTTTGATGAGGTTCCAATTTATATTTCTCACCTTGTATGCTCAACTGACCATTAGACTGATCATTAGACTGGTCCCATACTAATAAACACTATCTTGACCGGGTATTTCTAACTTCATGTCCGAACATGACCACTTTTTGGCTCTTCCACTTTATTTCTGAACTTCACTGTCCCAATTAAACATGTTGTGTATGTATGGCATGCATGTGTGTATGAATGCATTCATGTGTGTGGATGTAGGCCCACATGCATGCCACATAAGCACTTGTGTGGAAGTCAGAGGACAACCATAGATGTCATTTCACCTTATCTTAGATAGAACCTTCTCTTTTTTCTTTTCTTTTCATTCCTTTTCTTTCACTCTCTTCCTCCCTCCCTCCCTCCTTCCCTCCTTCCCTCTCCCCCCTCTTTCTTTCTTTCTTTCTTTCTTTCTTTCTTTCTTTCTTTCTTTCTTTCTTTCTTTCTTTCTTTCTTTCCTTCTCCTTTTTCTCTTGTGTGTGGACTTCAAGCTTCTGGGGGATTGATCTCTGCCTTGCATCTCTTCATGGGGGCACTGGGATCACAGCTGCTCACACTGTTTGTCTGACTTTTACGTGGGCCCTGAGGATTTAAACTTAGGTGGGAAAAATGAAATATGTAGACTCTGATAATATTGTGCATTATTTTTCTATTAGTTATTCTAAAGACAATGGAAAGACTAGTGGAAACGTAGGATGTAGGACAGAAATGTCATCTACATTTTCTCTTGGACAACCAAGAAGTATTTTTTTTTCCTTTTGATAAAAGTGCACCCCCTTTTTTGTTAGGATTTTGCCATTCTCCACGCACGCAGTTGAAATCTCCCCTCAGCCATTGCAGTAAAATGTCATTGTCTACTGATAATCTACCAAAGTACTTTTTTAAACCAGATTTATTTATTCAGGGTCTAGGTTCCAAATGTAAGGAAGAAATTGGGAGGCAACATATGCTGAGACTTTTCGAATAGATGTTTTGTCATTGCTGTGGAGCTAGAGCCACATACACTTCTCTATGTGGCATGAATGAGAAACCGAAGAGGGCCAAGAAAACGTTGTGAACCAAGGCATGCCACAGTCACAGAAAGCTATTGGCATGAGCACCAGGCAAAGAGAGCTGAGGTCTACAGGGATGAGTGGACTCTGGTAGCAACATCTGACCTGACAAGGCAAGCTTTTCCCAAAAGCAGAAAGACAAGCTGAGAACATCTCAGACACAGGAACAAATACCTTTCCTTTAGAGTTGATGCTATTTTGACCTGATATTTTTGGTAGCATCCCAAAGATTATATGCAGCTAAAAAGGCATAAAACCATAATAAGAACTTGATTTTAGTTTCTTCCTGAACTTTGGTTTATTGCTTATTGTTATAACTTTTTTACTTCTGTGAATGAATTGATCACATTGTCATTTACAATAATGCGATGCATCAGACTTGAAATAGAAAATAATTTTAAATTTGCTTGTCTCATAATAGTCTATCATTTACTTAAAGATGTTTTAGAATATGGATTATTCCTATAGCACAACGTGTGGCACAAACAGCCTGAGAAAAGGACATGAAAGGGGTATCATCTAAAATTAAATGTCTCTGAAAGGTCTCATCACCAAATACTAATGCGTTAGGGAAGCATTTCAACATGTGAGTTTCACGTGCGAATAGGTATTTGGTACATAAACACAGACTTGTAAAATTTCTGTTTAATCAATAAAATTGACAACTATTTTCCCTTGTTCTTAATTCTGTCTTCCACTGTTTTAATGTATACTCTATGAAAACTGATAATTTGATCACTTAAAAATGATAAGAGATACAGTTTACAGATCTTTCTCTCTTTCTATCTCTTTATTTAATTCATTGTCTCTCTTTGCCTAGAAGACAGACTACCGGGAACTGGCCAGAGTATCTATCTTGAATTTCCATGTACCAGAACTGTGAGAAAATAAATTTCATTAGTTTAAGCAATTCAACGCATGGTATTTTGTTATGGCAGTTTCAAAAGATGAAGATACCTAATTTTTAAAGAAACATTTGGTAATGTCTACATTAATGCTATGCAAACTTTCAGAGGCGCTTTGGTATTTTTATCTGAGAGATGATATATTCTTTAAAGAGAATGGGGCACTTGAGTGTGTGAATTTCATAATGTTAGTTGCTATGTGGGAACCATAAGTCTTCAGCAGACATTTGTTTCAGTAGAAACAAAGCTGTAGAATTTATGAGAAAAAGAAACTCAACTCACTTAAAGACACCAATAAAATGATGTATATTTTGCCACAACTGACAATCAAGATGAGATCCGTCCTCAATTTGAAAAAGTCAACTTTGTTAAAACAGCAATAACTCTCATTTATCACATTTAATTAAAATCATGTCCTCCAAATGGCTGAACACCTTTGATAAAATTTAATAACAAGGACCTTTATAGCAAAATTCACATAGATAAGTTTAAAACCTTTAAATTTATAATAAAATTTTAGTTCATAACAATCATCTTAATTTATTAAATTTAATTAGTCTAAAAATAATAATATATACCGTTCCAACAACCAACCATTAAGGAAAACTCATTCTGATTGCTTGGTCAATTACTTGCTAATCTGCAAAGTTCAGTATTATGGCCTCCTGCCATAGTAAATTGGGATTTCAATGTAAAATAGATGATGCATTCTTTTGGAAATTCTTTTTACAACACAATTAACCTCTTCACCTTCTCAAAAACACATTGTTAGCATATTGGGATGCTATTTAATTTGACATGCTGTATATGGTGTTGATCAGTGCCAAGAAAGACTTTTAAGTTTCTCTAAAATTTATTTTACATTAGTTCTTAAGACTTCAGCTACTAATTACACCATATTTCAGTTTTTATGCAATCCTTTGATCCAGGATACAATATAATGTGATTTGAGTGTAGGACATTCTAGCAGTGGAATTATTTCTATCAAAGGCTAGAGGGAAGTTTAATGACAAACGAAAAGAAAGCCTGAAGAATAACTAAAGGATATATCTTGGATGGAATTCCCATTATAAAAGACAGGGAAGGCTATTTAATTGGAGAAAACCTTTCATTCAACAAGCAATAAAAATGTTTCAGAAGCACATATGAATAATGAATAAAGAAAAATCAAAAGCAGAGGAAACACTAACAGAACAACAAGCAAATGCTTCGGGAAGAGGCTTATCTTCCAGTTTTCACTGTAAACAGTATTATTTTAGAGTTGGGATAAAACTGGAAGGGCTCAGACATAATTCACTGGCACTTTCAAGCCATGTATCAGTGACTGTTATAACAACGCCTTCAAGTGGAAGGAGTGGAAGGCCAGCTTGTGCCTGCTCTGGTACGCCTCCAGGGAGAGGAAATCCATTTCTTTACAGGGCAGCTCATTACCATGGTGTCTGCATACACTTTCATAGTCTACTAACTTGCCAGTATGTCAACTAGCTTTCTTGGATATGGGCTAAAGGTAAGATCAAGTCTTAATCATATATTCATCCTGTCATAACAATATAACACAGAGGTGGTTATATACTGTACACAGTATTATATTGATTTGATGCTGAGTAAAGAATGGATATTTATCCCAGGAATCCTTTTAAAAAGTCCTATTTGTGATTTCGTTAAAGGATGCGAAAAAAACAACTATTATACAATATCACCAGCCATACTTAATGACTGAAAATAGTAGATTAACCATCATGCATTTTTATTTCTTCCTCCTGGCCATGTGAGTTTTATTTCATGAATTCTCTTTTGTTGTTTATCTTTTTGCTGATGATTCTATTAAATGCATCTGAGCTAGATGAATTGTATCATGAAAACTTTATTTTATCATATTTAGGGGAAAATGCCAACGGAGACACTGGTCATAAAAATTCATTGTTTCAGCAGCTGTTTGGTTATAAAATTATTACACTAAAAGCTTACAAATATGTGCTCCACATTTCATTTGGAGAGAAAGTGGTGTTTTACTGCTTTTTATCACTTCTTAGACATGCATTTCAGTAATGAGTTAAAACAACTTTCTTAGAAAAACCACTTTTTGTGAATTTTCTTTGGAATCAGAAAAGGAAGAGGAAGCTGGGAAGGGAAGGAACATCAGTCTGGAGTCTAAGCAACTAACTGCTGTGAGTGCTTTGAGGCTATTTTTCACTGTGTGACTTTGGAAAATCATTAGGATTACAAATATTCAGTTTTCTTATGTATGGAATGGTAAGAAGACACGTTTCCTTCCTACTTTAAAGCATGGCAGTAGGGTCAAGTGAAGCACTGTGATAAAAAAATGCTCAGTAAAAGCACAAACATCCTATATAAACACAAGGGGTTATATATAATCACAGACATAATTTAGAATATCATGCTCTCTGGAGTATAGATCAACAAATATTTTCACATATAGCATAGATTTACACACTAAACAAATCAGAAATGAATAGCAATTGAATGCCCTCTCACTAGAATATGGTGACTTCCATGCAATATCTACTAATTCCAAATCTTGAAAGCATCATATTGACATCAAAATCTACCTTAGCAACATTTCAAATTTAAAAGCTGCAACTCATTGAATTAGGTGTCTATTTTATCAGAATAATTTCCCCATTGGCTGAAAGTTGTACAAGATACACCCTAGATAGCCTACAAAATCCCTACTTCACACTTTACATAATATTAACTCAAAAGGGATTGCTGATCTAAATACAAGAACTAAAGCTCTTATAAATAAGGATAAGCATTCTCAACTTTGGATTTAATAATGGATTCTTAGATTTCACAGCCAAGCACAAAGAACCAAAGGAAAAATAGAAATGCAAGTTCTTCTTGGCTGTCATACATGAGCTTTTGGGCTGAATCCCTGGTATTGCAAAAATGTGAGGGTGGGGTCAGTGAGAAGATGGAGGTGGGGGAGGGGGAGGGGAGAGGGAGACTCTTACTCAGGAGTATTATAGTTCTGATATTGTTTAGAATTGCAGAGATTTTATTTTTCCCTCTAAGAACACATTTCCTTTCTTTTTAAATTCTATTTTTCCTACAGGGAAATGGTTTCCAAGAAATTTGAAAATTGCAAGAGGATCCAGCTTGAACATGGACGAAGATGGAATGCTTCACATTTAGAGACAGAGGGAAAGGTTCGCAACATTAAAATAAAGAATCATTCAAAAAGTAATACAGGCAAAACTCCCTTTTTGTAGTAAGATTGTCTACATTAAGGGGTATTTGTCAATACAAATGAAAACAAGCCCAGTGAGCAGGGTATCAATAATTTGGACTTTTATCTTCACTTGAAGCTATGCATTTCCACATGCAAAATATTCTTTTAAAAACAGTTTATAGTTTCTTCATATGTTAACCGATGTTAGACAAATTCTTGGGTTAAAATGAGCTCACTGAAGTGGGAGTAAGTACAGTCAAAGCATGTCCATGTGGCAAGAAAGCAGCAAAGGATGCGTCTGTCCATTTCTTTTAAGAAAAACACCTCAATATCTTATGATCTGTGCTACTCCTCCAAATTAGCTCCTCTGTTTAATTTTTATATTACCATTTTTCCATTTCCAAAATAGACTTATTTTTACAAATATTTTAATATTTATACACACATACAATGTATTTTGATAAAATGCAGTCCTTATTACCTCCCTTGCAATTCTTCCTCTTCCATATCATCTTTTCCTCTCAACTTCATTTTCTCTCTCTCCCTCTTTCTATCTCTCTTATTTCAACAGCATTAAGCCCACATAGTGCTTCCCATATATGAATTGATGGGACCATCTCCTAAAGCACAGGTAGCCTTTCAGGGTCCACATCTCTGAAGAAAATGGACTCTCCCTCTCCCAGCAGCAATCAATTGCCAATAACTAGTCAGACAGGCATGGGACTTCATAAGTCCCCCCTCCACCTATGCTAAAAATTTGGATGGCTTGATATTCATATGTCTTGTGCATGCAGGCCCAGCTCCTGTGAGTTCGTGTGTGCAACTGCACAGTCATGTCTAGCAAATACTGAGTCACCACACACATCCACTCCGACTCTTACATTCTTTCCTCACCTTCTTCCTTGACGATCCCTGAGCCTTAGAGGCAGAGGGTAGAACATAGATGTCCCATCTAGAGCTAAGCACTCCAGTCTCTTATTCTCTGTACATTGACTGGTTGAGGGTCTATGTGTTAATCACTGTCTACTGCAGAAAGAGGCTTCTCTGATGAGGGTTGAGAGGTGCACTAATGTTTGGGGATAAAGATAAAAACTTAGGGGCATTTTGTTACTATGTCCATTAAGCTGAAGGAGCCTATTTTAAACCTAGTAATGAAAAGAAACTACTTCAAAAATTTTACTGTTGAAATATATGTATTAATTGGATTATTCAGGAAAACACATTCTTGAATATTTGTAGAAAGAGAAAAACATAAATAAAGAAATCTATAAATAACCAAGCAACTAACTGGTTAATCACATATATTGCAACTATTAATCAAGTTAAATCATTGGAATTAGAATTTTTATAGGTAAAATAGACAAATATTGGCAAATATCTATGTATTTATTTTAATGTTACACAGTCTTTTAATTCCCTATGTACAAGAACAGGAGGAACCTATTTTTTCAGTTTAATTTCTTCAAATGGTAATATTACAATGAATGAAACCAGAATGTTTATTTTATTTTCCCATTTAGATTTATCAGGATCTTGAAATATATGATAACAGAGAATCATTGTAGCTTTACTTAAGAATAATGTAAAGAAAAGAAAAAAGTGAAACATGGTAGTGAATGGCTGTGATACTAAAACTGGGAGGCTGAAGCAGAAGAAAAACTATGGGTGCAAAGGTAGCCTGGGCAATGTAGCAAGTACCAGGCAACCAGGGATACAGGGCAAGAAACAAAAAGTAAAAATGGAGAAAGAAGTAAAGATAGACAAGAAAGAGACTTTTTAATTCAAGTGTGATGTTACTTTGTTTACTTCTCAGGTCAACCTTATCCGTATTAGTTACTGTGTGTTGCTGTGATAAAACACCATAGAAAGAGCTCATTTTGGCTTATAGTTCTAGAGGAAAAGAGCCCATCACAACAGGGAGACATGGCAGCAAGCAGCAGGCATAACAGCAGCAGCAGGAAGCTCAGATCTCACATCTTCAACCACTAACATGACGCAGAGAGCATGAACTGGAAGAGAGCACGAACTAGAAGTGGGGCAAGGTGATGAACATTCCAAGCATGCTTCCACTGACACATTTTCTCCTCCTAAGGATTCCATGATCATCCCAAACAGCTCCACCAAGTGGAGACCAAGTGTTCAAATAGGTGAGACAGTTAGGGACATTTCTTCTTCAAACCACCACACCACATAGACAGAAACTTTAAATCTACAAATAATGGGCAATGAAAGAATCAATCTTGTCAGGACTTAGACTGATCAGTATGGGTCACATGTCCTTTGCCAAGTCAATCACGCAGGACAGAGGGTAAGGTTATTGATCAGACAATGTAATTCCAGTACTGATTAAAGCAGAAAAGAAACAAAGCCCTAGGTGTACCCTATGAAATGGGGGAGGAGACAAAGTGTAACTTCTCCTTCTCCACCAGCGCTTTTGATTTAAGAAGTAAGAGTGGATACAAGTAGCAGGTACCAGAGAGGACCAGTATGCCACTTAGCTTTCAATAATGTAATGTAAAGATTTCATCTGAAGGCTAAACTCCATCAAATTCATGTGACGTGTTTGAGGCCCTAGAGTTAGCTTAAAGAGAAATTAATATAACCAATAGCTTATTCGCCAATATAGCTTTCTAATAAAGCTATTAAAATGAGTTTTGAGATAGTTACAGATTTATAAGAATTAGATGGACAGTACAGAGAAGCTCCACGTGACCTTAACCCAGTTTGGGGGGCGGGGCACAGTAGCACCCTTCTGTAAGTAAACCAGTACCCAAGCTCAGTTAGTAAGTCCAATAAACTCATTAGGATTTTTCAAATGGTGGTTTTGGAGAATTCTTGCCTCCGGTTGTCCTAAGGATGGTGGGAGGAGGGAACCAGTTGCCATGTGAGCCTTCTAGCAGTGAATTTGACCTTACACTGACATGCTAGGAAATTTAAGTATAGTTGGTTATTCATTGATTACAAAGATGCATTGATACTGATAGTGACCATAGCATTCCCACTGTAATGACATATAAACCTTGCTAATCATAATGTTTGTACTATAAGAGGTCATTTCAGCTTTTCAAATAAAGTTTTGTCTTTGATTGGCAATCCAACATGACTCTTTGGAGATGGAAAATATTCCTTGGAAATACTGGAGAACCACACTCTTCATGCAGATTAGAAGAATGTTCTGGGTTTTAATTAATTAATTAATTTTTAAAGATTTATATGTGTGAATGTTTTACTTGCGTAATGTAAGTGCACCATGTGTGTACAATGTCTGTGAAAGTCAGCAGACAGTGTCAGACTGTCTGGAGCTGGAGTTATAGACAGTTGTTAGCGGGGTGTATGGGTGCTGGGAACCATACCCAGGTTCTCTGAAAGAGCAGCCAGTATGCTCTTAACCACTGAGCAATCTCTCCATTTCTCTCCCCCTCCTCGCATTTTGTGTAAGCTGAGGCAGAATGATAGGTCCTGACTCAGAGTTTCTGAAAGAAATTGGCCTTTCTTTTTTCTTCAAGCTGTATTTATTGCTTTCTATTCACTTTTTTACTTGGCTACATGATAGGGATATTTTCTTTTAACTGAGTTTTACAGAAAATAAAAATGTACTAGGTTGGCAGATAAAGATGAGTGCACTAGTTAACATCATAACATAGTAAGCCCTGGAGTTTGTGTAAGATAACTTCATTGTACAAAAATAATTAACTATGGTGTTGGAGGAGTATTCATTTGGGAATTAATTCCTAGACTCTCTTTTAATGGAGTGTGTTTAATCCATAAACACCAAAACTTACTACAAACAAAATATCATGTAACCTTTTGACAATTTTTGAAACAAAATATAGGCCTATAATGTTCCAGCATTTATTTTTAAGTAAATTGAATGTGATTAAACACAAAAGAATTTGGTGGCTGACAGAGACCAGAGTTATTTGCAATAACTGGGAATAAGAGTTAAGTTCTTCAGCCTAGAATATTGTCAGAAATTCTCAATAAATCATTCAAAAAAGTTAAAGGGGTAGGGGCTGTAGTACGTATGCACCTTTGCCAGGCTAATTATGAAGATCATTCATGCTATAAAGACTGGAAAAGTAAAGTTGGATGATAGTACTGGGTCTGGGGACTGAGGGGAGGGCAGAGGAAGTACCATTTATTACTCCTGTCATCCTAGAGTCAGTTGGGACATATTTTTGAGGATCGGGCATCTCTTGGGTCAATGGTGAGAACTATCACCACTCAATTTATTAAATCCCAATAGAAATGTTTCCATCATGTCTTTGCAAAGAATTTGTCAGATGTAACATTTTCCAGAAGTATTGGAAAATTTACTTTTGTGCCAAAAATAAGAGTGAAATTGACTAGAAGCAGAAAGTCCCTGTCCCAGCTGAGGAAATGCAAAAAGTAAACAAATGGTATAAATAGCGAAAGAATGTAGGTCTGTGGTTAGCAGTGACGTCTAGATGTCCAGTTTAACATTTTGTTTCCTATTCCCAACCCTACTTAAAAACTGAATGAAACTGTAGTAATGTAAATATCTGAACAGATTGATTCTTTTTTAATTATGTGAACATTCTGTGAGCATGTCATTTGGAATATTTTCAGCTTTGAATCACAGAAATGATTTTGTTTGTCAAAAATAACTCAAATTGCTCCTTCTCCAATTATGTTAGGGATAATGCTGTATGGTCAACTTCATCATTTCAAATAGTTTTTCTTATGGGTCCTGTTCTGCAACCCTGAATCATATGGCTGCTATTGTCAATTTCTATTACAAAAGGCTTTAATGGGATGCTTAAGAATTTTTCCTGCTGTTTAATTTAGGTTTGCGCTTAGGCTTCTGTCTTCACAAGAACTTAATTTCAAGTGCAAATGTTCAAAACCTAATGGAAATGCAATGTTACCAGGTCTTCTCTGGAAACTTTTGTGAGTGGAGATTCCCCCACATATTATTGACCATCTTGAACTTTCCTGTATTTAAAAAGACTAAAACATATTAAAATCACTATCAGTAGCATGCAATTGACACATCAATCACATAGTATTTAGAAAATACAGTTAACTACAGAAATACAGTTAGATACAGTCATTCTTGAACATTTTTAAGAAACATTAGTTCTGGGGATTTAGGCTGATGGTTCCATAAAATTTAAAAATCCCTTGAAATAGAAAGCACTTTTTTTTTTTCATATCCTGTAATTGAAATTGTATGGTGACTTTTGCTCTAACTTTAAACTAGCATTTCCAAAAGTTTAGAGAACATGTGTTTAATTACAAATGGTTATTATTTTAAAGCATCTAGTGGAAAATATTTGACTGTGCTCATTTTGAGGCAAGAATGAATATGACAGGTGTTAAATCTCTCTCCCTCACATTGGAGCCATTAGCTGCTTTTTGGAAATTTGTTTCCTACAAAGATTCTTTAGGAAGAGAGTCATTTTTAATCGAAAATTTCTTTTTCTAAAAAGTAAATTAAGTGACACTAGGTTTTTCTCCTCCCCTTTCTGTATCCATTCTAATTTATGTCTCATTAATTTACCAACAATTTTGAATATCATTGTCTTCATAGAATTTAGAAATTATTTTGATCTGTCTCTGTACTTATATGAGAAGTTAAACTCTGAACTTTGTTCCTTTGTGATAACAAATCGAACTCTACCTAGGGTAGAATTCTGATGAACCCAGAGTCATTTTATAAACAAATCATTTCCTTTAGACTCTACTGGGTTTCCCTCAATTCAGAAGGCAATCTAACAACTTCTCAGCAGGCACAAGTTCCATGCAAGCTCAAACCAGACAAAATCCCAACACAGACATGGGGAAATGGGTGAGAAATTCCAACCCAACCTAAAGAACTTTTGGCAACTGATGGCTGCTGGGAGGGCAAAACACAGTTTCTTGCAAGGATGAGACTCTTGGTGGGTTAACCAGGTTCCAGTGGATGGACCCTCACTGATGGACATGTAAGGACACAAATCAGACTCTATAAACCATATTTTATATATATATATATATATATATAATAAAGCACGTTAAATTGAGCTGGACACAGTAAGGGAAGGTGTGGATAGGGTCAGGGATCTAAGTACCATCAAATATATTGTATGAAAATCGACAAAGTGAAATAAGAATTAAAAAAGAAAACTGTGTGACTGCATAGTTATTTTTCCTATGTTATGTAGACTATCTTTGGCATGATATATCAAGTACTGTTTTGTCACTCAGAATATACTCTGAAAATCCTATTAGTCTCTTTATCAGTTATCTATTGATCAATCTCCTATAAACTATCATCTATCAATCTGTAATCAATCTATCATATACCTATGACCTATCTAATATATTATCTATCTATTTAACATCACCCCTATATTTATCCAAGTCAAAATTTCTAGCGTGGGAGCCGGTAGTAGTGAGCCTGTAATCCCACTTGGGATTTACACTTGGGAATTACAAGCAGGAATATCAGGAGGTGAAGACCATTCTAAGCTACATAGAAAGTTTGAAGCCAGATTGGGCTACATGAACTCCTGTCTCCAAACAAATGAATAAACAAGCAAGCAAATGAACATTGCTGGAGTTAAGAAATTTAAGGTCATACATTATCTTACAAAATGTGTGACCTTGGAATTTTACATATACCTTCTTGCTACTAGTTTTACTTCTCAGAAGTGGGGATTGTTTGGGTATACCTCAAGTGCTATGAGTGATTTTTATCAGCTTCATTTTGCTTATTGATATAATTTGCTGATATTTGTTTTAGCCAATAATCTTATTATTTCTTGATTTGTAATTCCCATTTTTGTTGGCAAAACCTGAGAGAGTCTTCTTCCGGAGTTTGTTTCCACAGTTGCAGAGATCTGAAGGTTTATGTTCCCCTGCCCTCAGATATATGTATTGAAATGTTAATCCTCAAACTGCTGGTTTTTGGAATTGGAGCCCTCACTAATGGGATTCATACCCTTCTAAAAGAAAACCTAGAGATCCTTTAGCCCTTCTGCCACATTTCTACGTGAGAATCGTGATCATCTCTGAACCAGGACCAGGGTCTTACCAGATGCCAAATCTGCTGGTACCTTGGTCTTAGCTTCGATCTTCCAGAACTACAAGACATGTGTTCATTTGTTCATTGTTCTTTGTCTACTAAGGTTTTGGTATTTTAAAAAACAGTGACAGTGGAATTGGAGAGATAGCTCAGCAGTTAGAAACACTGACTGTTCTTACAGAAGATTTGGATTCGAATCCCAGCACTCATATGGCAGCTGACAAGTGTTGGTGACTCCAGTTCCAGAGGATTGATTTCTTCTGTCCTTCACAGGCATTACATGACAAGGGTGCTCTTATGTACATGCAGGCAATACATGCATATACATAAAATAAAAACTAGTAAATAAAATATTTAGATAAAAATCAACTGAAACACATAATGACAGTCATTAAATAAAATTTGAAAATTCATAAAAACTGCTCATATATTATTCAGTGAGAATGTACTAGAATGTGTAAATAGAAGGGGATTTTGATTTTATCTGTAGTCAATCTCACTATTTACCACAGGAAAATTAAGGTGTGTTGATAGTGGAGTCACAGAAAGCCAGTGCTGGGGATCAAACATAGCTCTTGTAACTTCTAGCTTTTGGTACTTTGACTTTCTGAAAGGTGTACCATATTCCCTAATGAAATGATGATGATGGGCCCAAGCGCACTGGTAGTTTTTAAGAGATAGTTTGAGAGCAGGAGAATTGCCAGTCACATCTTGAAAATATTGTGTTAATTATATATCCATATTAGGATATATGTTTGTTGAATTGAATATCTAATTATTAAGGCAATATGTTATAGAATTATTTGAGCATATATTTTAAATTGCAGCAATATTGACATCAGAATGGAAATCATCACGTCATATTCCGGTGTAGAGCTAAACTGGAAAGTTGTTGCTTTTCCAAATCTCATGAAGTGTTGGTATCCTATACTGCTTTTTGTTGTTTTCATTCTTACCATTCTTGTCATATTCTGAAAGGCATTGACTTACAGGAGAAGCAAAATACATCTTCCGTGAAAGTGTTGGATTGTCTTACGTCATCCTGTGATGCATTGGCTCCTCCAATCATCTCCTTCTTCCTGCCTTTATTTTCATTGCTTATTTTTTCAGCTTCTCAGAATGCATTCAGTCTTCTTAATGAGTCTTACATCATTTTAGGCTATCTGAATAAATGGTATTTGTTATTTAATATGTACATCACTGGGGAAAGAATTTACTTTATAATCATTTTGTTGTGTATACAGCTAAAGTGAAATTTACAGAAAGAATTCAAGCAACTACAAAATTTTGAGAAAATAAAAGGGACTATGCTACTAAATGTGTCCCTTTAGATATTAATAAATATAGAGAGACATTATATATAATGTCCTAGTAGATATTAATAATAATAGACTATAAAGAGAGGAAGGTGAAGGACAGTCAAGAAAATGATTTGAAAAAAATAAAGATAAGGGGAATAACTTCGGATAAGCCAGGCACTAAACAATGACAGTACTAACTAGGCTCAATTTTACTGAGAAGGAAAATGGACCATTGCCTGACCTGATTTATGTTAAGCAACATGCAAGTTACACACATTGCACCACCACCTCATTATCACACACACACACACACACACACACACACACACACACACATCAAAACTTTTGAGTTGCACTACAGAACTTTTTAAAGAATTAAAAACAAGATGAATTAGAATTTTATTCTATACTTTACCTGATTCATTAACTTCACAAGTAATTTGGATCCAACTGTGGTTTCTTATATGATCTGTGCTACTACACCCTGAGAGAATTTAACTCTGTCCTAAAATAACATAGAAAGCCAATATTTATAACTCAGTCCTATGTCCTTGCCAAGTTTCCTGTGCTAATGATCTTAAGCCTCAATATCAGCTGTCATGTAGATGAATTGCAAGGTACTTTGGGAGCTATAGGAATATATTGCACAGCTTATATCATACATATATTTTTCCATCACCTCTGGATTAAAATGTCACCTGATTTAAGAATTTCTAGTAAAATATAAAGAAAAATGTGATTCCATATATTATAGCTGACTGAAAACAGAGTCAAAACTACAGTCAATAGAATATCAACACTGCACAAATCAGACTGGATATAAAAATTAATCTTTGGAATATAAAATAATAAAATTGCACTTTCTTTATATTTTCATTCATTTTCTTTTAAAAAGAAAATGAAAAAAGAAATTAAGTTATCAGAATTTTGTTAAATTCAGGTTATTCAGTAACATAAAATGCATTGATATTGATATATTGATGTATTTGTGAGATGGTTCATTGAAATCTTATCTGTACTGTATCAAACTAAAATAAGTTTTAATGATATATTATTTACCTCCTATATATGTCAACACCAGTATCTTTGTGTTTTTTTTGTTTTGTTTTGTTTTGTTTTGTTTTAAGAGACTGGTCTTGCTATGTTACCTAGGCTGCCCTGAAACACAAAGTCTTCCTGCCTCAGTCTCCTGAGTACTTGAGGTTAATGTTTTGCTTTTTTCTTTTAATATTTTGTTTCCACAAAAATTACTACTAAGGAAAATCCACTAGGTTATTGTTTTCCAAACATGCATGTTCATGTATGTGCATCCTAGGAATCATGAGAATCTCAATAAAAACATAGTTACCTATGCTCTTACTATAAAACACTGGATATCTTTCAGACAGTCCAGAGCACACAGATTAAAATAGCAGCAATTGCCCATGAATTCACATTATTGGTTATTCATGGGAAGAAATGTCAAGGGGAAGTTCTAAGAAAGAAATGAGAATCAGTAAGTACAGGAGCTGCAGGTCTGTATGCTGAGCCTTCTTGTCTCACATGGCCTTGGTGGGCAGGAATCAGTTACAGTGTGCACTTGACTTTTCAATTATTTATTATTTTTATATTATGTGTATGAGTGTATTGCTTGGATGTAGGTGAGTGCACCCATGTTGTGCAATGCCTGCAGAGGACAGAAGAGGCTGTTGGATTCCCTTTATTATACTTTCTGGTTGATGTACTTCAGCTTCTACATGAGAAAGAAGTGACACTTTTCTTTCTATCTGACCTATTTAAAATTATGTCCTCTAGTTCCATCCATTTTTTTTCTATATAGGACAGGATTTCATTCATCTAATGAATACTCTATTTTTTGTTGTGTGTGTGTGTGTGTGTGTGTGTGTGTGTGTGTGTGCATCATAGCTTCCCCATTCATCCCTCAGTTTCTGAATATCATCAGTACAGAAAGAAAAATGACTGATAGATGATGATGATGATGATGATGATGATGATGATGAAGATAGGTATAGAGATAATTGTTGGACAGATAAATGATGATAGATGATAGATAGACGATAGAATGCTGGTAAAGATATAAAGTAAAAGAAACTCATATATCTATTCTGGTAACATAAATCAGTATAGTGGTGGAGAAGATTGTGGAAGTTTCTCAGAAAACTAAAAGTTGGTCTATCATACGATGCAGTTATACCACTTCTGGGTAAATAGCCCACAGGAAGTGAAATTGATGTGACAAATGATGCCCACGTTTACTGTCGTACAATTAACTATAGTTACAATGCAAAGTTTTTATGTATCAGTGAGATCTCCTTTTGCTGGAACATTGTTGAATTTAAGGAATGAAATACACTTTTGAATGTATCTGTCTTATAAGCATAATGCTTTTGTTCTGCCAAGTTTCATTAGAAATGCCAGATATTGACCTTTCAATTAATGAATGAATGTTGAAGGGTGAAATAAATGTGCTAAATGTAGACATCCATTTACTCAATAAGAAGTCAGGTGTGGGGGCTGGAGAGATGGCTCAGTGGTTAAGAAAACTTGTTCTTCCAGAGGACCTGGGGAGTTGGATTCCCAGCACCCACATGGCAGCTAACAACCATCTTTAACTTGTTTTAGGGAATTTGATGCCCTCTTCTGGCTTCTGTGGGCACTGCATTCACATGGGGTACACTTACATATACTCAGGTAAACCACTCATACACATAAAATTAAAATAATAAAAAATTAGTGGCAGGGAAGATGGTGCAAAAGGATGGATGGATTTGATGAGTGTGTGCTCTAGGCATGTATGGGATTACCACACTGAACCCCATTAATATGTACAATTAATACGTGTTAATAAAAACAAAACTCTGAGATTAATAACTGAATGAACTATCCAGGACCTTAAATTAAAATCCATAGATGAACATCAAAAAATAGAGCCTCATGAGGACTGAGTTTATGAGGATCAGATTCTAAAGCTATCTTTCTGAGTCTCATGCCAGCAGAACAGGTAGCTTTTGGTTTGCTCACTCAGCGCTCTGAAGACAACAGACTGTTGGAAATGAAAGGGGCCATCTTTATTTCAACACCACAGAAACTGAATTTATACAACACTCATTGGCACAGTCGAACACTACAGTCCAACAGTGTAGTCTGAGATACTATGATGCCAGATATTTGAGAAATGTGCTTATTTTGGAATTTAAGTCTTACAAGTTTAATGAAACATGAAGTTAGCAACTGGGATTCTTACCTAATGCCTACCCTCCTTCCTCCCTCCCCAGTTAAAGTACCCCTATTTTTCCCTCGAAAATACCTGTCTCCTATTATTTCCCCTCTTGAGTTCCTTCTTCCCTTTGCCCCCATGGTTCCTTGTATGTCTTTCCCTTCGCCCTCCCCAGTTGAATACCCCCATTTTCCGTTTCCCACAGTCACATCTATTTCCTGCTCTTCCCCTCTCTCAGCTTCATTCTTTCCCTTTACCTCTGTGGTTCCTTTCCATTTTCCTGGGTTCTGCTGCTGCTTCTATCAAATTGAAGGGGAAGAGAAAAATTTCCATGACATAAAAAGGCTGAAAGAATTCATGTCAGAGTTGGAGTGATGGCTCAGGGGTTAAGAACACTGACTGTTTTTACAGAAGACCCGGATTCCAATCCCAGCACCCACGTGGCAGCTTAAAACTGTCTGTAAATCCAGTTCCAGGGGGATCCAACAGCCTCTTCTGTGCTCCACGGGCATTGCACGACATGAGTGCGTTTACCTACATGCAGGTAATACACACATACACATAAAATAAAAACAGTAAATACTTTTTTTTAAAAAAGGATTCATGTCTACCAAACAAGCCCTACAGATAATACTCGGAGCGAAAGGAAGGACCAAAGATAGGAATGACCATATCCAGAAGTTTACAGAAGGAAAAAAAAGAAAGGTGTAAGTATGGAAACGCAAGACAGGACCAACAACACAGACAAAACTTAAAATGACAGTAACCAATACACATCTTTCAATAATACCAATGGTCTCAACACCCCAATCAAAAGGCACAGTCTAGTGGAATTGATTAAGAAGCAAATTCCATCTTTTTGTTGTCTTCAAGAACCTCATCTCCCCTTCAAAGGTGGGCACTACATTAGAGTGAAAGGATGGAAAAAATATTCCAAACAAATGGCACTGAGAAACAAGCAGGTGTTGCAATTCTAGTATCTGACAAAATAGATTTCAAATTAAAACTAATCAGAAGAGATAAAGAGGATCACTTTATTTTAATCAAAGGAACAATTGATGAAGAAGATATTAGATTCATGATATGCATTTTTGTATGAGAGCGTGTTAGTACAGTATACAATTTTAGTCAATAATCAAATTTGGTTTGTGTTAATTTTCAGAGCTTTTAAAATTAAATTTCTTAAAAGCATAGATTTTTGAAACTCCATTTTAAACTATGGAACCCATATTTTTTATTTGTTAGGATATTTGTATATTGGTCTATGCTAAATAACCTTAAAATGTGGATCCTAACCATATTTTGTATTGTAATTAATTTTCTTATGTTGTATATTACTATGCCATTACACCAACTGAAGTTTCAATATTATATGTTCACTGTGTAATTAAGTTTCAAGTAATATTTTATAAAACAAAAACAATCATTCAAAAAAATGGCTTTCTTGATTGACTTTTTCTTCTCAGTAAGCTGTAACTATTCCCAAGTCACTTATCAGGACTTTATTTTAATTATTTAACATCATACGTCTAGTTACCTCATCTATCACATGGCAGCTGAATGGTTCACAATAGATGGATTGATAAATATATTAACAGATAGATATGCAGCTAGATAGATGTAAGAAGAATGATTTTGCTCCTCTAGGTTGGAATCCAGTTCAATCAAACAAAGCTCCTTTATCAAATAGAGCAAGTCTGCCATACCTGAGGCTAAGGAAGACACTTAGCCTAATGAAAAGTACCACAAGTTCAAGTGACTGCTAGCCTCTAAATATTTACTGGACTCACAAAACTTGAAAATGTGGCTTTTGGAGTAGCCAGCTTGTTACTTCTGGAAAATCCTGGGAAAACCCATGCTGATTAATGTTAGTGCGATTTATTCTTCTTTTTTCTCCTTGTCAGAGGACAGGAGTCTTCGAAAGCGGAGTGTAATTTGCTTCCCATTTAAGATACTTGGAAAAACCTAGACATCTAATCACAAAACAAATTAAGTTATAAATTTAACATGCATAGTCTTGGTTCAGTGTTCTAAAGAATGGCGAAGAATGTGGTGGGTCAGAGGGTTAAGTTCTTCTCACATTGGGTATGAGTGATATCACAGCTTGTGTCCTCTTGATTTGTAATGGAAATTAGACCCAGTAAGGGGCATCTTACCTTTTAAGCCATGACATTTTTGAAATTATACATTTTAAGCAGGCTGGATAATATTTTAGACAAAACAGCACTAAAAAATCCATTTTATAAGAGTCAGTGCACATACTCAATTGTGTATTTTTACACTGCAGTATTTTTGGCTTCTAAAATCATGATGAAATAACACCAAAAGCAAATGGGCTATATTATGCACAAATTGTTTGCTAAATCTAAATTGCTAAATTAAGGGTTTTTTCCAGCTGCGTCAGAACAAAAATATATTGCGCATATACTGAGCTACAAATATATAAAATTTGGCTATTTTCAAGGTGGGAAAACATGTGAGGGTTCTATTATAAAAACAATTGGATAAAAATGATGCACTTCCCTTAAGCTTTATTTGTTTGAACAAAGAAAATACTTCTGAGCAAATCTTTCTACATTAACATTTCCTAGGACATGTGTCCCATTTGGTCTATAAACTCTTCAAATGAGATTATGAAAGAATAAATCTGCTCAGCTCATAAAGGATGGTCGCCTTGACTCTAAAATTAAATGCAGTGTCTGTAGCACAGGATGTACCTGGGCTCAAAAGTTTGAAATTATTATCTATATCATTTAGGTTCACATGAAGGCCATTTTTGATTAATTTGTTTTAGAATGAAGACACTCTGTAAGATAAAGAGAAATTGGGAAATGTAATTTTTATGTTCCTCATCAAAATGTTCAAAAAACAAGCAATGTAGATTTTTTTTTTTTTGGTGCGTCGTAATGTGTTAAAATTAGAGACAAGGTATATTTTTGTTTTAAAGGACAATTTGAAATCTAAAATTTTGATTTATTTTTCTTGTTATTAAATAACTAGAGTATCAAGCTGTTTTCATCTATGGCGTACATTTGGTCATTAGTTTTAATTTCTTAGGGGAGTAGGTGGGTGCTGAATTAAATCCAAGTCTTTCAGAAAGTTAGACAGGCACTCTGCACTGAGCTACACCCCGGCCAATGTGGCCTTTGGTAACTTATTTACCACTTACGCTTCAGATAGTGCTTCTGCTTTGAGAGGTAATAGAAAAAATGTTGAATACTGACATCCGTACCCATTCTGGAGGCCTGTTCAAATGTGCTGGATCTGCAACCTCACTTCTCTGAAATCTCAGGGGAAGATGTAAGATTATTTCAGTAAACCTTCTTTCCCTGGAAACTCACGGTGCCTTTGCACTCCTTCAAATAATTTTGTGTTCCTCATACTTCATAGGAATTATATACCACTTCCAGACATCCACTATGGAATCATCCATCCTATGCTATGCAAACAATACTTCCTCAAATCAAAATTTGCCATGTTTTACTACTTTAAAATATACAATCACTGCATCTCAGATTATTTACTCAATTGTACAATATTATTTTTTTATTTCCAAATATCAGAAGAGAAACCCCTTACTCATCCCTCACTTACCCCTTCCTCCTTCCAGTATGTAACAATCATTAACCATTCACTCGCTGATATACCAGTCCCTGCCCACTACTAATCTTGCTGACTCAATGGATCTGTGTATTTTGAATATTCGTATGGGGTGAATCATACAGTATGTATGTGTCTTACTTTCATTCAGCTTAGCATAATGTTTTGGAGATTTATCCATGCTGAGCATATTTTATTGCTGCCTTGTTTCTTTGAATATGTGAAAAATAGTCCACTGTATGGATATATTTCATTTTGTTTATTCATTCATAAGCTGATGGGTATTTCAGGTTGTTGTGTCACTTTTCCTGGGGAAATGTAAACAGCCTATTCATCCCAGACATGTCATCAATGGCAACCCAAAGAGTTTCATCCAAGCCTATGTTGATAAGCCAATGAGTTCATTGGAATTACAGGTACATGTGTGATTCAAAAGCAGAGGCACCATCAAAACACCATCCCAACGTGGGTGACGACTGATGAGAGCTACATCCCTGGAGATTTCTGGCCACCTTCAGACAGTTCTACCAAAGTTTCCTCTTCCCTAGCAATTGTTCACTGCTGCCATAACCTTTGGGAGAGGCTCTCGTCTAGCAAATTATAACTATGAATTTCTTCTTGCAAGTTTGGTGAGTTTCCTTAGCCTGTTAAATTCCATTAGTTCCTGAGTCTTAGAAGCCTCCCATTTCTCTTGGAGAGGATATGTTTCATTTCAAAGGAAATAGCTTTACAATAGTGTTGTTTCTCTCTTTTGGGTATTTAGGATAGCACCGAGTTAAATGCCTGTGTACAAATACAAATTTTTCTGGAATACTTATTCTTAATGTCTTAGGAAAAAATCTAGGAATACAGTTGCCGAGGTTTGTAGTAATTCTTTGGTATTCTAATGAACTGTTAATAATTTTATTCGTGGTTGCAGCAGTTCACATTCTTGCCATATGTGTGTATGTGTGTTGTGTGTGTGTATATTTTTAATGTTTTTTAAAAAGCCATCTTGTTGAAATGATATCTCATTGTAGTTTAAATTTACATTTTTTCTAATGAGTAATGATTTTGAGCATCTTTCTTTGTGCTTATTAACATGTGAAAATTAATGTGTATTTAAATCTTTTGTTCAGTTTTGAACTTGGGTATTTATCATTTTATAGTTCTATAGTTTTATAGTTTGATCCTTACACTCAGGTGTTTAATTGTGAGTTTGGTCCAAGGTTCGAATTCAACATTAGTCTTTCACGTAACTATCCAATTGCCCCAGCATTGTCTATTGGAGAGACTCCTTCAGAACAGCATTGACATCACTATCATAATGAAAGTACCTTTGAATATAAGGATTCCCAAAGATTATTTCCAGACTGAATTCTATTCTCCCAATGTGTATGTCTGCACAGGGGAGAAAGAGGATTTTCTTTCCCTCGCTTTAACCAGATAATGGCTGAAACTACTATAACAAAAAACAAATTGAAAAAAGCAACACACATTTTAAAAATATAATTCTTCACTTTAGTAGTGAAGACAACATCAGTGACAAATGCTTGTTTGTATGCAGAGTCATGTAGAGGTTGATTGGAAGACATTATAATCCAATTCTCTGAAACTGGATAGATCAAGGCCAGTGTCATTGTTAAACTCACTAGTCAGCTTGATGAGCTCTAGCATCACCTGGGAGATGGACTTCTGGGCTTGCTTGAGGGAAATTATCTTGATTATATTAATTGAGATGGGAAGACTGTCCACCATGGGTGGCACCATTCCCTGACTAGGATCCTGAACTGTACAGATAGTGAAAGGCAGCTGAGTGGGAGCATACTTCATCACTCTGCTTCTGATTGTCAGTGTGACGTGACCAGTTACTCCAAGTTTGTGCTGCCCTGACTTCTCAGCCATAATAGACTGTACTCATAACTATGAGACAAAACAAACCCTTTGTCTCTAGTTTCTTTCCTCGCAGTATTATATCACAACAGGACAAGAAACTAAAATAGCCTGTTTGTTCAGATTCTTCCGACATTCATGTGTCATTTCTTTCTTCCAATGTAGAGCAAACCCCACGTCTCATGAAGGTCTTCAGGAGAGAAGGTAGAAGAAGCTTTGAGAGTAAACCTAGGTTTTTATGGTCTACTGTAGAGCTGAAACTGAGGATTGCTCCAGAAAGCAACAGGGCAGGAAATGACCTAAGAGACAGTCTTGCTTTCATGGTTTGCTTAGCTTCCCTTAGTTTAATTTCTTAGTATGCCCAGGTTCTGTATTATGGGATAACATTTTTCACATCCTGCCATCTGTCCGTATTTTGATACCACACTCTTTTAATCAGCATTTCACTGTGATAAGTTTTGGAGTGCAGAAGAATGCATCTCCCAACCACATTTCCAAGAATTTTAGGATGAGTGTTTTATTTCTGTTAAAAAGCCATTTGGAGTTTTCCGAGAAATTATATTAAATCTATAGGTTGCATTGTTAGCTGTTATCATTTTGTCACTATTAATACACATATGTACATGGACTACCTTTGCATTTATTTAGATAATTAGTGTCTTTCAACAATGTAAATGTTTTATAGTTTACTTTGTACAAGTCTTTTATCTCCTTGGTTAAAATCATTGCATATAAATATATATGTATATATGTATAATGTCTGATGCTCTGATAAATAAAATTATTTTATTAATTTCCCTTCAAAATTCTTTAATCCCTTCTAAGCATAGTGTGTCCAATGTCCTGATTGCCTTCTACTGGTGCTACATCTTAGGAGATTTCCTACCTGTCAACATTACTAAAATGTAGTTCAAACCGCCAGTACATGAACAAATCCTTCTTAAATGACAGCTGTGCTATTCTCTAGTTTTCTTTTATATGATTCCTTGTCTGCCTCTAGTAGAAAGGTACTCCTTTGCTCTAAGTCTCTAAGGAGAGTATAGTTCTTCATGTGGACTCTTACTGAAGAAACCCAAAGTAATGTCCAGAGTGGCCAGGGGCAGAACTCTCTGAAGTAGATGTGGGTAAGGATGTCTAAAATTCTTCTAGGTTTTGTTTTGCCTGTAGTGAAGTTTTCTGGCACTGGTGCAGGCTCTGACTGCAACAGGGGTCGGTTTTCAACAGCCATGATTACAATGTCAGCTGGAGTGAAGTGTTCCTCAGGGTGAAAATGGGGGATTTGAAACAGCTGGGCTGTCTTGAAGCAGTACAATTATTTGTCAAATAGATGCCTGGCTAGTGGCTTCCCATGTGGGGCATGAAGGCCTGGGAAGGGGTCTAACAACAGCTGTTCCCCAAAGCACAAATTATTCAAAAGCAAACAAGCAAGCAGGAAAAATCCCAACAAACCAAAATAACCATAAAGGAGCATATATACCGAGGAATAAACATTGAAGTGAACAGTAATAGAAGTGTTTGATTAACGTCCTTCTTATAATTCTTAACCACACTGAACTCCATAGCAAATGTTGGGTCCCTCTGACCTGTCTCACTGGCAGCCTTTTAATGATAGACAGTTTGTACCTCTACCCTGGTATTTGCTTCCTATTTACACAGAGCTGAATCTATTTAGAAATGAGAATTGAGGCTCTTCCTGGATGTTTTCTGATCATGCATCTAGGCCTGAGCATTTTCATGGCCTTCTATATCCCCCAGACTTTGGGGGACATTTTGCAAAATGGACTGCCCAAGTTTCTCCTTCTTACGCTTTTCATTCATGAATCTCTTGGTCTGTTGTTTGATATAACTACTCGGCGTTGCTGCAGGTCATAACTTCAACACATCACAGGGAAAGCTGCTTCACTCTCATGGATATTCTGAGGCACAAGAAACATTTCAGTACTTTGAGGGGACCCGGGAAAGACCCACCAGACAGGGAAAATCTCTAGCAGTAGTGTTTACTTAAAAGGAAGGTTTCCTCCAATCAAAAGACTGAGTGTCATAGATAGCATCTGAAGCCTGTAGCTGAAGTTTCTCTTCTGCTGTATCTGCCTACTTAATGTTTCTACCAATGTATTTGAAAAGTATTTTGATTTATGACTGTTCTTTGTTCTGTTACTATAAGAAATTCACGAAACTGCTTCCACGCTGGAACATGGTATTTGGGGTAACCTGAATTTGTGTTCCCAGTCACTCATATTTGGTTCCAGAATAAACAATCTCTTATCCCATTAAAAAAAAAAAAAAGAGTAAAGTTTGCTTTGTTCTATTTCCCATGAATAACCTTCATCACTCACTTAGATTGTCACAGTCAAGCTTGTGGCTGAACTGGATTTTGGGGATTAGTAAATGTGTAAGATACAATACCCCAAAGCTCTATCTGAATTGAAGCTTTTCTCTATTAAATATTCCCCTAATAATTGTGTTTGGCTTAGTTGCAAAAATTTTAAAAATGATGAGTCTGACAGGTTTCTGTGCTTAGTTCCTGCTTCGGCAGTAGGGCAGATTATGGAATTAAGTACTCTGTTGTATTTGCTGATGGCACTCAACTTAATTTTTTGTGCCTTTGTATGTGTGTGTGGTATGTGTGCATGTGTCAGTTTGTGCATGTTTGCATGTGTATGTGCATGATTGCATATGTGCGGGAATATATGTGTATACTGGTCTATGTGCATGTGTGAATGTGTGTAGACCAAAAGCTTGACATTGGTAATATGCTTTGATGACTCTCTGTGTTATATATTGAAGCAGTGTTTCTCACTTGAATCCAGGGATCACCAATTTGTCTAATATAGCTAGCCAGTTTGCATTGAAGATCCTGTTTCTACCTGCTACATGCAGGGATTTCAAGTAGGCTGCCACATTCTCCCAGAATTTCTTTGGGTGCTTGGGATCCAATCTCTGGTCCTTATGCTGAGCCATCTTCCCAGCCCTCTGACTTAATTTATTTTAGAAATACTAATCAATAATTAGTGTGTGCATGTGTATGTGGGGGTGCCCACATGTGTGGGGTCAGAGGAAAACTTTCAGGAGAAGGTTCTCTCCTTCCACCTTGTTTCTGAAGCAGAGTCTCTCTTGTTTCTGTGCTGTGTACTCCGGCTAGCCCATGAGCTTCTGGCTGATTCTCCTACCTAGCTTTCCCATCTCAGCACAGGAGTGCTAGGATTACAGATGCACTCCAACATGCCCAGCATTCAATGTGTGTTCCAGAGATCTAACTTCAGGCTTGTGTAACAAGTAATTTTATCCACAGAATCATCCCCCAAGCTCATAACTTACTTTTAAAAATTGCTATTATTCTTTAATGAGAATAGTAACATAGTAGTCTGAAATTATATTTGATATTACTTTTGATAATTTTCCATAATAAAGTCCAGGGTTTTAAATGTAGTAAATATTGAATGAAATTTTATAATGAATGGTTGAATGAATCAATAAATAGGTCAGTGTCCACATAAAGAGATTTTACTGAGAGGCTAATGACCTCTTCTGAAGTTTGAAAATCCTGAGTATAGAATGATTTCTGCTCTGTGGTAAACATGAATTTTTCTTTGTTAACATTAAGAAAATATGATTATTATTCTTTTGCAATAACTGTTTATACAAATAATTTAGTTTAATAATCTCTTAAGTATTTTCAGTTTTAAAATAAACAACTTTAAAGCCTTTTCTCATTGGTTTTATTCTCAGCTTGATTTATCCAGATAAGGATTGGAAAATAGAGATCTACCAGTTAGTAGTCTTAAATTCACTTGGGAGTTGAGCAATCCTTTTGCAATGAACTCTGGTTTAGCATTTTTAATTGACTACTATAATGTGAAAGAATAAAAATAAATCACCCTCGAGAATAATATTTCTTCAACAGTACTAGTGACTGACCTCGTATGAAACATGAAAGCTTCATGGCTGACACAGCTGTGTGACATGATCCCCCTACCCCCAACATGGTATTTTTTAAAGCTCAAACTTTCTGTGTGCCTGTGTGTGTTCATGTGGGGATGCAGAAGTATGAAGGTCATAGGATGGTGGTGAATGTCTTCCTCATGCTTTCTGCTTTAGTTCTTAGGCAGGGTTTCTCACTGAATACCAAAATGCCCAGCCAGCACACCCCAGTGATCTTCCTGTCTCCATCTACTCAGTGCAAGGATTATGTGCTTGCATGGCTACAACAGGTTTCTTATGTGAGTGCCAGAGATCCAAACTCAAGTGTTCAGACTTGTACAGGATTCACTTTAACAACTGAGCCCTTTCCTCAATCTCCAACATTTATTTTCATAGAAATAATGTTATGTACTAAGCAAATAGTTTAATGCTTTCAGCAAATGATGCATGGATCTTAAATTAGTTACAACATTCATAGTCTTTCCTAGTCAAGGAAAAAAAGGGTAAGGGCCAGGAATTAATCTTAATAGGCAGATAGCAGCTATAGAGATGCACCACTTTGGTAAGACCAGAAGAAAGACTATGCTTTGCAGAAAACAGTCAGTTGACTCTAGTTACAGTGCCTTTAGAATCTGCTGCAATTTAGACAGGCACACTGCCTTTGGACAACCAATATCCAATAGAATAATAGTGTTGGGTCCAGGCAGGGCTCATTTATTGTTGATCTTTGATTGCTGACACACTTTAGGTTTCAGATTTTCTCAACTCTAACCATACTCTGAATTTCTTCTTTCTCTTTTGTTCAAAGGTATCAGATGTGAACTGTAGCTTCAAAGCTCTTTCTGCCCCCTCCTTCCTCTCTTTACAATATCCTTTATGAATGTCACCCAAAATACATCTCTTAAATTATTTTGCATCTCCTTTCCAGAATATTGAAACTGTCACAGGAGGAAAGAACCATGTACTTGAGCGAACAAGAGCCTTTTCTTGGGCACTTGTCATGTATGTTCCGTATACCTGGCTTTTACTTCTATAAGTCCCAGCTTCTCACTGAGTATTGACTCAAATAGTGAAACTCAAATGTTCTTCCCCAAATAAGTCTCATCCAAAATCTATGCTTCTTTCCAGCATCACTTTGATTGATTATGCAGGCCTTATACCTCATTTTAAATTCTATTTATTTATTTATTTTTTATTGTATGTGTAGGAGTGTATTCCCTTCATTTATGTTAGTGCACCACCTATGTGCAGTGTTCATGGAGGCCAGAAGAGGGCATAAGATCCCCTGGAACTAGAGTTACATTTGGTTGTTAGCCACCAAATGGGTGCTGGGAACCAAACCCAGGTCCTCTGCAAGAGCAGCTGGTGCTCATAGCCTCTGAGCCATTTCTCCATACCTGGCATTATGCTTCTAAATATTTATTATTTTTAGATAAGACACTGAATTTATAGTTCTCTCAAATAATTACCTTGTTGATATACTGTAGTAACATATGTTTATTTGAACAGTGATTAATATCACTTGGCAAAATCAGTAATATGATCCTTAATTTCTGCAAATGACCACATAAACATTGTCTGATAAAGTATATTCCAAATGGATTAGTCATAGAGGCCACATAATTTGCAAATAAAATGTTTAGACTTAAATGAGAAAGTTGACTTTCAAGTTTGGGTTTTCTGTCAGTTAACTGTGATTTGAGCAATCATTAACTCACTGGGGACTTGAATTTTCTTCTGTTTTAAAAGGAGGGATTAGGGTAGTTTATCTCCAAACATTGAACACTGCCAATCCGTAAAATTTATAATTTGAAGTACAAGTTATAATATTTTATATGTTCATTATGTCATGATTGATCTTTAAAATAGATAGAGGATGGGATTTAAGGAAAAGTAAATGTAATTGAACACATGGTCATTTTTTAATAGTTTAGTAAATTGGGTTTTCTGATATTTTACCTTTGATACTGTTTATTTCTACAAGTTTACTACAGAGATGTTGAATAACAGAAAATACATGATAAAATAAAATTTACCAGTGAACACTAACATTGTTAATGATAACTACCCAGATATTTCCACAGTCTGAAAGAGAAACACGCACATTTTTTACTGAATTTCTGTGGTTTTTCATACAATATACTTTGCGGTTATATAATATGGCCTATAGAGTCGGATTTGTGTCCCTAAATGTCCTTCAGGGTGGATCAAGCCATTGGGCCAACCAAGAGTCCCATCCCTGTAAGACATTGTTTTTCCCCATCACAGCAGCCATCGATTGTCAAAAGTTCCTTGGGTTGGATTGGGATTCCTTACCCACATCCCTATGTCTACACTTGGATTTTGCCAGGTTTGAGTTTGTATAGGACTTGGGCATGCTGTCACCATTGCTGAGAGTTCATATGTGTAAATGACCAACTACCTGGAAGACTCCATTTCCTTTTGATCATACCCCCTCTCTGGCTCTTACAATGTTTCTCTAGTCTTGGTTTACAGAAGTTTGAAATAGGTGTCCTATTCAAGGATAAGCACTCTGTGGCCTCTGTCTCTCTGGACATTAGTCAATTGTGGGTCTCTGTGTTAATAACCATCTACTGCATAAGGAAACTTCTCTAATGAGAGGTAAGAGATGCATTTATTCTATGTGTAGAGGTTGCATGGATGGAACTAGAAACTGTTATACTAAGTGAAGTAACACAGACTCAGAAAAACAAGCGACATATGTTCTCACTCATTTGTGAATCTTAGCTCTAAATCCCTAAATGTGAGTATATATCCTGAGGTAACCTCAGGAACCAGAAAAATGTAAGTGAGCCATGGACATAAATGGGGAAGAAGGAGCTTGAGAGAGGGGGATAATAGGAGACAGGTATTATAAAGAGGGAAATGGGGAAAGAGGGGGTACTTTAACTGGGGAGGGAGTAGGAAGGGATATATGGGGAAGCATGAGGAGAGAGAAACAATGTTTGGATGGCATAAAAAAAAAACAGAGGGAAATGTAGTAGTCCAAAGTCTTACACTGAAAAATTCACATACAGTAAATATACATGTATATGTGTATAGGTGAAGGCCATATAACAAAAAACACAGTGCCAGAAAGGAGAAGCCTCCCTTCAAGTTGTTGATCAGGGCAGTGTAAGAGACTCCCCAGATAACACAGACCTTCTACTACAATTCTTGATTTCCTCCCACAACAGAAAAGGGCAAGAACATTTTTCTGAAGACAGACCACACTTTGGACACAGGACTTGGAACAATCAAGCTGGAATTAACCTGGAAGCCTCCTCCCTGAAGACTAGCTCTCATAGTCTCCGAGACTACTGTACAAACTGCCAAGGGAGAAAAGCCAATCAATGTCCTACCCAGCTGGGAAGACTAATAACAAAGCCTGGCCCAGCAACCTATCATTATTGGTGGAGTGGTAGCACTGTTATCTTTGTGTAATCAACAGCTGTCTAATTTGATGTAAAGCACACTTAACGGGAGGAACTCACGTGTGATACTGTAAACATAGCCAAGCATACATGGCTGGAGAGGTCGTAGATCCTAGAGAAAAATCTACTTCTGCCACATCCCTAGACCAACATAATTTCTTACTTTATTCTAAATATGCATCCTCATATTCACAGACAAGTATACCTTGCACCCCTCATCGAAGAAGTTTCTTTTTGCAACAGATGGAGACTATCACAGAATTATAGAGCTGGTCACACTCAGAGAATAAGTGTTTGTAAGATGCCTAATCCAAAGTGACACATACACAAATTTTTAAATGATGCTGAAAAATTTGAGGCATTCATATTCAGGATAATATTTCTATCCTCTGAGAGAAGTGGTATCCAAATTTTGGTGATGTGATGCTCAAAATAAAGTGAGTAGAATGGCTAAGGCAAATCTGTAACCTTGTAAACCTTGTTGCCATGGGGCTGGGGAGATGGTTCAGTCATGAAAGCACCTGTTATACAAAGTTAGGAAAGCACCTGCTATGCAAGCGAGGGGACCTGAGTTCAGATCCCCTATGAAGTCTTGTCATCATGAGGAATATTCTTAATGTTCATGTGTGAAAATGCAATCCAAAAGAACATAGGCTCAGTCTGTTGCCCAAGCTGAAGAGACTGTGTTTGGTTTCTATATATTTTCGTGTTTGACATTAAAATCTCATAGTTGACAATAGAGGAGAGTAGCTTGCTAATAATAATTAAGAACAGAAATGCCGCCATCTCCCCAAATTGAAAATTCACCTCAAATTATCTGAATTTAGGCCAGGTGTAGTGATGCAAGCCTTTAATCCCAGCCGACCCTGTCTACATAGCAAATTCCAGGCCAGTGGGGGCTACAGGGAGGCCCTGTTTCAAAAGACCAAAGAACAAACAAACAAACAAAAAAAACAAACAAAAAACCAGAGGGGATAGTTACAAATCAGACAAAAAAGGCAATTTCGAACGCATGATTCAATTCAATTTAGTGGTTACCTCCTTAGCACCTGTAGAGTGTCTTATATACTAGAGGCACTGTAACAGTCTGCAGATGCAAAGATGAAGGCAACATGGCCTCTTTTATCAAGCGAGGTTGATTTATCAGAAGATATGAAATTTACTCCAGGGTAACCAATGGGCAATTGATGGAAGTTACTATTTTGGAACATTAACATAGTCAAACTAAGAGGGTTAAATTTAATAAAAAAATGCAAAAAGTTGAGAGAGAACAAGCAAAAGGAAGGGGGTAAAGAAGACATAATTTGCTGGGAGTAGGATTGTCACACAAAAGCATCTGCATCTTCTCTGTGTGTCAATGAGACTTTTGTTCTTTGGATGGCACTTATCATAAGAGCCAAATCAACTTAGAATGACAGGAGTAATACTGTTATAAACATGCAGGTTCCTCCTCTAGTCTCTGTCTCTTCTTTCTCCATTCCTGTGGCCCCCAGTGGCACAGAGCCTGGGTTACTTACTGTGGTGGTACACAGTGTACTCAGGGCTACATTTAGAAACTGACAATTTCTAATGATCATTAAACTGAATATTATTCTTGATGATGCTTTTAGCCTATCCAGGTTAATAGGAAAATTCCTGCACTGGAATTAAATGAGAAAAAGAAGAATATCTAGTAATGTTTGATGCTCGATTTTAAGTGAGTCTTACACATGATGGGATAATGTAGATGATGTTTTAATCAAGTACTCTACCCTTTTTCATTGGGTCTTTTTGGCTTAAATGCAGTCACAAAACAATGGGAACATCACACTGTGGCATTTAAATATCACTGCTCCTAAAAGTGCTTTGGAAAAAAGCAAATCTGTTTAAGAAGTAAATCTTTTTGGTGGCTACAGGTGCTGGGACTCAATGCCTACTTTTCCTTTCCAGTGTGTTTCCAGCAGCTCTTCCTTTTGGAGTCTGTGGTTGATTTGCTGGAAATGGTAGGGTGTTTTTTGATAGTGACCATGGGTGCTTGCAATCTGCATGGTCCTGGTCAGATGTTATTTCCTCCTCTCCTTAGATCTCACCACGCATTGAACTTCACACTTTCATTCTTCCCACTCTATACACAAGAACACGGAGGCTGCCAACCCATCCTCAGGTTATTCCCACTCCCGGATTTGCCCCTCTGGTCTTAGACGTAGCTGTCCATGAGAACATAGCAAGGGTGATACAAGGTATATATAACGATCACTTGATTTATTTGAAAATACTGCATATTATTTGTACATATGTCTATTTTGTTGCTGTACTCTGGGGCTGTTCTATGGAGTGAATATATTTCCCAAGCACAATTGATCTCTTTGATCTGTAGCAATCATCCACTACAACCTAAAGCAATTTGCTGCCAACATGTCTCCAAGCTTTTACATTTCTTATAGATTCAGTGTCTATTTTTAAATATCATCTGTTGATGTTACTCTAAATACTCTCTGCTTGGGTGGCAGAATTACACATAGATTCCTGGAAAAATATTCCATTTAAATATAGTTGCCTGTTTTTCTGGGTCTTTGTAGACAGACTTTCCAAAGATAAAATTTAAAACCCTGATCAGCCCAAATGAGAAATATTTGAAAGGCAAATACTGATGATGCTATTAAATGCTAAATATGTCTCAATTATTTTGTGTTACTGTGCTTAATTCCACCTGCATGGAGTGGAAATCAATTATTTAATGGAGAACATTTAAATCTAATATTAGAATCTGGATGAGGATGAAAAGAAATTCTAAATATGTTTCCCACACAGATCTCAGCACCATTACAATTAGTTGGATACTTTCCAACCTAGCCATTAGACTGTGAGTCTTTTTATGTGTCTGTGTACAGATCTCTATGGGTACCTAAAAACTATGCTCTTGCTAGGGATCTGTGTTTACTGTCTACCTATATCTTTGTTGCACACATAATTCTGAGAAAAATAATTTTATGTGTCTGGATCTCACTTTATTCATGTGTAAATTAAGGGTGTCTGTATCACAGCCTGTGAGATCCACGCTGAAGCTAAAATACACTGATTTTGTAGCTGAGGATGGTAATTCATGGGAACTACTATGCAGTTTAAAATCAACTGCAATTGAGTTGAATTATTCCATATTTCTATAAATCATACTTTAACAGATACTAGAAAAATTATTGCTATTACTACTAAAAAGAAATTCTAAATTTATACATGCCCTGCAATTATTAGATAGCCTGATCCTTAAAACCTGTCATTTTTTAGCACAAGGCCAGTTAGCACACAGTTGCGACTGATACCCGTATGATGGTGTCATTTGTGATGGACCAGTCTTGGTTGTCAACTTGACTAGATTTGGAATTTAGCAAAATATAAGGGATTTTCTTGGTCAGATTATTTGACTGGCAAGACCCACTTTAAATATGGGTGGCATTTTCTGGTGGAAGCACATGTAAAGAGACACAGCAAAAAGGAGCTTTCTCCTTGCCTACTTGCCATGTCTCTCACTGTTATCTATCCTGTTGCTGCAGCATTGCTTTACAATATTAGAACCAACTTATTTGTGTTTCTAATGTAGACTCAGTAAAAACCAGCAGTTTTCCAGGAATCACTCAGGCCTTTGGTGCCAGATTAGGTCAGCTGAGACATCTAGCCTAGTGTATTGAGAAACAATGGGATTCTTGGCCTCCTCTTCAGAATGAGATAAACTTTGTTTTAACTGTCCAGAATATACAGTAGTAAGTCAATCTCATAAACCCCATATACAGAGGCAGAGGCAGGTGGATCTCTGTGAGACCAAAGCTAGCCTGGTCTACAGGAGTTCCACGTCAGCAAGGGCTGCAGAGAGACCCTGCCCCTGCAAAGACAAGTCCTTGTTTGCTTGAACATTCTGTTAGAGACAGAACTCCAGCTCTAGGCATACAAAGAGTCACTCAGGTGTTCTCTTACTTTAAGCTGAATATACTCCTGCTAATCAAAGTGTAGAGTTATCCACACCTAAGTATCAGTTGTAGTATAAGGCTATGAAGTATATTTATTACTTAACACTAAGCCATGTTGATATTTTAGCCCTTTAATATATGATTGATGTGCTGTTTGTGATGTACAATGTGGTTTCATGTACTTGTTTTTATTACTTTTCCTCTTTATGAAAATGAGTAACTATGCTAGATGAATCTCTGCAGTTATAATTTGAGAGAATCCTTTACAGTGGGCAAGCTTTCCTTGCTATCATTTGGACTTTATTTTCAGTTCCAGCTTCTTTTACCTCTCTCTGTATGCAGACTGTGACAAATGGTCAGCAATCCCAAGTCATTTACTTGTTATGAGCATTTCCAATAGCAAAGTATTTCAAGAATGCTGTATACTTTTAGTTTGTCAAATCAAGGTTTTGAAAGCACTTCTAACAAAACAGAAGTAAGAGTCTACTGAAAACATTAAAACCTCTTCCTATGAGATAAAAAGAAGTGTATTTTATGTAAGGATGATAATACTTATCTGAGTCCTTTCTAATCTTTTGAGAATACTATGTTAGCCATCTGGGATGCTTTTGAGCTTCCAAGTTCATTGCATAGAATTAAAAAATAATGACTCATTAACTTTGTGAAAGCATTACAACTGGCTTATATATCTTTAGCTACTAAAATATTTTCACAGGAAATTTTACATGCTTTCTTTTACAGATGTATACTTTACAGTGCAGACATAGATTTAAAACCAACTGAAGAACCTAAGTGACATGGGGATAAGGGTTTTAGAAAAAGCCTCATCAGATCTTCTGGATCTTTAACTATACACCATGTTCAGTATTCACTCATTGGTATGCTGACTATGCAGCTGGAAACTGCAGAGGGATACTACCTACCCATCAACTACAGACCTGGGATAGGTAATGCCCGCACATCTATTTCCATTATACCAGTGGGTATAATTATAACAGCGAGTATAATTAGATGAAAAAGATACAAGCTCAACAAGGAAGACAGTTAAATGTTTATTGTTACCCCAAGGGGACACAAAATGATGGTTCTTAGATTCAAATAATAAAGGCTCAGAGAGAGACTCTAGACAGAATGACCATGAAAAAGACAATTCCAAGGCTTTTGAACTTGACAAATTGATAGATATATTTTTTTCTTCACACAGAGATTAAATAGTGAAAGAGAATCACTTCCAAGATGTGAGGAGCATTAATTTGGTCTTGGAAATTTCAGTTTGAGATACGGTTGAGAATTGAAGAATATGTGGGGTAGATTGATGTTGAAGAAAGTTCAAGGCAATACAAAGACATTTCTGGAATTATATAAACATGGAGTTGAAGCCACATGGGTCAGTGACATCATTCTGTAGGTAAGAAAATATTGCAGAAATTAAAGTCTTAGAGGATAATCAAGCTAAAAAAGATGTATAAAAGAAATGTCAGAGAAAACCATGTCCTCAAGGCAGAAAATATCTTCATTTCATTGATAAGAAAGTAAGGCTCAAAGATAGATTTTATAAACATGTGTCCAAAGTTCTCAAGGTTTAATTAGTTACTTTTCCAGTCTGGTGACCAAAACACTCAAGAGAACAACTTAAGAAAGGGAAGGTTTATCTTGGCTCAAAGCTTCAGATCATCTTGGAGTAGAGAAGCTCCCATCAAGATCGTAAGGAA